>NW_022681464.1:24241378-24656378 GCF_009764315.1 Trachypithecus francoisi
AAAAAAATATTTCTGACCTATATTCCTAAGTAAAAGTGATATTCCGCTGGGCATGGTGGCGCACGCCTGTAATCTCAGCACTTTGGGAGGCCAAGGCAGGAAGATCACTTAGGCCAGGAGATTGAAACCAACCTGGGCAACACAACCAGACTCTTGTCTCTACAAAATAAAAAGTGATCTTCAGTTGTCCTGTGTGTGTGTTTACTTTTTATTTTTATTTTTTCACCAGCTTTATTAAGATATAATTGACAAATAAAGTTATATATATTCAAGGTGTACAATGTGATATTTTGATATATGTATACATTATGACACCATTAAACCAAGCTAATTAACATATCTATCAATTCACATACTTAGTTTGTGGTGAGAACATTATAAAATCTATTCTCTTAGCAATTTTCAAGTAGACGATACATTATTAACTATAGTCACCACGCTGTACAAGAGATCTCCAGAACTTATTCCTTCTGTCTAACTGAAAATTTGTACTCTTTGACCAACATTTCCTCATTCTCATCCCAGCCCCACTCTGCCCTAGCACCTGGCCACCGACATTCTACTCTCCATTTCTATGATTTCAACTTTCTTAGATTCTACATATAAGTAAGATCATGCAGTATTTGTCTTTCTGTGCCTGGCCTATTTGACTTAGCATAATGTCCTCCAGGCTCATCCATGTTGTTGCAAATAACAGGAATTCCTTCTTTTTTAAGGCTGAATGATATTCCATTGCATAGATATATCCCGTTTTCTTTTTTTTTTATTATTATACTTTAAGTTCTAGGGTACATGTGCATAACGTGCAGGTTACATATGTATATTTGTGCCATATTGGTGTGCTGCACCCATCAACTCGTCAGCACCCATCAGTTCATCATTTATATCATGTATAATTCCCCAATGCAATCCCTCCCCCCTCCCCCTCCCCATGATAGGCCCCAGTGTGTGGTGTTCCCCTTCCCGAGTCTAAGTGATCTCATTGTTCAGTTCCCACCTATGAGTGAGAACATGCGGTGTTTGGTTTTCTGTTCTTGTGATAGTTTGCTAAGAATGATGGTTTCCAGCTGCATCCATGTCCCTACAAAGGATGCAAACTCATCCTTTTTTATGGCTGCATAGTATTCCATGGTGTATATGTGCCACATTTTCTTAATCCAGTCTGTCACAGATGGACATTTGGGTTGATTCCAAGTCTTTGCTATTGTGAATAGTGCTGCAACAAACATATGTGTGCATGTGTCTTTGTAGTAGAATAATTTATAATCCTTTGGGTATATGCCCAGTATTGGGATGGCTGGGTCATATGGTACATCTAGTTCTAGATCCTTGAGGAATCGCCATACTGTTTTCCATAATGGTTGAACTAGTTTACAATCCCACCAACAGTGTAAAAGTGTTCCTATTTCTCCACATCCTCTCCAACAACTGTTGTTTCCTGATTTTTTAATGATTGCCATTCTAACTGGTGTGAGATGGTATCTCATTGTGGTTTTGATTTGCATTTCTCTGATGGCGAGTGATGATGAGCATTTTTTCATGTGTCTGTTGGCTGTATGAATGTCTTATTTTGAGAAATGTCTGTTCTTATCCTTTGCCCACTTTTTGATGGGGTTGTTTGTTTTTTTCTTGTAAATTTGAGTTCTTTGTAGATTCTGGATATTAGCCCTTTGTCAGATGAGTAGATTGCAAAAATTTTCTCCCATTCTGTAGGTTGCCTGTTCACTCTGATGGTAGTTTCTTTTGCTGTGCAGAAGCTCTTTAGTTTAATTAGATCCCATTTGTCAATTTTGGCTTTTGCTGCCGTTGCTTTTGGTGTTTTAGACATGAAGTCCTTGCCCATGCCTATGCCTGAATGGTACTACCTAGATTTTCTTCTAGGGTTTTCATATATCCCGTTTTCTTTATCCATTTATCTCTTGACACTTAGGTTGATTCTGTCTCTTGGCTATTGTGAATAATGCTCCAATGAACATGGGAATGAAGATACCTGTTTCACATAATGATTTCATTTACTTTGAATATATACCCAGAAATGGAATTGCTGGACCATATGGTAGTTCAATTTTTACTGTTTTGAGGAATCTCCATACTGTCTTCCATAATGGCTGTGCCAAGTTACATTCCCACCAATAGTGTGCATGGGTCCTGTCTTCTCCACACCCCTACCCACACTTACTATTTTTTGTCTTTTTGATAATAGCTATACTAACAGGTGTGAGGTGATATCTCTCTGTGGTTTTGATTTACATTTTTCTGATCATTAGTGATGTTGAACATTTTTTCATATACCTGTTGGCCATTTGTAAATATCTTCTTTTGAGGAATATCTATTCAGGTATTTTGCCTGTTTTAACATTGAATTATTTGTCTTTTTAATATTGAATTGTTTCAGTTCCTTATATATTTTGGATATTAACCTCTTGTCAGGTGTACAGTTTGTAAATATTTCCTTCCCTTTCATAAGTTGCCTTTTCACTCTGTTGATTGTTTCCTATTCTGTACAGAAGCTCTTAATTTTGATGCAATCCCATTTCTGTCTTTTCACTATGTTGCCTGTGCATTGAGGGTCATATATTACCAAAATATCATCTCCCAGACCAATATCTTGGAGCTTTTCCCTTATGTTTTCTTTGAGTAGTTTTATAATTTCAGGTCTTACATTTAAGTCTTTATTTCATTTTGAGTTGATTTTTCTTTATGGGTGAGAGAAGGGTCTAAGTTCATTCTTTTGCATGTGGATATCCAGTTTTCCCAGTACCAATTATTGAAGAGACTGTGCTTTCTTGAACATTGTATGTTCTTGGTACCTTTCTTGAAGATCAATTGAACATAAATGCATAAACTTATTTCTGGGGTCTCTATTATATTCCTTTAGTCTATGCATCTGTTTTTATGCCAGTACTATGCTGTTTTGATTACTATAGCTTTGTAGTACAATTTGAAATCAGGTAGTATGAGACCTCCAGCTTTCTTCCTTTTGCTCAACATTTCTTTGACTATTTGGAGTCTTTTGTGATTTCATATAAATTGTAGGATTCTTTTTCTATTTCTGGGAAAAATGTCATTGAATTTTGATAGGCATTGCATTGAATCTGTAGATTGTTTTGGTGCCAATGATCATTTTAGTGATATTCTTCCAGTTCATGTACATGGGATATCTTTCCATTTATTTGTGTCTTCTTCATCCTTTCATCAGTGTTTTATAGTTTTCAATGTACAGGTCTTTCATCTCCTTGGTTAAATTTATTCCTAAGTACTTTTTTTTGGATATAGTGTAAATGGGATTGTTTTCTTGATTTCATTTTTGGATAGTCTGTTGTTAGTATATAGGAATACTGCTAATTTTTCTATGTTGATTTTGTATCCTTTAACTTTACTAAATTTGTCTATTCTAACAGGTTTTTTTTTTGGTGGAGTCTTTAGGATTTTCTGTATATGCGATCATATCATCTATAAATAGAGACAATTTTACTTCTTTTTTTCCAACTTGGATTCTTTTTATTTCTTTTTCTTGCCTAATTGTTCTTACCAGGACTTCCAGTACTATATTAAACAGAAGTGGTAACAGTGGGCATTCTCATTGGATTCCTAATCTTAGAAGAAAAGCTTTCAATTTTTCACTATTGAGGAAGATACTAGCTGTGGGCTTGTCATATATGGCCTTGATTATGTTGAGGTATATTCCTTTATACTTGATCTGTTGAGAGTTTTTGTTATGAAAGGATATTAAACTTTGTCAAATGCTTTTTCTATATCTTTGAAATGGTCATATAATTTTTTTCTTTATTCTGTTCATGTGATCTTATGTATTTGCATATGTTGAACCACCCTTTCTCTGGGATAAATCTCACTTGATTATGGCATATGATTCTTTTAATGTGTTGTTGAATTTGGTTAGTATTTTGTTGGGGATTTTTATATCTATGTTTATCAGGAATATTGGTCTGTCATTTTTTTGCAGTGTCCTTATTGGTTTTGGTGTCAGAGTAACAATAGCCTTCTAAAGTGAGTTTGGAAGTTTTCTCTTTCCTTCAATTTTCTGGAAGAGTGTGAGAAAGATTAACATTAATTCTTCCTTAAATGTTTGGTAGAATTCACCAGTGAAGCTGTTGGGTCCTGGGCTTCTCTTTGTTGAGAAGTTTTTGATTACTGATTCAATTTCTTAGCTCATTATAGATCTGTTCGGATTTTCTATTTCTTCATGATTCAGACTTGCTAGGTTTTATGTTTCTAGGAATCTATCCATTTCTTCTAGGTTATCCAACTGTTGGCATATAATTGTTGACAGTAGTCACTTATGCTCCTTTTTTTTTTCTTTTTTCTTTCCTTTTTTTTTGTATAGGGGCTAGAGTGCAGTGGTGTGATCTCAGCTCACTGCAACCTCCGCCTCCTGGGCTCACGCGATCCTCCCACTTCAGCCTCCCAAGTAGCTGGGACCACAGGGGAGCACCACCATGCCTGACTAACTTTTTTATAGTTTTTACAGAGACGAGGTTTTGCCATATTGCGCAGGCTGGTCTCGAACTCGTGAGTTCAAGTGATCTGCCCACCTTGGCTTCCCAAAGTGCTGAGATTTCTGGTGTGAGTCACTGTGCCTGGTCTTTATGATCCTTTTTTATTTTTGTGATACCAGTTGTAAATGTATCTTCTTCCATTTATCATTTTATTTATTTGTACCTTCTCTCTTTTTTCTTAGTCTAGCTGAAAGTTTGTCCATTGTGCTTATCTTTTTTAAAAAATTAACTATTATTTTCATTGATCTTTTTTATTATTTTTCTACTCTGTCTTTCATTTATTTCTGCTTTGATATTATTTCCTTCCTTCTGCTGACTTTGGGATTAGTCTGTTCTTTTTTTCCAGTTCTTTGATGTATAAAGTTAGGTTGTTATTGAGATCTTCTCATTGCTTCTTTTTTTTTTTTTTTTTTTTTTTTTTTTTTTTTTTTGAGGCGGAGTCTCGCTCTGTCGCCCGGACTGGAGTGCAGTGGCCGGATTCAGCTCACTGCAAGCTCCGCCTCCGGGTTTACGCCATTCTCCTGCCTCAGCCTCCGAGTAGCTGGGACTACAGGCGCCCGCCACCTCGCCCGGCTAGTTTTTTTTTTTTTTTGTATTTTTAGTAGAGACGGGGTTTCACTGTGTTAGCCAGGATGGTCTCGATCTCCTGACCTCGTGATCCGCCCGTCTCGGCCTCCCAAAGTGCTGGGATACAGGCTTGAGCCACCGCGCCGGCCTCCATTGCTTCTTAATGTAGGCTTTTATTGCTATAGACTTCCTTCTTAGAACTGCTTTTGCTGTATCCCTTAAGGTTTGGTATGTTGTGTTTCCATTTTCATTTGTGTCAAGATATTTTTTTATTTCTCAAAAGGATAATAATTACGAATAAGACTACCTGGTGTGAGTATTGACCAGAGTCTAAGACTCTCCTAAATTTACTAACAGCTCTAAATCTGCCCGTCCCACAACCTTTCACTGACTAGCAGGGCTGCTCTCAGATGGTCTTTGCAGGCAAAAGCTCTTCCATGTGAGTTTCAGTTTGGAGATACAAAGGTTTTTGGATGTGAATCACTCATGAGTGGTCTGCAGCATGCCTTCTGACCTGAGGCCTCCTGCTCCTTCCAGGCAGCAACAACTCCTTCCAGAGACTCCCCAGGTCTCTGGAGACTGCAGTGGAGGCTGCATAGCTCTTTCCTCTTCTGGTCAGTAACTAGTTCTTTGAGATGAGAATAAATAAACAGCAATGAAATGATTCCATCAGGAGATTTATCTTCTAAAACCTGCTGTCTGGAGAAAGATGGTAGTGTTAATGGAGACCAAATAAATACTTTCCCTATAGCCATTGAAAATTCTCCAATGAAGCAATAACAAAGGAGAAAATTATACCTGGGATGAAGCTAACAAAGTGCTGAAGAGTGGACAATAAACTACAAGGAGTAAAGCACAATTTGAACAAAAATGAAAGACTTCAGCAGTCAACTGACAGCCGGACAGATGTTTAGTACATTGCTGGATGGTAGAAGGCAAGTGGGGGTAATACTGAGGTCTCCTGCTAATTCCTCTCACCTAAGAGGCACAAGGGCTAGATGCACAGCTTTGGCAAAGATAGGAAATTCCCTGGAGTTATTTTCTTCATGAAAGATGCCAAGACTGGCAGACCTGGAGGGTAAATTTCTCCACCAAATAGTGTTGGAAGTAAAAGGAGCTCCTCAGCCAACCAATTTTTTCTTCTCCTTTAACCAAAGGAGCCAGTTTTTCCTCCTCTAAAGCAAGGGAGCAGTGGGAGAGAAATGCCCAAAAGACTTCAGGAATACCAGTCAAGGCCAACATGTAGCGAAGTAAGTTGTGGCACGGTCCCCTGGGCTCACCTGGTGCAAACAGCACAGATAACTCTTGCAGGCAGCCCTCTGCGGAGGAAAGGTGGCATGAGGAGGAGGAGGAGAGTAGGGCTTCATTCCGTGGCACACTAACCTACAGAAGCTGAGCAAACCTGCACCAGCAGCCAATATCTAGAAGCCTCCTTTGGTGCTCCTCAAATTCTAGGGCATATAAGACTCCTCTAGACATTGTTTAAAATGCATGCTCCTGAGCCCCACCCCAGGAGGCTCTTGTTCAATAGTGAGGCCCTAGGAATGTTTTTTTTCTCCCTCTTTTAAAAAAAGCAACTGATATTCTACCAACCACACTTGGGAAAATCCCTGACCTTTTATTTATTAAAATAGGCAATAAATGGAAAATAATGAGACATTTAAGCAAGACTAGCAATCAGAGGGGATAAAGCTGAAAATGTAGAGCAAATGGCCACCTATGAATATAGAATCTAGAATGTTAACAACCACCCCAGCATACCAACAAGTGCATTTTAAAAGATGAGTAGAAATTTATTACTTAAGGAGCAAACTACTGTGTGTGTTGAGTGTACGTGGTGTGATCACATCCTGGGAGGAAAATTCTTTGGTTAGCTCTATACAATAGAAGGGGAATGGAGACTTGGAGAGGTGATACAGTTTGTCCAAGACCATAAAGTAAAGTAAGTGCTGAGGCCAGAATTCTAGCCAAATTTCGGGGTCTGTTCTAACCACTGCACTATTCTTTGCAACGCACTGCACTTGGAAGAGATCAATTAGAGAGTGTAACAATTCTGATCGGGAAAAGAGAAAAGATGAAATATTAAGACTGACTAATTTATTCATTCATTCCTTCAAAATATATATCCATTGCATGTCTACTATATGCCATGCTGGACACTTTCAGCAGTGAAAGTGACGGAGAAATTCTTCATCCTCATAGGCCTTACATAACAGTTGAAGGAGCAGAAAACAAACAAATAACCTATATATTTACAATACATATATGTTTTAAAGAAAAATGAAGCAGAACAAAGGGATGAGATGGGTTGGGTAGGACAAGGCTATTTTAAATCAGGCACTCAGCTGTGCTTTTCCTGCAAACAGAACAAAAGGAGCTATGGGAGAGTCAAGCAAAATCTTGAGATGTGCATGCCAGATAATAGGAGTACACTAAGGTGGGCATAACCTTGGTGTTTTTGAGCAATGGCAAGAAAGTCAGTGAGGCTGGAGTAAAGGTGCAAGAGCAATAACATTACCAAATGACTTCAGATAGTCAGCTTTATTTATACTACTCCCTCAAAATACTGGAAGTTCCACCTCAGGGTGTATTCTGTTACATGGATACGATGACCTACACAAGCAAGCCATGTCCATTGCTCTGGAGTGCTAGAGAAAACATCTGAGAATACATGTACTGGTAAAGATGGATATTATATAGCAAAGACCTGGAATCAACCTAAATGTCCATCAAAGATAGACTGGACAAATGAAAATGTGGTACAGATACACTGTGGAATGCTATGCAGCCATAAAAAAGAACAAGATCATGTCCTTTGCAGGGACATGAATGGAGCTGGAGGCCAATACCCTTAGCAAACTAACGCAGGAACAGAAAACCAAATACTGCATATTCTCACTTATAAGTAGGAGCTAAATGATAAGAACTCATGGGCACATAGATGGGTGGGGCCTATTGGAGGTTGGAGGGTGAAAGGAGGGAGAGGAACAGGAAAAACAACCAATGGATACTTGGCTTAATACCTGGGTGATGAAATAATCTCTACAGTAAACCCCCATGACACAACTTTACTATGTGGAGGAAAGACTGGAGACAGGAAGAAGAGTTAAGAAATCAGGAAATGATTGAAGTAGTGCAGGTAAGAGGTGTCTAGGTTCTGATCTAGGACAGGATAATTTGACATTTTAGATAGTAAAATAGTCCTGAACTTTAGATAGTAACACACCTGAACCTGTACCCCTGAACTTGAAAAATAAAGTAAAATAAAATGAATAATGCAAAAAAGATGGGTATTATAGTTCATGTATACAGTATCGCCAATGACTTTTTTAAAAAATCAAGTTAACATTAACATGATTCTAAGATTCATTTATTTGGGCTCAAATATCGGTCGACTGTACTCCAAATGGTCCCTGGTAAGTCAGTTCAGCACACATTTTCCCGTAGCTATAGTGCATCTGTAGTAGTTTAATTTTTTAGAATGAACCCAAAGTCCTATTTAGCGCCTCTGAATTTATTTATTTATTTATTTATTTATTTACTATGTTTTAAGATGGAGTCTTACTCTTGTCACCCAGGCTGGAGTGAGTGCAATGGCGTAATCTTGGTTCACTACAAACTCCACCTCTTTGGTTCAAGCAATTCTCCTGCCTCAGTCTCCTGAGTAGCTAGAACTACAGGCATGCACCACCATGCCCAGCTAATTTTTGTATTTTTTAGTGGAGATGGGGTTTCACTGTATTGGCTAGACTGGTCTCGAACTCCTGATTTCAGGTGATCCACCCGCCTCGGCCTCCCAAAGTGCTGGGATTACAGGCGTGAGCCACTGCGCCTGGCCAGCACCTCTGAAGTTAATGATGGTAGTAGCAATAGTACAAACCATAACCAGGATGACCGCGTTATTTCTGGGACAAAATTAACTCTGGGTTCCACTAAGTGGGACCAACTCACAGCTCCTTCACAGCCCATTCTGGTTCTGCTGTTTTTGTAGGGTATCCACAGCAGCAGTGAGGTTCCTAGAGTTCCTGTGGCGTCGGAGGGAGCGCTGTGCAGTTAAAGAGGGCCCTGGTGACCTAGGTGATAGTAGGGAATCACACAAGAGTCCCCAGAATATCAGGAGCGGGCAGAGAGCCCCACTGTTCTCAGCAGTGGAAGGAAAAGGAAAGTAAACGTGATGGGAAGGGGCAATTCTGGCACAGAGGAGAGGGGGCCTCTAAGCAATACGACCCTGCTGCCGATTCTAGGGGAAACTGTTCTCATTAGAAGGGCATCCCTCAGAATTCAGTGTCTCCGGAGTTGTTCAATGTGGAGGTGAACTCCTGAATAAGACATCTCTGTCTGGGTGAGAGACGTTTATACATCAGGTAATGGTATGTAGAAAACTGTCTTAGAAACTTCTGCTTATATATTACAAACGTCTCCACATATTGAAAAACATGTATATTTAATAAATCAGAAGATATAGTAGGATTATTTGGCTTCATGCTTTTTCACAGACCCAGTTTTGTGACCAAAAGTAATAGTTTGTCTCTGAACTGCATTTTGGATCCATCATTCTGGTTACGTTGTGGATGAATGTAGAGGGAGGAAAGACTGGAGACAGGAAAAGAGTTAAGAAATCAGGAAATGATTGAAATAGTGCAGGTAAGAGGTGTCTAGGGTCTGATCTAGGACAGGATAATTTAACATTTTAGGTAGTAAAATTGGACAGGTTTGTAGAATTTGATATGAAAGCAAGGAAGGAGAATAGCATAGAACCCAGTATCTGGTTGACTAAGTGGGTGATAGTGAACGAAGGAACAGTTTTGGAGGAATGACAGTGATTTCACTTTTAGACACATGGAGTTTGTTGTTTTGTTTTGTTCTGTTTTTTAGAACAGGGATCAGGCTGGATTAGAGGAAAGTCAGCCTGCTCAGTGGGAATAAGAGGGTTGTCCTGCTGGACTGGAGAAGGTTCAACCTCCATAGTGACTGTTGTAGGTATGGTAACATCCATATCCACATTTTTAACTGTGGTATCAGGCAAAGTTGAATTACTTCTGAATATTGAAGACAGATCTAGGGGTGAAAATACCATCTCATCATTCAATGAACTTACAAAATCTGAGGAGAGCCGAATTGGAGGCTGAGTTGTGGGCTCTTGATGGCCTGAAGGAAGTTCATCATTTTCAGGGGTATTTAGCTGCTGAATTATAATCTCTTGCTGGTCTTTCAAATGTTGAAACTGCTCAGGGGACATTAAGGACTGAGCTGGGGCCCCCGTTGGGTTAAAATTTCAACCTGATTAGTGAACTCGAGTCATGGTAACCATGTGATCCACAGGTTTAACAGTGACATTGTGTAATATTGGCGGCGGAACTTAATCATGACTTAGAGGAGAAACTGTTACCTCATGATGCTCTGGAGGTTGAACTACAAATTCATTAGGGAGCTCTGAAAGCTGAGCTGGGGACTCTTGGTGGGTTGAAGAAGATTCAGCCTCCTCAGAGGTCTGTGGATGCTTAGCTGCAGCCTCCTGCTGGGTTGGAGAGGGGTTCTCATCCATAACAGGTTCTGGAGATTGGACTGACATCTCCTGTTGAACTGGTAAAGGTCCAGCCTCTTCCGATGACTCCAGAGGCAGAGGTGGGCCCGGTGCTGGGTGGCAGATGGTTCTACATCATTAACTGGCCCCAAGAGCTGAGCTGTAGCCTTCTGGTGGGTTGGAGAAGTTCCCACCTCTGCAGTAGGCTCTGTTGCTATGGTGAGTGGCATATCTGGAGGCTTAATAGCGACATTGGGCACATCTGAATGCTGAGCTTGCTGGTGACCTGGAGGTGAAACTGTGACTTCATGATGTTACGGAGGCTGAGCTGGGGCCTCCTGCTGGGTCTCAGAAGGTTCAGCCTCCCTGGAGAACTCAGAAGGCTCATCTGGCTGCTCCTGCTCACTGTGGGGAAAGTTCAGGCTCCACAGGTGGACCTGGAGACCCAGCTGGGGCCTCCTCTTGGGTTGCAGAAGTTTCCACCTCCTCTGGAGGCTGGGTTGGGGCCTCCTGCTGGGCTGGAGAAGATTCAGTCTCCTTGGTAGGCTCTGAAGTTAGGGTAACCTCCACATCCGCAGGTTTAACTGTAATGCTGGGTAAGTTATAATGAGCTTGATGTTCACCTGGAGGGTGAATTGTCACCTCACGATTCGGTCGAGTTTGAGCTGCACTCTCCATAGAGGACTCTGGAGGCTGACCTGGGACCTCCTGCTGGGTCTCAGAAGGTTCAACCTCCCTGGGAAACTCAGTAGGCTTCTCCTGTTGACTGGGGGAAAGTTCAGGCTCCACAGGAGGACCTGGAGGCTCAGCTGGGGTCCCTTGCTGGGTTGCAGAAGGTTTCATCTCCTCAGGGTGCTCTGGTGTCTGAGCTGGGGCCTCTAATTGGGTTGAGGAAGAGCCCACCTCCTTGGGGTGTTCTGGAGGCTGAGCTGGGGCCTGTTCCTTACCTGGCTCTGGAGTTACCGTAAGCTCCACATGCACAGGTTTGACTGTGACACTGGGCAAGTGTGAGTGCTGAGCTTCACTCCAACTTTTCAATGGAACATTTACCTCATGATGTATCAATGGCAGAACTACAATCTCTTCAGAGGCAGGTAGCTGCTTTGCTGGGGCCTCCTGCTCTGTGGAAGAGGGGACCCCCTCAAGGGACTGTGAAGGCAGGGCTGGGGCCTCCTGCTTTGGTTGAAGAAGGTTCTACCACCTCAGGGAGGTATGGAAGCTGCGCTGCAGCTTCTTGCTGGAGTAGAGGACTGGATCTCTTCAACAGTTTCTGGATTTTGAGTTTCAGGCTCTAGATGGAACTGAGCAAGTCCAATTTGCTTAGGAGGCCCTGGAGGCTCATCTGAGTTCACCTGGAGTTCTGGAGGCAGGCTGCCTGGATACAGTATATCCATACATCTAAATGCAGAGTTTGTTTCTGACGCTGAGGTTTTGATACGAATCGGTATGGAGTTCCGACAACAACCCTGGCAAGCCTTTGATGCTGAGCTAGATCTTTCTTCGGGTTCTTGGGCAAAACAGTCAAGTTCGTTGCTTTTGATTTCTATCTAGAGGTGGAACAAGTATTTCATATGCCTGATGATCTGCAGCCTGATCTAGATCTACAGTTAGAAACCTACTTTTGAGGCGAAGAGGCCAAGCTGGGGCCTGGTTCTGATCCCAGTGTAGCGTTGCAACCACCTCTGGCTCCCGGAGCCTTCTTTGCCGAGTAAGCCTGTCATTCAGATCCCGGTGTACAGCAGCGAACTGCTGTGGCCCTGGGGCAGCTCTCCAGCTGAACTGGTGTCCAGGAATGGAACCAAAGTCTGAGCCAAAGTCTCAGTCGGTTCCTGAAGCGGAGCTGACATCTTGGAGGAAGCGGAAGACCCCAGGTAATCAAAGCCCTCCCGGGTCTGCCCGGGGGTGGGGAGTTAGCTCAGGCGGCGACTCGCGTGGGAGATCGGAGGAGCGGGAAGACCAGGGCTCAGTTGGCCCCAGCGAGTCGGAAGTCAGCTGGAGCGGGTCCTGGACCCACTGTAGAGGCTAAGCCGCCTGGACTAGTAGCCACAATCGTTGCCATGTGAGGAGGGGCCCGTGGGGCCCAGAGACGCAGCCGGGACAAGACACGCGCTGGCGCTGCGCACTGAGCCGGAGCCATTAGGGCAGCCCCGAGACGCTGGCGCCCCTGGCAACCGCGCGCCCCGTCCCGTCCTTTATTAACGTCACCTTTATTTACGCAGCCTTTATTAGACTGGGGTCCAGATCCGCTCCGCCTCACCAGGGCGATCTTATCCCACAGTCCAGCCCCAACCTCCCTTCCGCCCCGCCCCGCCCTGCCGAAGCACCCCTCCTCTCCCCTCAGCGAGGAAGGATGTGGGCCGTGGGGTCTGCGGTCCCAAGATTCCAGCAGTCTGGTGGGGTGGGTGGGGGCGCGGCAGAGCTTCCCGAGGAAGTTTCGGACCTCGCCTCGGGATATTCAGCAGTGCCAGTCCAGTTCTGGCAGCCTGAACTCTTCCTCCTCCAAGCTAAAATCCGAGAGATGCTTTTCCTCCTCTTGGCCATAGGGAAAGCAACTGACCTGCAAAATGTGTGCCAGTTAGGGTGGCAGGCAGAGCACACATTACAGTCATTTATTTCAAAATGTTGCCATTTCTGCTAAACCTTCCATATCCTTTGTTGCGTGTTTGGTAATTAATTTACCACCCTATTAGGTAGGGGCTACCAGGGTATAAATGAGGACTCCACATTTTCTGTCGGAGGGGTTTAGGGGGGTGAGCAATTCAGTCTGAGAGAGAAGGCTTTAATCCTAGTGAATAGCCCTTTGCACTAGCCTGGGAGGAAGCGGAACTGTCATCCTGCCTTGACTTAACACAGCCTTTACCCTAGAAGCTACAGCGCCACTCTTCAAAGGTCTACCCTGTGTGCACACATGGAGAATGTGGGGAAAAGAAAGAAAGATCAGCCTGTTACTGTGTCTATATAGAAAGAAGTAGACATAAGAGACTCCATTTTGTTCTGTATTTGAGATGCTGTTAATCTGTGACCCTACCCCCAACCTTGTCCTTGCAAGAGACATGTGCTGTGGTGACTCAAGGCCTAATGGATTTTGGGCTGTGCAGGATGTGCTTTGTTAAACAAGTGCCTGAAGGCAGCTTGCTGGTTAAAGGTCATCACCATTCTCTTAATTTCAAGTACCCGGGGACACGTACACTGCGGAAGGTTGCGAGAACCTCTGCCTGGGAGAGCTAGGTATTGTCCAAGGTTTCTCCTCGTGTGATAGTCTGAAATACGGCCTCGTGGGAAGAGAAAGACCTGATCGTCCCCCAGCCCGACACCCGTGAAGGGGTCTGTGCTGAGGAGGACTAGTACAAGAGGAAAGAAGGCCTTTTGGTGGATGTTGGCAGTTAAGATAGAGAAACGCATCTGTCTCCTGCCAGTCCCTGGGCAATGGAACATCTCAGTGTGAGACCCGATTGTATGCTCTGTTTACTGAGAAAGGAGAAAACTGCCTTACGGCAAAAGGTGGGACTTGCTGGCGCAATGCTGCTGAAAGGTTTATGGAGATGTTTGCATATGCATATCAAGGCACAGCATTTTTCTTTAAACTTATTCATGTCACAGGGATCTTTGTTCATATGTCTTACTGCTGATTTTCTCCCTAAAATGATCCTATTATCCTGCCACTCCCTTATCTTTAAGATGGTAAAGATAATTATCAATTATCCCTCTAAGGGAACTCAGAGACCGGTGCCGGCGTGGGTCCTCTGTATGCTGAGCGCCGGTCCCCTGGGCCCACTTTTTCTTTCTCAATTCTTTGTCTCTGTGTCTCATTTCTTTTCTCAAGTCTCTCGTTCCACCTAACGAGAAATGCCCACAGGTGTGGAGGGGCAGGCCACCCCTTCAGAGAAGACGCTTAGGTTGTTAAAGTCAGCATGCTACATAATTTTCTGAAATGCGACTATAACTAAAACCCAGCTGACTTTCCCCGTAGCCATTCTTACCTATCTTATTACTCATTGTCTGGCAGAGTCACCTACTGGCAGTGGTATTGACACCTACCTTTTGTTGTTTGAGGATTTCATGGGATAATAAATGTAGACTGCTTTGCAAACAGTGAGCTTTCAATAAAAGGCATCTATTATAAAATAATAATTAAAGAAATTAGAAGCCAATAAAAAATATTAACATTGCCTGATAGTGAAATATGTATTTGTATGTATGCTATATTGTATACATACATATGCTATATTGCTATATATATGCTATATTGCTAAATTATATGTTTAAATTTCAAAAAATTAAATAGTTCAATCATGTATTTTTCATATCTCACTATTCAGCTGCAGCCTGCAGTGAAAACATGTGATTACAAAGTCCTTTCTGTACATTTTGAGTATGTCAAGATTTAAAATCCAACCTCATGATTAGTATGTAATTCATTTATACGTCAGATGCTACACTCATAAATATACGTGGATAATCATTCCCAACTTTCTTTTCTAGTTGATATTTTTTGACCCAAATTGAGTAATAAAGAAGTCTTGGTATTTCATTAGTAACTGAAGACCTCAAATTCTCTTTTACTGTGTGTGATTCTGCCTTTAAGAACGGGATCTTAGTAGCGCTGTGATTTATTCAAGTTCTGATTCTTCCCACCATAATAGCTACTGACTGCCAACATTACCGGAACCACTGTTGCCAGATGAAACGAAGGCAGGTAGCCAAAGGAAAACCATCCTGTAAGCACCCACTTCAGGCCTGTGCTCCTAGACTAAGCGGAGCCTGCTGATGAGGGAGGTCACACAGACGTTCATCTCAAGCACTTCTCAAAGCCGCCTCTAGAGGGCAGAGCAATCACAAACCCGAGAGCACTACTGAGGAAGACTCATTGTAATACGAGCAGCCACCCAGGATTCTGCATCCTTTCTTTATAAATGTTATGTGGTGTGCCTTTTAATTCCACTCACAATTGATTTGTTTTCATGATATGTGGTACCAACTCTAAAGTTACAAAAAGATATTCTTATTCTCCAGAATCAATATTACCCAATATTAGCAATTCCTTAAATATTCTTCCAGAGAATACGTATGTGTGCGTGTGTATGTGTGTGTGTGTGTGTTGTGTATACAATGCCCTCGCTCCTTCCTCCTTCTATATGAATGGTAGTAAACATATACTCAATTCTGTATCTTGGTTTCACTTAACATTATCTTGGATGAAATTCAATCAAAGAATACAGGAAGCTTTTTTTGTTTATGGTTGCAAATTATTCTAGCTATGTGTGTACTATAATTTTAAAATACTTTAGTAAAGGGCATTTAATTATTTATTCAGTACTTACAGAATCTTGTGTATGCATAATTTCACTTATGCATGAGTACAGCTGAGGGTGGAATTCCTAGTGTAGAATTCCTAGTTCAAAGGGTATATGCCTTTGCAACCTGATATATATTGCCAAGTGCATCAATCAGGGCTCTCTAGAGAAAAAGAACCAATAGGACATGCACACACACACACACACACACAGAGAGAGAGAGAGAGAGGGAGAGAGAGAGAGAGAGAGGGAGAGAGAGGGGGAGAGAGGGAGAGAGGGAGAGAGAGAGAGAGAGGGAGAGAGGGAGAGAGGGAGAATTGGCTCACACAGTTGTGAGGGCTGATAAATCTGAAATCTGTAAGTCAGGCTGCCACGTTAGAAACTCAGGCAAGAGTTAATGTTGTAGTCTTGAGTCTGAAATGTGTAGGGCAGGCCAGCACGCTGGAATTCAGGAAAGATGGCTATATTTTAGCCTGGAGGTAAATTCCTCCTACTCTGGGAAATCTTAGTCCTTGTTCTGAAACCTTCAACTGATTGGATAAGACCCATCCACATTATCAAGGGTAGCCTGCTTTACTTAGAGTCAGCTGCTTATAGATGTTAACCACATCTACAAAATATCTTCATGGCAATGCCTAGACTATTGTTTAACCAGACAACTGCACACGCTTGCTTGCCTAGCCAAGTTGACATATACTGTTACAAAGACTTTCTGAAGGACTCTCATGCACATATGCCTGTAGTAAAAACTTCTGCCAAGAACTTCCTAAACTGCAGCTTGCTACATGAGTCACAAGGACAGCTAGCAGGATGCACAAGAACACTTGCTTGACACACTGTCTCCATGAATGAACCGGTGTCAACTCCTGTGATGAGCCCCTGTAGCCAACATTCTCTGTTTTAAAACAAATGGTGTATACTTCTCCCTTTTGCCTTTAAACACTTCCCCCTGCCTCAGCCACTTTGGATGTGCCTCCAGTCTCCAAAGCCTGCATATGCCAGATTTGCAAAATCTCTGTGCACTCCCAAATAAGCTCATTATCTTTCGGGAGTCTCTTTTGGTTTGTTATTTAGGTTGACAGGCCTAACCTTGGTCATGAGGAACCTGTGGCATGGGTAGTGAAGGTGAGCACGGTGACACACTTGACAATTCACATTATTTCAGTCCATTTCAATCTACACAGTCTCTTTCAGGTCAATGTTCCATCTTCAAATTTCTTTCCCCCACGCCCCCCACCCCTGCACCAACCCCCTTTCTCTTCTCTAAATTGGCATGTGGATACAGTCAGGGTTAAGGAAAGATTCAGGGGACCTCATGGGGACAAGGAATTGAGGGACCTCTAATGCACGTAGTGGGGGTCAGTCCTTTTGGGACCTCCCTTGTTCCTGCTCCAGGTCTGGTGTCCTTTGAAGTGCTACTGATTAGTTGTACCTTGTGGTGTTGGATATCACAATGGCACCCATAGCTGAAGTCCTGCCATTTGCCCATAATTTTGCAGTCCTTGATCTCTCTCCAGCCCAGGCCTCAGGGAGCCTGCTGGTTATCTCAGCACCTCTTTACCCATTCCCAGGGAACACAGCAGTGTCTGGATCCACAGCACACTCTGCTCAGAAGTGAGGGAATAGGGGCTGTATTTCAGGTTCATCCACCTGGCTTTCTTCGTATAGAAACCACCTTTGCAAAATTATAAGTGAGGAAATTATGACAGTGAAAGAAATTAGACCTAAGCAACTCCATCTTGCTTCTAACCTTTAAGCTGTCCTTGTTCATTCCTGGGCATAGGCCAAACTAACTTTAAGAAGAAATTCAGTTCATGGTTTGACTTTAAAACAAAATTAATAACAACCCTTTTCTGAAAAGACCCCCTTCTTGCCTGGGGACCGTCTGCCTTTGTAGGACTAACAAATTAGCTACACATTTAGAAATTACAGTTTAGGGGTCATGCAGCCTCTGGTTCCAAGAGTCTGAACCTCCCCAAATTGCTCCTGGGGATAACATCACTACTGTAAAACCAAAGATGAGGGCTTGAGATATTTTGCAGACCCTGCACTTGATGGATCAGCTGACACCACCCAGACAGGTAATCTGGCTCAACCAGTTCTGCCATATCTACCCAGGAGCAGAGGACAGCAAGAAAAACTCACTTTGACCAGCAATAATTCCATCTCCAACCTGACCAATCAGCACTCTCCACTTCCCCTGCCCCTACTCGCCAAATTATCTTTAAAAACTCTAATCCCAGAATGCTCAGGGAGACTAATTTCAGTAATAATAAAACTCTGGTCTCCTGCATGGCTGGCTCTGCATGAATTACTCTTTCTCTATTGAAATTCCCCTGTCTTAGTAAATTGGCTCTGTCTAGGCAGCAGGCAAGGTGAACAGATTGGGTGGTTACACCCTCAGACAGGACATGATCTTTTTCTGGAGGCTCTCAGCTCCCTTAGGTTATATAGGGTGAAGAAAACAACTAGCCCCAAGCTTCCCTCATATTTGCCTAGATGTGTCCATTGATTTTTCCCCTCTGGGAATTTGGTCTGGAGCAGGTTGCTGGATGAGTTGCCTCTTTTTGCTCCCGCATCTCTTTTCTCCTTGCCCCCTGCTCTGGGAATGGCATATGTCAGCCCTACCCTTCCCACGTGGCAGAGGTCTCCCTTAGAGCATAGCCTGAGTTCTCCCTATTCCAGGCTTAATGGTGAAGTCAGCAAGGTCTAAGTCTTGATATACTGATTGGAATTTAAAGAATGCAGAAAACTATGTATCTCTCCAAAAAACTCTTACCTTGAGAGGTTGTTTGGAGGTTCTAGCAGGGGAGTGCAGCTACTTGTATATCCTTGACCAAAGACCAGTTCTCCTCTATCAGGGATGGTCATCCTCTCGGACCGAACATGCAGCTTCAGGAGGGATGCACATGGAGGGGTGAGGGAGGAAGGGGATACCCGCCTAGCCAACCAGATCAGCTAAGTCAATCCTGGCCATTAATGGGATGACATATGTCACAGCCAGATCACCCTCACATTCCCCAGAAAACTCTTACCTATCTTGGTAACATCTTGCTGAGGATTCAAAAAAAACTACTTATGCTATCAAAAACCCAACATCTCAATCCCTCTTCTGGGAAGCAGTGGTTATGAGGGCCCATGAGGAGGTTAATGTGATGGAGTTGGTCCTTCCAGGAATCAGTGCCCTTCCTGGTAGCGGAAGGAGTGGAGAGGAGGCAGGGAGTGGAATATCATACCCTTCCTTTTGGCTATTCATGGCCAGTTCAGAGGTTTCTGCCTCTATAAGTATTCTTTTCTGATATGGAAGTCAAGGTTGGCTCTTAGTGACCTTGCACAACTGATTCTCCAAGAGCCATCCCTCCAGATATGCAGAGAGCGTTATGTTAGGTGCAGGAGAAGGCTGGTTGCCACGGGATTTATGGAGATTCTGAATGAGAGGCAACTTCTGAACTGTTTGAAATAAGAGAAATAAGTCAACACTGTACTACTTCTGTCTTATAAATAGGCCCTATCTTATGTCCATTTAGGCAGACCTGGGTTTCTTAACCTTGGCACTATAAACATTTTAGTACAGATGGCTATTGTTGGAGCTGTCCTGTGCATTGTAAGATGTCCAGCAGCATCCCTGGCCTCTACCCTAAATGTTGCCATCACTCCTTCCTAGTTGAGACTACAAAAATATTTCCAGACATTGCCAAATGTCCCCTGGGGGAAAAATCACCTCTATTGAGAAACACGAATTTAGACCTTGGTCTTATTTTGATGTTGTTGCAATGCTTTCATTTTGTGCTTTTAAAAAATATGGAACTATCTTAATGATTTCTGTTTGAAGTAGTAAAACTCATCATAAAATGTTAGTAACCAGTTTTAATATCTTGGCAGTTTCATTTTGCATGACTTCCTTTTCCTGTCCGTACCCATATCAATATTTAATATCATATTTTTTATAAAAATGGTATTCTCCAGTCTGTTTTGGATTCTGCTTTTATATTTATTAATATATTGTAGGCATTTTTCTATGTCAATAAATATAGATTTACATCATAATTTTAAATGCATACTATTTCATTATATGACTATATTGTAATTTTATTATTTTTTAACTAGCCATTTATTTCCTTTATTGAGGTACATGTTTTACATGCAGAAAATGCAATTTGATAAGTTTTCACAAGTATACTTACTCAAGTTACCATCACCCAAATAAAAAATAGACATTTGCAGCACCCAGAAGCTTCCCTTGTGCCTCTTTTCAGTCAATTCCATAAGGTACCTCTTATTCAAAGAGACAACTGCTATTTTAATTTTTTGACTTTATTGCTAAATAGTATTCTTTTGTTTATTCTTTATTTTTAACAGCCTTAAGGTATAATTGATTAAATAGTATTCTTTTGTATATAAATATCATAATTTATCCTTTCTCCTATGTTGAACATTTGGATTATTTCCATTTTTTGCTTATTTTGAATAAAACTGCTATAAACATTTCTTTCTTTCTCCGTCCTTCCTTCCTTCCTTCCTTCCTTCCTTCCTTCCTTCCTTTCTCTCTCTTTCTTTCTCCTTCCTTCCTTCCTCTCTTTCTCTTTCTTTCTTTCTCCTTCCTTCCTTCTTTCCTTCCTTCCTTCCTTCCTTCCTTCCTTCCTTCCTTCCTTCCTTCTCTCTCTCTCTCTCTCTCTCTCTTTCTTTCTTTCTTTCCTTCTTTCTTTTTTTGATGGAGTCTCACTCTGTCATCCAGGCTGGAGTGTAGTGGCACGATATTCACTAACTGCAACCTCTGCCCCACCCCCGGGTTCAAGTGATTCTCCTGCCTCAGCCTCCCAAGTAGCTGGGATTACAGGTGCCCATCACCACACCCAGCTAATTTTAGTGTGTTTAGTGGAGGCAGGGTTTCACCATGTTGGTTGGGCTGGTCTCTAACTCCTGACCTCAAGTGATCCACCTGCCTCGGCCTCACAAAGAGCTAGGATTACAGGCGTGAGTGGTGCCCGGCCTACTAATTTTATTTCTTACAGTTGAATGAATCTTTTCTAGCACATTAATGCCCCATGTAATTGTGGATGTGTGATGACTTGGGGTACCTCCAAGAGATTGCTCTCAACAACAAAGAGCTTATGGAGATGAGTTCCAGGGCAGGTCAACTTCTGCCACCACCCCCAGGCATTCAAGTTGGGCAGAGTAGTTAGTTATCTGCCCTCTGGAGCTTAGAGCCTAGGTTTATGGTTTCCCTCTACTTCCACTCCTTTTATAGTGGTTACCTTTCTCTGACCCTGTTCACTGCAGTGTAGCACTCGGAGTCAGATGAGGCACAGAGCTTACTCATTAGGTTACTGTAAGAAAATGCCAGGGTATGAACTAGGTGGTGGAGGTAAATTACAGGTGTAGTATCTCATTACATAGTTTAACAACAGTTCTTTCAGACATTCACTGTTGTCACTGCCATAACCAGTCCAAAAGCCAATTTCCATATTATTTTGATTGTATTATCCAGTTTGAACTTTTTCTCTCTCAGACGCCTTGATTCCTGGCGATGTGGGACTTTTTAAATTCTGGGTCCCTGGGCTTCTCCTTCTGCTTCAGAATTGATTGGTGGGCTGGAAAGGTGTGAATCAAAAGAGTGGTAACTGGTGATGTGGCCATACTTTTAATGAAAAATTCTCTTTTTCTCTCACTCATTATTGCCATCCCCTTTCATTCACAGCCCTGAATAGATCAATAAATATTGAAATGGGAACCCAGAACACCTGAGTTCGGGTCCTAGGTATGCCATTTATTAGTAGCTTTACCTGAAAAATTTAAGTATCTGAGCCTCAGTTTTCTCATTGACAAGGTAAGTAGACTTTTTGTCTCTTTTACTCTACAAGGTTGTTGTGATGAACAGATAACATAATGAAGGTAATAGTCATGAGTCGCTGGATGTTCCACTACAGGAAACTGTGATTCCATTAAAAAAGACGGTTCCTGTCCGGGCATGGTGACTTATGCCTGTAATCCCAGCACTTTGGGAGGCTGAGGCGGGCAGATCACCTGAGGTCAGGAGTTCAAGACCAGCCTGGCTAACATGGTTACACTGTTTCTACCAAAAAAAAAAAAAAAAAAAAAATTAGCCAGGCATGGTGGCATGTGCTTGTAATCCCAGCTACTTGGGAGGCTGAGGCAGGAGAATTGCTTGAACCCAGGAGGCAGAGGTTGCAGCGAGCCAAGATCGTGCCATTGCACTCCAGCTTGGGCAACAAGAGTGAAACTCCATCTCAAAAAAAAAAAAAAAAAAAAAGACAGTTCCAGAACAGGTGCTGTGGCTCATGCCTGTAATCCCAGCATTCTGGGAGGCTGAGGTCGGAGAATTGCTTGAGAGCAGGAGATCAAGACCAGACAGGTCAATATCGTGAGACTCCATCTCTACAAAAAAGTTTTTTAAAAAACTAAGAAAAGGCCAAGTACAGGAAGGCAGAGGCTTCAAACTATCTGAGCAGGCTTGCATGCTGGATCCATCACATTCTAAACAGACAACTTTGGGCAAGTCCCTTCACCTCTCAGAAACTCAGTTTCTCCATCTGCAGCATCAAACCTGTAATGGTAGGGACCTTGTATTGCTATTATGAAGCCCTAATGAAATGAGGTGTATATACTGCTTAAGGTCTATGCTCAGTAATAAACTTAAAATTTAGAAAGTAACTTATTTTTATATATATTTAAAGACTGAGTCTCATGCTATTGCCCAGGCTGGAGTGCAGTTGCATGATCCTGGCTCACTGCAGCCTCTACTTCCTGTTCTCAAGCCATCCTCCCACATCGGCCTCCTGAGTAGCTGGGACTACAGGCATGTGCCACCATGCTTGGCTAATTTTTGTGTTTTTGTAGAGACAGGGTTTCACCATGTTGTCCAGGCTGGTCTTGAACTCCCAGGCTCAAGTAATCCACCCGCCTCAGTCTCCCAAAGTGCTGAGATTACAAGCATGGGCCATTGTGCCTGGCCCATTTATAATTTTTATATTTAGATAAGAATGTCACTTTTGGAAAGAAACTGGTAAGAACCAAACAGTGCAAGGAAAACAGACTTTTTTTTGTTAATATATCAAAAATAAATTGCTGCAGCCTATATACAAGGAATAAAATAAAATATTGTTTTTATATGATTTCTGAGTTAATCTCATTGGTCACAATCTAATACACCATGCCAAAATGTAACTGCATTTTGAGCTTGTCAAGATGATGTTCGCTGCTTAGTGGCATTCTTAATCTGGAATTGGAAAGGAACCAGAAATGGAAAAAGAAATCAAATTCAGAAGGAGCATAACATCACTAAAAGCCCTGAAAAATAGGGCAATGAATGTAAATGTGAGCACACCCAAAGGATTAGGAAAGAAGAAATGAAAGTGTTCTTCCTAAAGGATACTATGTGAGCAAAGCAAAAGGAAAGATGTAGAAGTGACTGGACAGGCATGGTGGCTCACACCTGTAATCCCAGCACTTTGGGAGGTTGAAGCAGGTGGATGAGGCAGACAGATCAGGAGTTTGAGAAGAGCCTGGCCAACATGGTGAAAGCCCGCCTCCACTAAAAATACAAAAATTAGCTGGGCGTGGTGGTGGGCACCTGTAATCCCAGCTACTCAGGAGGCTGAGGCAGGAGAATTGCTTGAACCCGGGATGTGTAGGTTGCAGTGAGCCAAAATCACGCCTCTGCACTCCAGCCTCAGTGACAGAGTGAGACCTGTCTAAAGAAAAAAAAGAGAAAAAAGAAATGATGTCCCGTCCCAGCAGAATTGCAAAAAACAAGGGCAACTCTGAACTACTGCAGAAATCTCATGCAAAAAAGAAAAAGACTCCATTATAGCCTGTGTCTAAGTCACTGGACAAAGTGGTAGCCAGCAGAATTTGTCAGACTTTTAATTTTATCGATTTTTGGAAAATGACAGGAATTTAAACTTGATTATAGTCATTTGACTACAATCCTCTTAGGAGATCTGATTATGAGAAAAGTGCTTAGAAAACAAACATTTGAGTGTGTGATTAAATACAGGGTGGGAGGAGCAAGTGGTCAGGGCTGTGCTCTTAAACAGCTATCATCCAGTTGGGGAGAGGTAGGAGAGAACAGAGGCCTGTCTATGGGAGATAGACAATGACTGGTGAATTTGGTATTGTATAGTCTTTACTTTTTAATAATTCAATTTCTTTCATTTTGAAATAGTGTTTGAAAGATAATTAGACAAGAGTTTATTTCTGACAAAGGGATAAAGAGCCAGCATGTTCAAAGGCTCTGATACTTAAAATAGTGAAAGAAGATGGGGGAAATATTATTCTCCAGAATGTGGTGCACAGACAGAGTTGATGGCATGGCTTATATCAGTAGCAAAGTCATTTATAAGAATTTCAGGACATTGGAAAGGAGAGAACATGAATGAAAAACTGAACATGATGATGAAATTTTATGGTATGTGATGTAATTTCTGTGCAACCTCTGGTAATCTCACTAGGTTTAAAAATTATTTGTGCATTACCCTTAGAAAACTAATGCAGAAACAGAAAATCAAATACTGCATGTTCTCACTTATAAGTGGGAGCCAAATGATGGGAACACATGAACACAAAGGGGGGGAAACAAGAGACACTGGGGTCTACTTGAGGATGGAGGGCAGGAGGAGGGAGAAGATCAGAAAAAATAACTATTGGGTACGAAGTTAGTACTTGGGTGATAAAATAACCTGTACCACAAACCCCTGTGACATGAATTTACCTGTATAATAAACCTGCAATGTATCCTGAACCTAAAAAAAATGTAAAATGAAAGAATAATTTGTGGAGACCAGTCCTGGGAGACTGTGGCAAGGATCAGTGGCAAGACAGTGGACAGGGAGAACCACTCCTGGTAACATGCCATTTTTGTACAAATTTTTAAGGGATACCTCTTTGGGACAGAGTGACACATTTGTGTGAAAAACAGGCATTGTAGCCCCATGGCAGGGTGCATAGCTTTGAGGATACAGTGCTGGTAGATTGCAGGCTGTGCATTACAGAAGGTCTTCTAGCCAGGGAGTCTGTACAACTCACTGTGGCGGCCTCAAACGTGAGGAAGTATGCATGGAAATTTACAGGACACATGGAGGAGGGCTTTGGCTACCACAGGTCATAGAAGTAGGATTTAGGCCAAGATCACCTAATCCTTAAAAGATTTAGGGATTATAGTGTGTGTGTGTGTGTGTGTGTGTGTGTGTGTGTGTGTGTGTAGCGTGTTCAGGAAACTAAGTAGATTAGTATTTTTGGAAACTATATTTTTAAAGAGGTGCATTCGTTTTCTGGGGCTGCCAGAACAAATTACCACAAATTGGATGGTTTAAAACAGAAATTTATTCTGTCGTAGTTCTGGAGGCCAGAATTCCAGAAGTCTAAAATCAAGGTGTCTGCAGGTTGGTTTCCTCTGGTGGCTATGAGGGAGTACCTAGTTCAGGCCTCTCTCCTCGTTGCTTGTGGCTGTTGGCAGTCCTTGGCACTGCTTGGCTTGGAGTGCATCATCCAATCTCTGCCTCTGTCTTCCCATTGTCTTCTCCTCTGATATAAGGATAGTTGCCATTGGATTTAGGGCTACTCTAAATTGCAGATTACATCTCTAAAGACCCTTTTTTGCAAATTGAGTAATGTCCACAAGTTCCAGGTAAACATATTTTTTGGGAGGCCGCCATTTAACCCACTATAAAAGGAGTCATGGTAAGATATTAGGCAGAAATCTCCTAGCTGATATCATGTGATCACTGAATTTCTTATTTATATCAGTTTATGCTTCACTGTTATTCAAGTATTTGTCACTTACTTGGTGTCTATTTTAGCCTTGGCAGACCTTCATTTTATACTTGTGTGACTTGGTTTTATTGTTACCAGACAATTGTCTGAATCAGAAAAGCGTAGATTTAATGAACACACTTCTTATTTTTTTCTTTTTTTTGGTTTTCTTTTGAGACAAAGTCTCTCTCTCTCTGTCATCTAGGCTGGAGTGCAATGGCACAATCTCAGCTCACTGCAACCTCTGCCTGCCGGGTTCAAGCAATTCTCCTGTCTCAGCCTTCCGAGTAGCTGGGATTACAGGCATGTACCACTACACCCGGCTAATTTTTTGTATTTATAGTAGAGATGGGTTTTTCACCATGTTATCCAGGCTGGTCTTGAACTCCTGACCTCAGGTGATCTGCCCATCTCAGCTTCCCAAAGTGCTGGGATTACAGGTGTGAGCCACCACACCCGGCCACACTTCTTATTTCTGAAAGATGAAAAGTACCTGACTACAGTCTTTGAATTTGAGCCTAAATTTCCTATTTGTCTGGAACTTGTTTTAAATTGTTGATATCTTAGAGCATCATTTTGCCACTTATTAGTCTTTGCAGATTGATTTCCATGAAGTATTAAACCTTCATGTAATCGATGCAGGATTACATAGAAGGATATATATATATATACACAAACATATATATCCTACTGTAACCCTTCTCATCCAAGGTACATTGGATACCATATGTTATTCTGAAACACAGAGTGCCAAGAGAATATACCATATATATATATACATGTATAAATTGCAGAATGCTCATTGTCACATACTGTAATGCCCTCAGGTTTTTAAATTAGCATTAAGTCAGGTGCGGTGGTGCATGCCTGTTAATCCCAGCTACTTGGGAGGCTGAAGGGGAAGGACTGCTTGAGATTAGGAGTTTGAGACCAGCCTGGGCAACATAGTGAGACCACATCTCTAAAAAATAAAATAAAAAATAAATAAATTAGAATTTTTTAAAAGTTCTTTTTCTGAAATGGTGTTGGTTACAAAATGAAACAAAATGTTCTTTCATGGAATTAAAGAATGATAGACCTGAAAGGGACTGTAGATTAATCTAGCTCACACATTTTACAGACAAGGAAACTAACGCACAGAGAGGCTGACGTATCAAAGGTCACACATCTAGAGAGTGAAAGAGAGAGCACTAAAGTCTAGTGCTTGCTCCATTCACCTCTATTGCTTACAATTACATTTGCAACAATTGTGAAAGTTAAGTACATAGATAGAAGCCCTGATGAAATGGAAATTGGCATTCCTGTTTCCTAATGGTGCACCTAGAAGGAGAAACCTGGCCTCACCATTTTCATTCACTTATTCCAAAACCTGAGGATGGCCTCTCTCCCCCGTTGCCATCACCATTTAGCATTTTTCTAATTTTCTCCCCAGATCTATCTAATCTTTTCTTATTTTTCCTTCCATGGAATGAGAAAAAGTGGGAAATTCAGACTCTGGGAGGGAAACAGGAAGAAAGGTGGAAAGAAATAAAGGGAAGAGAGAAAAATGTAATTTCTCCTTCCAGCTTTCTATTTTTTTCTATTTTCAGGTGTCAATATTATTCTAGTGGTTTTTGTTTGTTTGTTTGTTGTTTGTTTTTGTTTTTGTTTTTAATTGAGATGAGTCTCACTCTGTCTCCCAGGCTGGAATGAAATGGCACAATCTCAGCTCACTGCAACCTCTGCCTCTCGGGTTCAAGCAATTATCCTGCCTCAGCCTCCCGAGCAGCTGGGACTACAGGCATCCGCCACCACGCCTGGCCAATTTTTGTATTTTTATTTTTATTTTATTTTATTTTATTTTATTTATTTATTTTTTTTGAGACAGAGTCTCGCTCTGTCCCCTAGGCTGGAGTGCAGTGGCCAGATCTCAGCTCACTGCAAGCTCTGCCTCCCGGGGTTTACGCCATTCTACTGCCTCAGCCTCCCGAGTAGCTGGGACTACAGGCGCCCGCCATGTCGCCCGGCTAGTTTTTTTGTATTTTTTAGTAGAGACGAGGTTTCACCGTGTTAGCCAGGATGGTCTCGATCTCCTGACCTCGTGATCCGCCCGCCTCGGCCTCCCAAAGTGCTGGGATTACAGGCTTGAGCCACCGCGCCCGGCCCAATTTTTGTATTTTTAGTAGAGGTGGGGTTTCACCATGTTGGCTAAGCTGGTCTTGAACTCCTGGCCTCAAGTGATCTGCCGGCCTTGGCCTCCCAAAGTACTGGGATTATAGGCATGAGCCACCATGCCCAGCTGTAGTGCTGTGTTTTTGAAAATTAGAAAGAAACTAAATGCATGTCAACAACAAATTCCTTAAATAAGTAGTTCTCAAAACGTGGTATGTTTCAGAGTCTCCTCCAAACACTACTAAAAATATGAACATGTGAGCCTCATGCCAGACCTTCTGTAGAAGCTGGACACTGGCAAGAGGAGAATGACCAAACGTCATAGGTGATCGTAACACACACTGAAGTCTGCTAATTAATGCACCAAATCGTGATAAATTCATGCACATGAATACTGTGTAGCCATCAAAAAGGTAATGTAGATCTATATGAATTGACGTTGGTAAATGTCCATAACATGTTGAGTGAAAAGGTCAGGTGAAAGAATAATAGGTTTAAGATGATTTCATTTATTTTGTAATATATATCATATAACATATGCATGCAATCATAGCATATTGTGAATGTGTATGTGTATAGGTATAATATCAGAAAGAATATAGAACCATTGTTCTACAGTGGTATTAGGGACTTCCACTTTCTGCTCAATATAGTTCCACTTTTGAATTTTTATGCTGAGTCTATTATGAACCATGCATAATGTGGGGGGGGAAGTATTAAAATAAGAAACTGCCTAGGAGCTTCTGTCCTTAAATGACAATGTCAGGGAAGATTCAATTAACTAATACTATTTAAATAATTTACCACTGTGAAAATGTGTTATTCATCTTCTCCTTAAGCTTACTCTTTTCGACCATTCTAAATTACAGATAGCACATGTTTAACTTATCTTGTAAATTAACCTCTTCATCTAGAATAGGAAAGAAAACAAAATTCACTGCCCACCTTTTTTTGTGGCAAAAGCTACGACTCGTAATGAGGCCAGTTGACTAGCTTTCCTAAGAGAAAGAATAAAATGATCATCTTTCAGGACAGACACACTGTTTGGGTCACAGGCAATCCTGAAATATATTACTGCATACTAACACTGGAGTATCTTAGAACGTGAGTGAATGTTTTATTGGAGACAGAGAATAGGTTCAGTTTTTCCTACATGTCATTAAATGTTAAAAAAAAAAAAAAGGAAGAAAGAAAAGAAATTTTATAATAAATGTACCATTTCTCTCAGATAGGGCATGGTTAATAATTTTGAGTCCCTGAGTAAAACGTTTGGAAAAAGTTGACCATACTTTTATTTGCAAGGTAAATAGTTTCCCAGACACTCTGCTGTGTGGTCACTCCTATGAAGGAGAAAAAGGACAGAGTAGTAGAGGTAATGTACGTTTCTCTGTATTGTTTCCCTCTGCCGTTTACACCTCCCACCCCCATACATATCGCGGCAGACAAATGTCCATTCAAGATGAGTGTTTGTAGATTCACAGCTCCTGCAATTTAGGTATATTAACATGGTTAATGTCTTAGAATTCTCACAGAGTACTCAGTAAGTTTCTCTGATGAAACAGCACAGTTCTTAGGAAGTTATCTTTATGACACTGCTATTGCTGTTTCTGATTTGGTCTGTTTAAACTCTTTCAGCTGGGGATCTTAAACCAAAATCAGGCTGGAGTACATTGTTACTGGTTATTAATGTTACATTTTGCTAGAAAACATTAAAATCAACCATAAAATTATGGAAATGAAGAGAGTCTTTAGAAGTTACATAATGTTCTTTTCTTTTTTTTTTTTCTTTTTTGAGATGGAGTCTCACTCTGTCGCCCAGGCTGGAGTGCAGTGGTGTGATCTCAACTCACTGCAACCTCCACCTCCTGGGTTCAAGCAATTCTCCTGCCTCAGCCACTCCAGTAGCTAGGATTACAGGTGTCCACCACCACACCCGGCTCATTTTTGTATTTTTAGTACAGACAGAGTTTCTCCATGTTGGCCTGGCTGATCTTGAACTCCTGACCTCAAGTGATCTGCCTGCCTCGGCCTCCCAAAGTGCTGGGATTACAGGCATGAGGACTGTGCTCAGCCAAAAAGTTATATAATGTTCTTGATAGTGTTTGATAAATAGAAATACATCTATATATTATATACCTACATATGTAATATATATTATATATACTCCTCTTGCCTGTATGTATTATGAATGTATCTATATATATGTACATCAAACACATTTATACCTATACATATGTGTATTCCCTCTGTAAACAGAGCTGTATTTTTTTCTTATAATGTTGGAGGGATTAGGGCATGAAACTTAAATCTAACATTCATTGAACAGTTACTATGTTCTAGGCATGTTGTCTCATTTAACCAGCATAACTACCTGTCTAAATACAATTTCCAAAAAGCTAAAAACATGATTCTCACTTCAATGTAGAAGAAGCACATGTTAAAGATGTATTAACTCATTAATGAGGGAGTCAGCAAAATGACAAAGTGGTTTAAAGAGTATTTTGAGGAACTGGGTGTTTATAGGCATTTGAGAAAAACATTAGAATAAGATTGTTCTATAGTGCAATAAAAAACCATAACATTTGAGGTTATCTTTTCTACCGTTCAGAAATTACTTGTAGCTCCACTGACTCTATCTATTAATACAAGTTACCATAAAATTCCAGAGTCTAAGCTCTTAATTTTTATACAAATCATACAAAAAGATCCATATAAAAGTCAAACGGACTGAGTGTGGTGGCTCATGCCTGCAATCCCAGCACTTTGGGAGGCCAAGGCAGATGGATCACCTGAGGTCAGGAGTTCGAGAAGAGCCTGGCCAATGTGGCAAAGCCTCGACTCTACTAAAAATACAAAAATTAGCTGGGCATGGTGGTGGGTGCCTGTAATCCCAGCTACTTGGGAGGCTGCGACAGGAGAATCGCTTGGACTCGGGAAGTGGAGGTTGCAGTGAACCGAGATTGCACCATTGCACTCCAGCCTGGGCAAAAAGATTGAAACTCCATCTCGAAATAAATAAATAAATAAATAAATAAATAAAAGTCAAAGGAAAGTTGCCCTAGTTAATGAAATAATCCATGAGTGAGCTGGTTAAAAAATGCCCTAGTAGGACCTTGAAAGCACATATGGTACTCTCCTTGCTTTACATTCAAGTTTTAGATGATACCTTTTAACATACCCTGTTGTATAAGTACATTTATTATCCTCTTTCACTTGGTAGTGTTAAGCAAATAAATCAGATTTGAATATGTTAAATCACATATACTTAGATGGCAGTAAAAAGACCTGAATTTGAGTAGGTCATCTCTAGTCTATATTCCTATCTATAAATACAGAATAACTATATCTGTCTAGTTTCATATTTATTACCTGACTTTTGTCTTATTTGTCTTGTTTGCCTGATTTGGCATTATATTGTGTCTGTGATTTTTTAAAATTACAAGTTATGTCAAATTCTTTTGGTAGGTAGACAGAAAATATAGTTACCTCAAAAAAGATTTAACTTTGTATGCCAAGTATGTTTCTCTACATATATCACTCAAACTGTAAATTAATTAATAACTATGTGAGCCTTTTCATTTTCCTAAGACTCTGAGCCACTTACTCTACTTGGTTATTGTATGTATTGTACACTTGAGCCTATTATGGGTTGTTGAACTTTAATATGAAAAAAACTCTTCCATGGTCATTGCTAGTATCCTTAAACCAACTGTTTAATTCACAAGTATGTATTGTTGGTGAGAAGAGAGCAAAACCCTACATATTGTATCTTCTAAAAATGCAACCCATTGTTACTCTTAGAAAAACAAGTCCAAATACCTGAGTGTTTATCAGAGATTTTAGATATTTGGAATATGGTATGACAAAAGTTGTACTAAAAATAGATGCAGGCCTTTGATATAAGAAAGATTGCGGCCAGGCGTGTAATCCCAGCACTTTGGGAGGCTGAGGCAGGAGGAACACCTGAGGTCAGGAATTCGAGACCAGCCCGGCCAACATGGTAAGACCCCATCTCTACTAAAAATACAAAAAAAATTAGCTGGGCGTGGTGGCGCATTCCTGTAATCCCAGCTACTTAAGAGGCTGAGGCAGGAGAATCACTTGAACCTGGGAGGTGGAAGTTGCAGTGAACTGAGATCACGCCAGCCTGAGTGACAGAGTGACATCCTGTCTCAAAAAAAAAAAAAAAATTCTCATGTTCTTTCATAAAAAGATATCGGTTTTGCCTAACCAATTATATTATTTTTAGATATCTTGAAATCCTCTTCAGGTTAGTAGCTAATTATAAAATTATTATTATATGTACTTGATGTTTTTACATTTATTGCAAAACTTTTAAGACCAATTTTTCACATTCAGTTTTTGCTGTTGTCATTAATGTTGTTTTTGTGGAAAATGGAGATAACAAAAAAGGATTAAAATTCTGGATTTATTGTGATTGAAGACAGTCTGATGGTTCGCCTCTTCTGAATCATAAAGCACTGACTATTCACTTTCAGAATAATGTTTAAACCTCTTACCCCTGCTGATATATATGCAAAATAACCAATGCAAAATACTTGAGCTCAGAGTTTTACATATTTCTCCATATGGATTCTTAGACATCTATGGGAATACCTGAGACAGATCTGTCCTCGAATGCATTTGTTTAGTTCTGCTTTAATTCTCTATGTATCACACAGCTCCCCAGGCATGCTCAAAGCACAAGCTATTTAGGCTCATTCTTTTCCTAATACTGGCTTAACCTCCGACCTCAAATATGGTAAAAATCTGCATCTCTCCTATACTGCAGAAGACTTTCTAGGGGCTTATGTTTTCTCAAGTCACATTCTGTCCCAATTTCTGGTTGAGGATGAAAATTTCTCTTTCGTATTGATCTAACAGTAACTCTTTTTGATTCTCAGTCTTAAAACAATCCAAACAGGAAGTAGAGTCCATATTCCTTTAATTTCTCCCACTGACCCTAACTAACCACGCACTATAAACAAGGGAGTGGATGTAGCTGGCTTTTCTGAAGGCTATACGTAATATAAAACTGAAAAATCTTGTCCTTAGAAATCTGTGTCATTCTTGTATTTTTTTTTTTCCTCAGACCCCAGCTACCCAGCATTTTCTGAGCCCTTGTATCTCTCCTCAAATTTTTCACTTTTCCCCACTTTCTACCCATTGATATGAAGACAGAATTGGTTATTTCCCCTCTTTTCCTTGCTCCTTTGCTTTTCAGACCTCCCTTCCTTCAGCTAAGATGACTATCAAGATGCTTTGTCAAACCAAAGAGTTTTCCCTCTAAAAGAAACTCTGCCACCAGCTGATTTTTTAAATCAAAAGAATAATGCATGCATAAGATTAAAAAACTTTCAACAGTAGAAAAGAGAATGCAGAGAAAGTGTGATTTCCTTTCATCTCATACTGCAAGGCCCTAATTCTCGTGGTTCTTACTCAAAGGCATCTCTTTGCGGCAGTTTCTTGGGTACATAAGTGTGTCTATGTCCCCATGTTTTGAAAAGTATTGTGCTGCATACCTCCCATTTCCCCTCCATATCCACTCTTGACCTTTCCTTTCCCACTTAGAGCTCCCCTTGGATGCATCCTCTGGCTCCCACACCTTGGGCTTCATGTTGGAAGATGAATGAAGAGAAGAGAAGTAGGGCCTTGGCCTGGTTTCCTGAGATCCCACTGTGGCTCTCTCCGGCTACTCTCTTCTTCCATTTATGGTATTTGTGCCTTTCCTTCACCTGTTTAGGCCTTTTTGTGGTTACAGTGGCTCATCCTATTTCTGGAGGTTTCTCCGCACCCCACCCAGAACTTATAAACAGTCTCCTGTTAAAACTGAGATTATCCGGCCGGGCGCGGTGGCTCAAGCCTGTAATCCCAGCACTTTGGGAGGCCGAGACGGGCGGATCACGAGGTCAGGAGATCGAGACCATCCTGGCTAACACAGTGAAACCCGGTCTCTACTAAAAATACAAAAAACTAGCCGGGCGAGGTGGCGGCGCCTGTAGTCCCAGCTACTCGGGAGGCTGAGGCAGGAGAATGGCGTAAACCCGGGAGGCGGAGCTTGCAGTGAGCTGAGGTCTGGCCACTGCACTCCAGCCTGGGTGACAGAGCGAGACTCCGTCTCAAAAAAAAAAAAAAAACTGAGATTATCTTGCATGACTGTGCTATTTGCTGCCTATAGGGATCCCAAAGATACAAACGGGAGCACCACACATATGATTTTCTAGAGCTTAGCTGTCAGGCTGTATCAACTTGCATGCAATCAACCTGAGGCCTTTATAAGCATAATTTCCAATTGCACTGATGTAATTTCTTTATTCTGTCCCTTATTCATGGCAATTAGGTTGTTTCCAGTCACCCTGTGTATAACTTTACCGCAAACATAGATCCCTGTGCTTGTATCTTTGCACATATGTATAAGTATTAACTGCAGGTTAATTTTTAAAAATAGTAATTGTTACACCAAAGAGTATTTGTATTAGAAATATTAATAAGTACTGACAAGTGTGCCACTTAGAGATTTGTATTAGTTAGGCCGGGCGCGGGGGCTCAAGCCTGTAATCCCAGCACTTTGGGAGGCCGAGACGGGCGGATCACGAGGTCTGGAGATCGAGACCATCCTGGCTAACACGGTGAAACCCCGTCTCTACCAAAAAAATACAAAAAACTAGCCGGGCGCGGTGGCGGGCGCCTGTAGTCCCAGCTACTCCGGAGGCTGAGGCAGGAGAATGGCGGGAACCCGGGAGGCGGAGCTTGCAGTGAGCTGAGATCCGGCCACTGCACTCCAGCCTGGGCGCCAGAGCGAGACTCCGTCTCAAAAAAAAAAAAAAAAAAAGAGATTTGTATTAGTCTATACTGCCACTGACAGTGTCTTGCCATTATAGCAAATTATTTGCCAAACCAATAGGTGCAAGAAGGTATTTTATTGCCATTTTAACTTGCATATTCAAAATTTAAGATGTATAACAACTTTCCATGTACTTAAAATGATTTTTTCCTTGAGAACTTCCTTTCTCTATTTCTCTTATGTAAGTGATTTTTAAAATATTATATAAGTGCTTTTAAAAATATTATGTAATATATTCTTATGTAAGTGCTTTTTTAAATATTAAGGAAATTAATCCTTTGTCTCTCTTATGCATTTCAAATATTTATTTTCATATTGCATTGATTTATAACTTTACTTTTGAAACACTTCCAATAAAGAAAATTTAAATTTTGTACAGTAACATTCATCAATCATTTATTTTCTTTGTTAGCAAGACCTTCCCCACCCTGAGACAATAGAAAGGTTCACACCTTCTCCTAGTATTTTAAACATTTTACTTTTTACATTTTTATGTTTAAAACATTGAACTGTGGAAATTTTTGATATAAAAAATTAAGCAGGTCTAGTTTCTTCCAGATGTTAACATTGTTCCTTCTCCACTTAATGACTATTCTAATGTTTCCCCATGACTTGAAAAATGCCACTTTTATATATGTATTAGTCTGTTCTTACACTGCTATAGAGAAATAGCTGAAACTAGGTAATTTATAAAGAAAAGAAGTTTAATTGGCTCACGGTTCTGCAGGCTGTGCAGAAGCATGGCAACTTCTGTTTCTAGGGAGGCCTCAGGAGATTTACAACCATGATGGAAGGTGAAGGAGAAGTAGGAATGTCTTACGTGGCCAGAGCAGGAGCAAGAGAGAGGAAGGGAGGTGCTACACACTTTGCAACAACCAGATCTTGTGATAATTTACTCACTCACTATCACAAGAACAGCACTGAGGAGATGGTGCTAAATCATTCATGAGAACTCTGTCCCCATAATCCAATCACCTCTCACCAGGCTCCACCTCCAACACTGGGGATTACGATTCAGCATGAGATCTGGGCAGGAACACAGATCCAAACCATATTAATATATACTGAATTTCCATGTTTATTTGGGTCTGATTCTGAATTTCTATTTTGTTCCATTGTTTTTGTTAATCTAATTTATTAGTTGTCATAGGTTATGCTATGCCATGATGTAAATTATTCCTGAAATATCAGTCGCTTAATAAAATGAAGGACCATTTCTCCCTCAGACTCTATATCAATGTGGATTGATTGCTGCAAATGGGTGTGGGGTGGGTCTTTGATCCACATCGTCACTCAGAGAACCAGAACCAGGTTGATACAGGCAGCACTGATCTTAGGACACCAAAGACCATCCTTGTAGTTTAACTAAAATATGGGCAATTTTGGCTGGGCACAGTGGCTCACGCCTGTAATCCCAGCACTTTGGGAGCCCCAAGCAGGCAGATCACAAGGTCAGGAGATCGAGACCATCCTGGTTAACTCAGTGAAACCCCATCTCTATTAAAAACACAAAAAAATTAGCCAGGTGTGGAGGCGGATGCCTGTAGTCCCCGCTACTCAGGAGGCTGAGGCAGGAGAATGGCATGAACCTGGGAGGCAGAGCTTGCAGTGGGCTGAGATTGTGCCACTGCACTCCCGACTGGGCGACAGAGCACGACTCCGTAACAAACAAAAAAAAGGTCAATTTTATAAATGTCTCATAAGCACTTGAAGCAAAAGTATATTCTCTTTCACAGAGTATGAAGTTTCACATATATTTTAGTTAGATCTACATGCTTAATTACATCATTTGATTCCTCTATATTTTACTCATGTCTACATGACTTTCTTAGATTAAGAAGAATAAATTATATTTATTCTACTATTTTTTTCATTTCTTTAGCTTTGCTGAACAATTTTTAAAAACTTAATTCTTTGAATTAAAAACATGTATTGAGTTATAATATACATATAGTAAAGGACACACCTCATATGTGTAGAGATTGATGATTCTTTATGTGTGACCACCAGGATCACAGGAGATGCTTTCTTGCCCTCTCCGTTAGTACCCTGCCAAAAATAATTCATAGATTAGTTTTGCCTGTTTTTGATCTTCATATAAACTTCCTTCTTTCCCACCATCCGATTTTGCTGGGTTAAAATAATTATTTTGTAATTTCCTCTTTATTTTCAAACACATTAGATCTCTATCACATGACTAATCAGCTTCAAACAAATTCCTTTTCTTCCCTTTATGATAGATGGGGAAACAAATAAACTTACGTAACTACTGTCTATCTTCTCTTTGCTTCCTCCTCCCCATTTTAGTGAGTTATTACACATCATATACAATAACCTAAAATTGTTCAGTCTTTGTTCTTTCTAAATTTCTATTGATTCAATGGTCACTGTTATTCCCTTCACCATTGTTTCTTCCTTTAGTGCTTTGAGAGTCACAGTTCTCGTATAGTAGGTTTTTTCTTTTTGTCAAGAAGAGACTCATGGGAAGTGTATTTCCTGATTTCTTTCATGTTTGAAAGTATCTGTCTAGGCTGGGCGTGGTGGCTTATATCTGAAATCCCAGAACTTTGGGAGGGCGAGGCAGGCGGATCACCTGAGGTCAGGAATTTGAGACCAGCCTAACCAACATGGTGAAACCCCATCTCTACTAAAGATACAAAAAATTAGCCAGGCATGGTGGTATGCTCCTGTAATCCCAGCTACTTGGGAGGCTGAGGCAGGAGAACTGCTTGAACCCGGAAGGTGGACGTTGCAGTGAGCCAAGATCATGCCATTGCACTCCAGCCTGGGCAACAGGGCAAGAAACTGTCTCAAAAAAAAAAAAAAAAAAAAAAAGGAAATTATCTGTCTATTGTCTTTATTCTAAGCAACCATGTGTGTGGGTATAAATTTATTACATGGTGTTTTCTTTCCCTGATGACTACTTCTGAAAATTATTTTAGAATTCAATGTCCCTATAGAGAAGTCTGAGCCATTAAAGGCGGAAAAAAATTACTCTTTCTTTCTCTTTCCCTCCCTCCCTCCTCCCTCCCTCCCTTCCTTCCTTCCTTTCTCTTTCTTTTCTTTCTTTCTCTTTCTTCCTTCCTTCCTTCCTTTCCTTCCTTCCTTCCTTCCTTCCCTCCCTCCCTCCTCTCTCTCTCTCTCTTTCTTTCTTTCCCTTCCTTCCTTCCTTCCTTCCTTCCTTTTTTTTTTTTTTTTTGTCTTGCTCTGTCACCCAGGCTGGTTCTGTCACCCAGGCTGCAGTGGTGCAATTTCAGCTCACTGCAGACTGCACCTCCCTAGTTCAAGTGATTCTTGCACCTCAGCCTCCCAAGTAGCTGGCACTACAGGTGTGCACCACCACACCTGGCTAATTTTTGTACTTTAGTAGAGACAAGGTTTCACCATGTTGGCCAGGCTGGTCTCAAATTTCTGACCTCAGGTGATCCACCCGCCTTGGCCTCCTAACGTGCTGGGCTTTACAGACATGAGCCACCATGGCCGGCCTTACTTCTTCTTTTTAATGAGCTGAACTTTTTTTTGCTTGGATGCTCTTAAGATGTTTTCCTTTCTGCTATTTCCTGAGTATACTGGTCAGTGGTGATCAAATCTATATTAATTTTTTCTTGGGACATGTTGTGTTCTTTCCCCCCCGCTTTTTTTTTCTTTTGAGACAGAGTCTTGCTTTGTTGCCCAGGCTGGAGTGCAGTGGCACGATCTCGGCTCATGGCAACCTCCAACCTCTGGGTTCAAGCGAGTCTCCTGCCTCAGCCTTCCTGTAGCTGGGATTACTGGTGCGTGCCACCATGCCCGGTTAATTGTTTTGTATTTTTACTAGAGACAGGATTTCACCATGGTGTCCAGGCTGGTCCTCAACTCCTGACCCAAGTGATCTGCCCGCTCGGTCTCCCGAAGTGAAGTGCTGTGATTACAGGTGTGAGCCACTGCAACTGGCCAATGTTGTGTTCTTTGAACCTGTTGATTTAAGATTTCAACTTCTTGTAAGATGGTAGACTGAGTATCTAAGAGGGAAGCCTCCTTTCCCTCTTAAAGACATTGTAAAGGTCAAAAACAAGAAGAGAAAAGTAAGGCAATAATTGAATTAAATATACAGCTGAGAATCTAACACAGAATGAAGCATATAGAGATGAAGAGATGGAAAATTAAAAGAGAAGGCAAAAGACAGGCAGAGAATGGGAAGATCCAACATATGCGAAATAGAATATCTGAAGGAGCCTATAGAGAGAATGAGGGGAAAGCAATATTCAGAGGGCTAATGGCTGAGAACTTTCCAGACTTTAAGAAAGACATCATAACACCGAGTCTCTACCAGGATAAATGAAAATACATTATTGAGAAACAAGATATTGAAACCACAGAGCATCAGAAAAAAAACTATAATAGTGATAGAAAATTACCTACAAAAGAATGATAATTAGACAAATAGCAGCCACAGATACCATAAGACAATTAAATAATATCTTCAAAGGCTGGGGAAAAACCCATCAACCTACATTTCTATACCAAGCTTACAATGTAACAGTGAAAAGGAGGCTTAGCATGACTAAACCCATTTTGTTCCTAGTCCCCTCATTCATGCAATATTTTTAGGTTAACTGTTTTTGCTTTCTTCTGCACATAGGCCAAGCTAACTATGGGAGGAATTTAGTTTGTAGTTTGACTTTAAAGCAAGGATGATAATAATTCCCCCTAAACTAACCGAAGAGATAATGAGGGTGTACACATAAGTAACAATGTTATGTTAAGGACTTCTAGAAGCAAGGACAAAGGACAAAGTTTCTCAATCCAACCCTCCCACCTACCCCCGACCCTTGCTGCCACCCAGATGTCTGTGATCACTGGTCACCTCTGTACCTCAACCCCCTCCCTCTTCCCCCTTCCACTAACATTCAAGAAGTCTGAAATTTCTATTAACTTATGGTGGTTCTTTAGGACATTAGTCTGTCTGCCGTCTTCTCCATTTGCTGGCTTTCTCTCTCTCTCTTTTTTTTTTTTCTGGGGAGGAGACAGGGTCTCAGTCCATTGCCCAGGCTGGAATGCAGTGGCACAATCTCAGCCATCCTCTACCTACCAGGCTCAGGTGATCCTCCCACCTCAGCCTTCTGAGTAGTTGGGACTGCAAGTGTGCACCACTATGCCCAGCTAATTTTTGTATTTTTTAGTAGAGATGGGGTTTTGCCATGTTGCCCAGGTTGGTCTCTAACTCCTGGGGTCAAATGATCCACTCGCTTCAGCCTCCCAAAGTTTTGGGATTACAGGTGTGAGCCACCATGCCCGGCCTAGCTGGCCCTCTTAAAGTCACTTGCCTTGCCACAACACTTCGTCTCTCAGCTAACTGGCTGTTGTGCTGTGAGTGGTACAAGCTTGGACTCAACTACACAATCGTTAGTAGTGAGGGCAAAATAAAGACAAATTTCTGCGTTAAATGACTCAGGGTTTAATATCCACAGACCTTTACTATTAGAACTATAAAGGCCATACTGCAGGAAGGAAGAAAATAAGCCCACATGAAGCAACAGATCTAAAAAGCCATGGTGAGAAGAGAAATGGGTAAAACCTCTTAGAAAAATCTACCTAAGTATTACTCCTAAAAGCAATAGCAACAATTTTTTAAAAAGCAATTTGATGGTGTTTAAAGCAAAACGAAATGAAATAGTAGACATGGCATGTTATCTGGAATGGAAACTATTTGGAGAGAAGCTAAATTGTTCTATATCTTTGGTTGAGAAACAGACACCAATAATTTTAGAACTACTTAAAAATAATAAAAATTTATACATTAAAAATTTGAAGATTATCCATAAAATAATAGAATGTAGAAAAGTGAAGAAGAAGAAAAGGCAATGAATTAAAACTTGATAAATCAAAGGCAAGACTTGATAGGAATAAAATAAGCCAAGAGAATCTAAATTGAATGGAGGGCCTCCTTCTTTTTAGTTTAATTGTATTTTTGAACTTTTTTCTATTGCATTTGTTTTCTTCTTCAGCAATGCCAAACATGCATATGATGGATCATGTTGCCTGTCTTCCATATTTATTTTTTCTCTATTATTTTACTTTGCTCAGTTATCTCAAGCCTGCTATCTCACATCAAGTTGTGTTTTCAGCAACATCTGTTATCTTTTTATGTCTGTTCTCCATGTGCCCATGATTTTTGTGATGATATTGTTCTTCTCTTTCATTTTTCTTCTTGAGCTCTGCCAGCTCATTTTGCATCAGCTTTCGTGAACCCTTCCAACTCTCCATGTTTCCCAGGGATTGTGTGTCTGTGTGTGTGTAAAATTCATTTGAAGTTTTAAAAAAAATCAATTTCAATCTCATTCTTCATATAATCTTTCTGGCATTTGATTATCTATCTTTCATATGCCATGTTCTTTTTCTTCCTCTTCTTTTTGTGTCCTGGCTCCTTCTTGGTTATTTCTGCTTTGAATGGACTTATTTCTGGTCTATTTGGAGGTATGGGCTAGGGAGTGTACCTGAGGAGCAACTGGATTACAAGATGTTGCCTATGAAAGTTTTCTCACTGACATTTTGCCTTGTGGCATGATTCTAACCTGGTTGGAAGAAGTTGCACCATTTTTCCCAGGAATCTCCATATTATATAGTTTTCTAGTGTGTTTACCTTTGCCTTAGCTTTCACAACTCCAGATTACAGAAATTGGGAGCTCAGGGCTGTGAGATGATCCAAGGTTTTGCCTCTAATTGCACATCAGTAGCTTACTTCTTACAGAAACGTTGTGTCTATGCATTGCTGGTTGAAAACGTCTTCCATTCCCGCATTGTCAAAAGAGGTCAGAGAGGTCCAGGCAGCCTAGATCTGGCCTCTCCTCCTACAGGAGGCAGTGGCTGCTTTGCCTCCGGGGGGATTCCACTACAAAGAATTCTGCTCTGTCCCAAGTGTACTGAGCAGGAATCCTCATGTGGCATTCTCCCTAACTGTGGGGACAATATTCCCAGGCTTTCTTCATATACTATTGTTCAGGATTTTAGGCATTTTCTGGCATCTTTGAATTTTGTTTTTTCCAGGCAGGAGAAGTGGCAGAGCTATTTTTATTTCATTAGTTTAAACTGGAAACCACCTTCTGCCAGTCCCTCCTTTAACAAGTTTTTCTCCTGCTACATGTGTAATACTTTTGTTCTAGCCTATTTTCTCTGTGGCAGTGGGAAATTTTTTTCTCAAAGATAGGAAAAAAGTCGCCCTTGTTTTATTTTAATGATTTGTACTTGATGGCATTAATATTCCTTCTCCACAGTATAGCATGATTCTTAAGAATTGTTATACAATGAAGTCTCCTAGGAGATTTTAATGTCATTTTATAAACAGGGGTCAGGGATTCAATCAAGAATGTTTAAAATTAAATATCTATGTATTAATCACTATGCAATTCATATTTCTAAAGTTATTCTACCGTTAACAGTTTAAAGACAAACAGGGTCTGGGATAACTAGTATGTGAGATGCAGAGGGGTAAAATTTGAGTTGTTTTGTACCCTTGGTTTCACAGTTACACATATTATTTTGAAATTTCATGTTGGTAAAGTGATATTTCAGTTGAAAATTTTCTATCATATAGCAAAAACCGGGAATATTTCTATTGAAAGAAGTTATTTTAAGACAACTTATATCAGGACTACAACCTAAGTCAATTATAACTCAGTAATAATTGCCAGTTGCTGCAAATATCCCTGTGAACAAAAGTCCAACAGGCACTTTTCATTCTTTGTAGCAAAGGACTTTGATTGAAGTCATTCATGGCCTCTCCTTGGTACACTGGCTCTTGCAACTAACTGCAGAGTTTAGAGAGAGACTCTGAGCGATTGTTCTTTATCTAGTGCTCAGTTGTCCTGAAGAGGTTGGTGTGTTTGAAGATGTTCAGTTTTGCTTGGGACACATCTCTGCCAAGGAAAGAAGTGTTGTGCTTAATGCAAGCAATAGTGTTTCCACCTACAAAGGCAAGTCTTGTTTATATGTACTGATCTCTGTTTCAGACTCTAGAAGACTAATCTGGAAGCTCTTCCTATTTACAGCTTCCCGAAGGAAAGACTTCATTTATTCATAGAAAGATTAATCTTCTTTCTCAGGCTTATTATTCATGCCTAGTCAGGTGAAGAATAGTGGAAACATAATCGGTCATGATTGTAAATATTGTTATGTTTAAGGGTATTTTCTCTTGCCATGGAGGCATGCTTACTGTCCTGCCTTTATCTATTTTGAGATAATTGATTGTAATTCTCTAGCTTGGTTACTCTCCAACATTCATGGTTATATTTAGGAAGAATTCACATCTTTATAGTATTGAATTTCCTATCCTTTTCATTATTTATATATGTATTTTATTTTTTTAAGACAGAGTCTCACTCTGTCACCCAGGCTGGAGCGCAATGGCACAATCTCGGCTCACTGTGACCTCTGCCTCCCGAGTTCAAGCGATTCTCTTGCCTCAGTCTCCCGAGTAGCTGGCATTACAGGTGTGTGCCACCACACCCGGCTAGCTTTTTCTTTTCTTTCTTTTTTTTTTTTGAGACATGGTCTTACTCTGTCTCCCAGGTTGGAGTGGCACGATCATGGCTCACTGCAGCCTTGACCTCCCAGGCTCAAGTGACCTTTCCACCTCAGCCTCCTGAGTAGTTGGGACTACAGGCGTGTACTACCACGCCTGGTAATTTTTGCATTTTTTAAATAGAGACAGGGTCCCACTATATTGCCCAGTCTGGTCTTGACCTCCTGGGCTCAAGCAATCCTCCCGCCTCAGCCTTCTAAAGTGCTAAGATTACAAGCATAAGTCACTGTACCCAGCCAGCCCTTTTCATTTTCAAGCCTTCTTTTTTGTCTTCACTTTGTTGAGTATTTTCTTCACATTAGTTCTGTATATTTCCTTTTCAGTTTATTTATAGTATTATGTATATTTTGTTGCTACTGCACTTGAGATCTTTTGGCTATTATCATGTGATCTCATGTTAACATTTGTATAAAGTTATAATATTTTATTAATTTTATAATATAATGAGGTATATTATATCTCCCATTTGCTGTTTGTCTTTATGATATTTTAAAAAGTAGAATATGCTATATGTGTAACAGGTATTTACATATTCACCTATGATATTCTGTTAATAGGACTTTTCTTCATGCACTGAGCGCCATCATATGTTCCACCAGTGATGTACTGGTGTACTTGTGTACTGGTGTATGCAAGCAATAAGCAAAGTCCAAACCATTGTGAGCTGAGTGGTTCCAGAACGTGTGTTGTTCTTGTGTTCTCTGTCTCAGCCTCTCCTTCCAGTTTTTGTCTTAAGTTCTAGTAAATCATTTTTATATGTATTGACTTCCAAAGCTATGGTACCAACAAGGGCAGAGAATCAGAAAGGAGCTGAGGACACACATTTTCTGCCAATTTGTGATGCTTTTAAGGAAATATTTGAGGAAGCAGAGAATAAAGAAAATTAGAGGATTGGTAGAAGTCTTTGACATTTTGAAGGACATTCTAAACATTGCTAAAACTGAGGGTTAAGCAATCACTTAAGTACAATACCTATACTACATCTCCATAGAAACTACAGGACCCCATATAAGTAAGTTCAGTTAGAGCCCTAACATCTAGGAATGTATCCCCACGCTAAACTGGGTAAGTGTGCACGTTTCTTGAATGACTCTCTTCTGTTATTTCTAATGAGTTTCCTAGTGAACACTATTTTTGGGGGTAATAGTATAAACTACAAATAACAATAATTTTTATAACTTTCTTTTCCTTACTTTTACCTCTTAGTTTTCTCATCCACATGCATTAGCTAATTCTTATCAATCATGTCTTTTTTTGTTATTTGAATGGAGATAATCCTACATTAATCATGTTGATCCAACTTGTTTAAGATAGCTCTTTACAAAATAAGAACACATCCTCTTATCCCTATTTTATGAAGAGTTTTAATATCAGAAATTGTTTAATCATATCAAATGCTTCCTAGCCTCTATAAAAGACATTGTACCCCAAAAATGTATGAAAACTGCTCAATCCCATTAGCTCTTAGAAAGGTACAAATCAAAACCAAAATGAGACATCACTATGCTCTACCTGAAATGGTAATAGTAAAATTGGGTTGGCTATAGAAAGTACTGATAAGAATGCGAGCAACTTGAATTTTTAAATGCTGCTGGTAGGAGCGTAAATTGGTAAAACCAGTTTGGGAAAGTGTTTGCCAGCATCTCTTAAATCTGAGTAGACACACATCAGAAAACCTGCAATTTTGACTACTAAGTATATAACCAACAGAAATGCATGCACATATGCATATATTTATGCTAGTTCAATTTATTATTGACTCAAATTGAAAAGCAATGTTCATTAACAAATAATATGATAATAGATATTTAGAATATATAATCATTCTAAAAAATAAAAGATACTGTATTTTTTTCTTTGACTTTATATGTTGAATTATGTCAATAACTTGCTTAATGTTGCCAGGTGCTTCCATTTCTAGCTGTTTCATATTGGTCATGGCAAACTGGTATTATTACTTTGCAGACTGAAAAGGTCGGTTTCTTTCTCTCTTTTGAATAGCTCTGATATACCTAAACTTATTATTTTTTTTTTACAGTAACTTAAATCATTCCTGTGACCATAAACTTGTGGATTTTAGCTTAAGAGAGGACCTTGCTATTCCAGAATTCCTGTTTCAGACACAGAAACACTGAAATCCTTTATCAAATTTACCTGAATACTATTTCTTAATTCAATATTAACCCATTAAAGCTTAGAAACTGTTTTCCCCCCAGAACGACTCAGTCACTAAAACAGACCGAGAAAATTGTATGAGCCTTATGACATTAAATATGATAAATGAATAGAAAATGGTCTAGAAATATTCTTCATTAAAAGTTATACTCTGTATCATAATCACACTTCTTGAATTGCTTCTCTTGGTTACAGGAATAAGATTCTTGATATGATAAAAGAACACTTTCATAGCATACTACCTTTCATCTATATATTTTATCTTTTTCTTTTGTGAGCCATTCACCTATGAAGACGGCTCTTTTGATAATATGCTCTGGATGAGTTAAGGTGAACTAACTTGTATTCCATTACACAAAACATATATATATATATATACACACACATACACACACATATAATTTTGTGAGAGGTTAAGACTATGTTTATCCACTCATTCAATAATTACTTATTGCCCTGTTTTTGTACTAGGTTCTAGGATAGTAACATATATCACCAAAATAGAATCATGTTCTGAAAATGACTTTTTTTTTTTTTTTTTTTTGAGGCGGAGTCTCGCTCTGTCGCCCAGACTGGAGTGCAGTGGCGCAATCTCGGCTCACTGCAAGCTCCGCCTCCCGGGTTCACGCCATTCTCCTGCCTCAGCCTCCCGAGTAGCTGGGACTACAGGCGCCCGCCACCTCGCCCGGCTAGTTTTTTGTATTTTTAGTAGAGACGGGGTTTCACCATGCTAGCCAGGATGGTCTCGATCTCCTGACTTCGTGATCCGCCCGTCTCGGCCTCCCAAAGTGCTGGGATTACAGGCTTGAGCCACCGCGCCCGGCCGAAAATGACTTTTTAAAAAATTTTACTTTAAGTTCTGGGATACATGTACAGAACTTGCAGGTTTGTTACACAGGTATACATGTACCATGCTGGTTTGCTGTACCTATCAACCTGTCATCTAGGTTTGAAGTCCCACATGCATTAGATATTTGTCCTAATGCTCTCCCTTCCCTTGCCCCCGACCCCACCGACAGGTTCCGGTGTGTGATGTTCCCCTCCCTATGTTCTCATTGTTCACCTCCCTCTTTGAGTGAGAACATGCGGTGTTGGTTTTCTGTTCCTGTGTTAGTTTGCTGAGAATGATGGCTTCCAGCTTCATCTATGACCCTGAAAAGGACATGAGCTCATTCTTTTTTATGGCTACATAGTAAGAAAATGACTTTTAAAAGCACCTAAATGACTGGGGACTGGGCGTGGTGGCTCACACCCGTAATCCCAGTGCTTTAGGAGGTCAAGGCAGGTGGGTCACCTGAGGTCAGGAGTTTGAGACCAGCCTGACCAACATGGTGAAACCCCGTCTCTACTAAAAATACAAAAATTAACTGGGCGTGGTGGTGGGCGCCTGTAATCCCAGCTACTCGGGAGGCTGAAGCAGGAGAATCGCTTGAACTCACGAGGCGGAGGTTAGAGTGAGCCAAGATCATGCCATTGTACTCCAGCCTGGGCGACAAGAGTGAAATTCTATCTAAAAAACAGAACAAAACAAAACAAAACAACAACAACAAAATATTAAATGACTGCAGGGGTTGGGCATGGTGGCTCATGCCTGTAATCCCTGTACTTTGGGAGGCTGAGGCAGGCGAATCACCTGAAGTCAGGAGTTTGAGAGCAACTTGGCCAACACGGTGAAAACCCATCTCTACTAAAAATAAAAAATTCGACAGGCATGGTGGTGGGCACCTGTAATCCCAGCGACTTGGGAGACTGAGGCTGGAGAATCGCCTGAACCCAGAAGACGTAGGTTGCAGTGTGCCAAGAGATCAAGCCACTGCACTCCAGCCTGGGCAACAGAGAGAGAATCTGTCTCATTAAAACAAACAAAAAACTCCCAAAACATTAAATGACTGAAGGTAGGCTATTTTGGCCATAATAAGTTAATTCTTTTGAACTGTGTGAAGTAATAGTTCTTTTATCCTTTTAAGAAAGATGCATGTGTCTACGAGAAAGCTATCTCTTGAGATTCTCAGGAGTAACGGTGTGTAGAATTCAAGGAAGATCTAGTATTGCGGATATTGTTTTGTCTGTTCAGTAGCCAAGTTTACGAACTTTCTCTCGAGGGTTGAGTTGCCCAGCTGGTATGCACAATACCTAAGGTGCCCTGTGTGTCTGGGTTACATAGGTGCCAAGACTGATTTCCCTCAACCTTCAGGGGGCTGCCTGGCACCCAGAAAGCTTAAGCCTCAGGCTGGTGAAGGCAGCCTCTTTTTTTCTTGTTTTCTTGCTCTGTCGCCCAGGATGGAGTGCGGTGGTGCGATCTTGGCTCACTGCAACCTTCGTCTCCTGGGTTCAAGCAATTCTCCTGCCTCAGACTCCCAAGTAGCTGGGACTACAGGCATGCGCCACCATGCCTGGCTAATTTTTTATATTTTTAGTAGAGATGGGGTTTCACCACATTGGCCAGGCTGGTCTTGAACTCCTGATCTTGCAATCCATCCACCTTGGTCTCCCAAAGTGCTGGGATTACAGGCATGAGCCATTGCGCCCGGCCCAGCCTCTTCTATTTATCCTGGTGAGTGCTTATGTATCATCCCTTACTATGGAAGGCAGTAGGCACCATGTTGTGTGACTGGATTCTTTCAGTCTTCTATCTTTGCTTCTCCTCGTCTGCCTTCCCACCTTCCAACCGCATAGTTTTCTGAACAAATTCTCATCTCTGTTGGGCTGGCTTCTTTTTCCAATCAGCCTAGGATTTGCTGGCCTTGAGTCCAGTCAGTGGCTACTGTTTGGCAGCTCAGATCCCCTGTAAGGCAAAACCAGCAATCTACTGAATAAACCTAGCATTAAGCCGAGAAAAATAATGAACAAAGCTAACACCATCCATTAATTTTCTCGTTTTGACTTACCAACTGATGACAAGCAAGGACTAGATAGTGGGGCCTTCACTTTATGTACCAGTTTTTTCCCTATCAGTGTACCATGTAGTAGTACACTTTATATAGTTTCTTGGCAGAGAGGTCTAAGGCAAAATTGGTAAAGAAAGTTTGAAATATGGATTATGCATATTTATTTCTAAAAAATGAAAAAAATACATGAAGAAAACACATACCCTGATAGGCAAAATAATCTGTGTGAAGATGAGAGCTGGTGTGGTTTGTAGTAAGGGCAATGAACTAGGCTGATAACATCTGGACTTTTTTCCCAGCTCTGCTACCTTTATACTATGTGACCTCAGGCCCGGTATCTTACCTCCTGAGCTTTGGTTTCCCCATCTCAAAAGGACATAATCATACTTGCCATACCAACCCCAAAGGGATGTTGTGAAAACGATATCAAAGTGGTTGGAATGCTTGAAAATGCTAGGACATTTGTATGATGTCAAAGAATGATCTTGGATCTAAGATCAAAGAGTTCAGGCACTTTGAGATTAGTAAGAAATTTGGGTCAAATGCTGAAGTAGGGCTGCTACCACTACAGCAGTTTTCTTTCAAAATTTTAACTACAATACAGAATTATCATAGAGTTATATATTATTTCACATAAATAGAATTATTAAAATTTGGCTTTAAAGTGATCATATTTGTTCTGAAATGTAAATCTTATTTAAAATTTATTTTATATAATCTAAATAAGATACAAGGACCAATATCATTTTTCTCACCAGAGATCTGACCATATTCACAATGCAAATTTGTATTTATGAGAAGTATCTGTACCACAACATTTTGGAATTACATATGTATATATACATATATATACTCAATTATATGTATATAAATATTCCATTTTATGAATCATGCCAATGTCTTTTATATGATCTACAATTATATAAATACAAATTCAATTGTCTAAGCATAATTCATCAACCTAATAATTTTCTTTAGCTGAGTCTCAGATGCTGAGACCATGCATTTAAACAGATATAATTACTATTTTTAATCAGTGATTGTAACATGAATATCTGAATCTTTAGCCACCGTAAAAGTGAGATTCTATACGCTATTTCCTTTCATTTCTTTCCCCAATTCACTGAAAAAAATTAGATATTTTTATTTTACCATGCTCACGAGCAAATTCAAAACACAGTGTATATTGTTCATCCTCACTCAGACAGCACAGACCAAGTAAAATGTCATCCATCTCATTAACAAGTACATTTTTCTTTTTTTTGTTTTAATTGTAATCTCTGTGTATACTTATTAATACAACTAGAAAACCATTAATTATGACTTAATTTATTCCGTTTGATACCCAAATATTTAAGAGCATGGTGTCCCTAGTGGACAGAAAATAATAAAAGGAATACTTGGTGGTAATAAACTTAGAACAAAGCCATTAAATAAAATTTATTTGTCTTACTGTTGTAAGTCATGTCTTACTATTATAGGATTAAGATCTTTTTAATGGCATTGAAAGATAGACTTTTAGATTTCTGCCAGGTCATTCCTCTGTTATGGGGCTTACTTGGCTCCTGAGGAAGTATCAGTTGATATTGTGGGTTTGGAAAGGCTCAGTTAGCATTTCTTGGGCACTGAGTATTTAATCTATCTCTGTTTTAAACATGAGCTGAGACCCTGAGGCATCCCTCAGACTATCAGAGACAGACTTAACGGGTGACCCACTAGGAAATTTGGTGTTTAAACAGGAAGAGATAACCATCATTTGTTACTGTGGACAGAGAGTGACTGAGAGATTTCTAAAAATATATTTTACATATATTCAAATAGTACTTACCATGTACCAGCCTCTCCCATGCTCTTTACAGGCATTGATTCATTTAATTTAATCCTCACAACAATGACTGCACTGACTAGGGTTGTTTTCTGGTACAATAGATAAAAGTCCACACCTGGGGAGACAGAATCAGTCTTAACAAGTACTGTGGGGGACACTTGCCAAGAGATAGGGTTAAAATGAGGAGAGATACCGATGGCAGTCATCTATGCCAGCTAGGTTCATCTGTCATCTGTACAGTCTTCAGATTTCTTAAAGATGAATCATCAAATCCTACCATGTTACTACTTCTCTCTTAGTTTTATCGTAACCGTTCCTTTGAATAAGCCAACCTTGCCTGAGAAGAATGGTCTACTACTAGGTCAGCAAAGGTATGTAACTCTCTTTTGACTAGTGGTATGGTGGTATTTGCTTTGTAATCAACCAGTTGAACTGATGCAAATAAAAAGAAAAGTCAGTGGGATTGGAGAGGGGAATACCACAATTTTTGCTTCCTCAGCATTCATGACTTAATTTGCTTGCATAGGTTTTCTTTAGTTTACAAGTGAGTTTCCTTTTAATGTTGTTCCACTTTGCATTTCAAATTTCCCTTAAGCAACTAAAAATGTTACAAAATAGTGTCATTACCTTTCATATTAAATATCAAATTAGCCAAAGAAGTTGAGTTGTGAGTACTCCAACAAGCAAAATATTAAAAAATGAATTTCAACTTGGTGATTCCACCTAGTGAACTAACGGGATATAACGGAATCTCTTACGTCCCAGACACCGTGCTTAGCATTATGCACAGTTACCCATTTAATCTCAGAGCCTTGCAAGGGGGTATTATATCCACTGTTTGAGGGTGAAGGAAACAGGCTCACACAAAGTAGTAGCTTCCAGGGGTCTCACAGTTAATACTAATGTAAGGCTTGGGCTTATAAATTAGGTGTTTCAGGTTCCACATTGCACAGCACTATCTCAGAGACTATCTAGGGCATGGGCATCCTGATAAAAACGTACCAAATTTATTGGTTATCAACGACAGTTCCATTTGCAAATACTGAGCAAATAATGGCAGTAGGGCATCCCGCCATTTCCTGCATGATTAGTTGAAAAAGAAACACCTGCGCACACATAGTTGAACAATGTGATATAGCTAAGGACCTGGACAAAATCAGCTAGCAGGAAGAAGCATTTGAACAAACGGTAGACCACGACCTAGGAGGTGGATGAAGACACCCGTCCGTTTGCCTCCTGAAGCAAGATGGGGCTGAGGCGTCAAGGGCCTATTGGCTGCCCGGAAGCCTTTTCAGCCCCGCCTGAATACAGCAAGGACGACCCAGGGTTCACCTTCAGCGGTGAAGGCAAGTCCTGGTATAAGGGACGCACACAGGTCCGCGCCACATCCTGACACAGTTTCTACAAGAAGGGCGGGATGGGAGGGGGGATTCGTTAATCCAGGTCAGAAATACACCTTGTTCCTCGAGGAAGGATTTTGGAAGGAAATTCCACCCGCGAAGTCTCCTTTTGGAGATGCCCTTTTCCTTTCAGGTACAACATCCTTCATTATGTACCCCCAGGGTAGAATGTATCCAGGGCTCGCAACGCGACCCTTAGTCCCCAGCAGTGCGGCCACCGCCGGTCCCCGGGCGGGCGGGAGCGGCGGTGACGCAGGAGGCGGCGGGGCCCCGGTGCGGCCGGCGCTAGGAGGGGGCTGCTCGGCGCGGACCTATCAGGACGCGCGGTGTTTCGGGCGCGGGGAGGGCGGCGGCCTCCAGGGTTCCTCGGGGCCGGCGCAGCGCCGCCTGCCGAGTTCCGAGCGAGCGCGCGGAGCCCGCGGGGGTCTCCGGGCGCGCCCGCCGGTCCCGGTTTTCCTCCGCGGCTCCCCCGCCCTTTCACGTCCGCCTCTTTCTCCAATCAGACGCGGCTCCGACGGCGCTCGGCCTCCTGTTCTTCGGGCTCCCCGGCTCTTCCCGCAGCGCGCGTCGCCCGGTCGCTCTTCGCCTGGTGTCCGCGGGCCCGGCGGGGGCGCCTCACCCCGGGCGCGCGGCGGTAATGCCGCTGCCGCCCTTGCGGCCAGGCAGGCAGCTGGCGGCGGCAGGAGTCGGAGCGCGTTCGTCGCTGGCCGGGACGCCGCCCTGGCCTGTGCTCAGCTCCCGCGGCGGCCGCGGGGCGCCGGGGCCCGGCGCGGCATGAGGAGGAGGAGGCTCGGTGAAGGCGAGCGCCCAGCTCCTCGGCCCCCAGGACCCCCGCGGGCCCCCGCGCGTCGCGCGCGCTGGTTGCGGCCCCGGCGCCCACGCTAGCCCCGCGCAGGCACGAGACGCCGCAGCCCGGAGCAGAAGGCGGAGCAGGAGGCGGCGCAGGCCTGCCGAGCAGACGCGGGTGGCGCGGACCTTGAGCGCGGAGCTTCGCGGCGGGACTCCGCCGGGCGCGGGTAGCGGTGCCGGGCGTGCTGCAGTTCGCTGCCCCTCTCCGCAGGGGCGCCGCCGCGCGCAGCCTGCGCCTCTCCCCACCTGCAGCTCCTCCTCCCGCCGCTGCCAGGCGGAGAGAACGCGCCTCCTTGCCCTTCCCCGGCCTCCTTGGGTCCTGCCGTCCCCAGGCCCCCAGCTCCCGTCCCCTCTCCCTCCTCCACCTCTTCCCCCTCGGCCTCCGCGCCTCTCCTCCCCCGACTCTCTGACCCCCCATTCATTCCGTCCGTTCCCTCCCATTTCCTCCTTTCTGCTTGGGCCCTCTCCCCAGAGCCTCCCCGCGCGGACCCCGCTGCAGTCTCGGGGTTCTTAACACATTTATGGAAGTTTAGGGCCTGGACAGTGGCCCCGAATCCGGCCTGAGAGCGCAGCCTGGGCTGCTGGCCGGGAAGAGGAAGATGTCTGTGCTCAGGCGGATGATGCGGGTTTCCAATCGCTCCCTCCTCGCCTTCATCTTCTTCTTCTCCCTCTCTTCGTCCTGTCTGTACTTCATCTATGTGGCCCCGGGCATCGGTAAGCACCGAGACACACCCTCGCTTCCCCTGGTCACACCACAGACAGCGCAGGCTGTTAAGGATGTTACTTCTGGGATTTGGAAGCTGTTTAAACAGGGGCCCGCAGGAAAGCGTTTTAAATATTGTTTCAGAAGTGTCAAACTGCTGCGGGGCACGGCTTTGGTATGTGAGTTTTGTTAATTCATGCATTTTGTTGATGCGTGTTTGTTAATAAAGTAAAAGACTGCATTAAATAGACATAGCAAAATTAGTGTGATGGCCCGGGATGCCCTGGTCGCTTTCTTGAGTGTTCATGACAGCTTTATCCATTTAATGTTAAGTCTTTAAGCCTAAACTCAGTGCTTAATCATGGTTTTATTCAAACACTCTCGGGTATAAGAACTGGTTGTAAAAATATGGAGGAGCCAACAGCAGGGAATGTGATTGAGTCCAACGATGTGTGTATTCTAGGGTCCTAGGTCGCTTTTTAGAAAGGGGTCAGTGGACATTTGTGCCATACTTGGGGAATTTTAAGGCGATGAGTTGTCTGTAAAAACAATGCTCCTTTATTTTAGTCTGCTTGGGTCTGATTTTCAAGGGTAGGTTGCCTTTGCTACCTGTTAGGATGACTTCTGAGAAAATAGTGATTAAAATAACCATTATCTAAGGGAACTTGTAGTTTAAAATGTTAACCTGCTTATCATTTTTTGGCCTTTGGTGCAAAATACACTTTTGTAAAACTACTTGAATTAACTGTATTACATATCCTAATTCCTTGTCCCCCTTTTGTTAAAAAGGAGCCAATGCAGCGTTAATTCTAGTGAATGAAAAATAGGAACTTCACATGCATATTAAAATAAGTCATATTTCCAAAATAAGTCATATTTCCATATTTCTGAGTTTTTCCTGGCTATTATGTATTTAATGTTCAATTACTTAGTAGCAGTGACCGTCTCCTCTCATTTCTCCTTACACACTGTGGTCGTTTGAGCCAGCGAGTTATCTAAAAATAAAATGCCCCTTACAGAGTGAAAACACCTGCAGAATTTTGAGATGGAATGATCAGGGTATTGTCTTGAGTGTAGTAGATTATTGTAATGAATTGCAGCCGGGAAGGAAGATGGAAACCTCACCCAGACTGCTTCATTTCTTAAAATTACTATGAGACTTTTCCTTTAATACATTTTTGGATTCAGTGAGATGTATAAAACTCAGATGATGATGTTTGAGAAGAAATGGATTGTGAAACGATGTATCCCAAAAGATAAGTTTTAGGGTAAAGTTTGAAGAATATTTTAACATTATTGCAGTTTTCCTTTAGGCCAGAAAAAAAAAACCTCACAAAAACCTACCCCTTGAAGCCTATGGTACAAATGACAGTGGTAACTTAGTGGCTTTGATAGTATCTAGATATTCAACAAGGGCTTGCTTTATTTTTTGCCCTTTTGGAGTCTTATAAATTAACTCTTCATTCTATAGCAATTTTTACTTTCTCATGTAACTCTTCAAAAGTTCGGACATCTTTGGGGTATGTTATTGTACTAGGGATTTAACTTTGAAAGATTTTGGAGAAAAAGTTTTTTTTCACAGTTACATAACAATTTTCCCACTTTCTTAGTATTATGAGTAACATGTTAAAGTTACATTACTCAAAAAGCTAACCAAAGGAAATCAAAATTCTAGTCATCCCTTTTTTTAAAGTTAGTGCACCAGCATATTATTTGTAGGTTCTTAATTCAATTTGTGTGAAATACTAATAAATTTTTCTTATTTGAATGTTTAATGTTTGCCATAGAACAGTCACTGATATAATGTAAAAATTTTGGCAGATGTCTTGTAGGCAATTAGATTGACATGGCTTAATCTACTCTGTTTTTGTAGGTCTTATAAATGATAATAAGTTATTAAAACCAGTTAGAAGAGTGTAAACCAAAAACTTATAAAATGCTGTGAACTTGTCAAGCTGAATCTGTTTCCAAAACCCTGAACCATTTAGCTAAAAAAAAGCCTCCTTTTTAATCTTTTGTATCTTTAAGTATTGGGAAGCAGTTTTCCAAAATTCAAAATTTTGCTTGAAAGTGTGAATTTTATAATTGGTAACAAATACCGTCAGTTTTTCTTGAAGTGTCCGGCTCACTTTGCTCATTTTCGAGAAAATGTAGGTCAGATACACAAGTTTAACCATAGTTTTTCAGTTGTTCTTTCAAGGAAAAATGATGTTCCATGAAAAATGTGGCTTGTTGAATTCATACTGCAGCAGTCAATCAATTGCACAAGTGCTTCAGATTTCTTATTTATGAGACATATCCGGAAGTAATTAGGTTCTTATAACTAGTTTTTATTCGATGTATGTAGATTTTTCTTGAAATAACAACTTCAAGAAAACAATTCGTATTTTAGCCTGAATTACATCTTGGGGCAAAATGTGTTTATGACTAAAATATGTGTTGTATGAGTACTTTTTATGTGCCCTAAGTAAATGTTTCAAATCTCCTCTGTTAAGAAATTACTATTAATCCTACCATATCAACCTGTTTGGTAGACTTTAATTCTATTTCCCTACTTCTTCTCTGTCCTGAGCCCTGTGTGTGTCATGGGCCTTCTTCCCAGGTACATCTTCTGTCATTTTAGTTCCTCCTCTTTGCCATTGTGAGCAGATACATCACAGTTGTAGACAGCATAATCTGTTTAGTTTCCAGTGTTTTCAGATGCTCCTCAGCATTTCTGGACTATTTGGGTTGTCAACTACAGTGAGTTCCGTGGAACTCAAAGCTCATTATTTTCAAGGAAACATTTTTCTTGAAGTGTCTGATGCATACAGGAAACACAGGGATTGTCGTTGTCATTGTATTATAAACCTTACTACTCAGGGAAACTGGATGGCAGACACCTGCCCCATCACCACACCATAGGACGTCCATGGACAAACTGCTCTAGTCCACCCAGTAGAGGCCAGAGCCATAAACTGTTTCTTATTCTGTGTCTACCTTTGTGCATGACTGCAAAGATGAGTGCAGTTTCTCTCCAAGGTTTTGACTTGGCTGGATTGAGAATAGAATTGCATTTAATAGGCAACCTTTATTAATATAACTTCCAATATAACATAGTCATTTTCTTGCTGTCATATCAAAGATGAGCTGACGTGTAAGTTCATTCAACAATAGGAGTGGTGCACCCAAGAGAGGCTGGACATTGTTTGAGGTATGGAAGATAGATGACTAAGACTTAGTTTCTTCCCTGAAGTACAATGGGATGAGCCCCGTAAAATGGCTGTAGTAAATCCTTGGAAGGCATGTGGTGGGGAGTGAGGGCTGGTTAAGGATTTCCAGAGGAGAAAGTGGTTGAAATGGAATGGATATGATTTATCTGGACTGAGCAAAGGGATCCTAGTCAGAGGGAACAGCATGAGCCAAGCTTCTAGAAGATGGGAGTAGCTCTATCCAGCTACTGCTTAGGGCTTGGAGTGGCACATGGGCCAGGTTATGAAAGGTCTCTAGGGCTCCAGTGCCCAGCCCTGGTGTTCAGATGCATGAGGTCTTTAAAATTCCTGGCAGAGAGAGACTGGTCTTTGTTCATACAACTTTATCAAAGCTGTCTGTGATTACAAAAACATTGATAGTGCCTGTAATCAGTGGGGCAATATAATGGGAGGAGATTACATAACTTCCCTGGGAGTGGGGATTTCACTGTCCATTTGACTCACCAGAAGCCCTGACCTTTCCTGGACACACTGATGGGCTGTTTTGCTCTCTGGGTAGAGTGAAATCTGGTGGGGCCACTTTGGTCTGACTTCTCTGGACCCTTGGAGGAATTATCTGGCTGAGTGCTTTGTTATTTGGGCCTCCCTGGGGTGTGTGCCCTGCTGGGAATGGTGGAGGTGATGACGACGGGTAGTCAAAGTGTGGGGTGTATGTGCAAGCATGTGTGTTGTGGGGGAGCTATCTTAGGTCCTTTGCTCAGAGTCCCGCTGGCATTGTGGCTGGGGTTCTTCCTGGGCTAGCACAGAAGGTAGCTAGTTACCTTGCAGCTTTGTTATAGCCCTTCAGCCTCTTGGCCTTGGCAAGTGGGCCTGGCTGTGTTCTTTGGAGCTGTTATAGTCTGCTTTGTTTCAAAGGTCTTTCAGTTTTATTCACCCAGTGCTCTGATCTGCATGACCCATTTCAGGAGTTCAGATTTGGGCCATGGTACTGGGCATGTCTTTTCTCTGGGCCTCCCTTATTGGCCACATGTCCCATGCTTTTTTGTCTTGTGAGTAGCGGGAAATGTCACAAGTTTTGAAAACGATGCAGTCTATTGGTTTAGAGTGACCTTTCTAGCATGAAGGATAGGTTATAGGGGGAAATGGACAATAGAAGATTAGAACCATTGAGGTTGGTAGTTCATCAGGGCAGAATTGAATGGATGGGAATAGTGGGTTTGAAGAAACAGGAATAGCTTTAAGATGAGGCTTGGATTCTAGCTTAGACATTCAGGTAGCTATTAGTAGGGAGTAAAGAAACGCACGTCTTCGGGGGGCTATTTTGATTGTAGAGAAAATGAGTTGGGATCCCTGTGTGATATCCAGGAAGAATTAGTAGGTAGGCAGATGGAAGTAAGGGCTTGCAGCCCAGGAGAGAGATTTAGTTGTCTTCCTCATGTAGGTGAATGGTATTTATCTATTTATCCTCCAACACACCTGAGTAATAAAACTCACTTCTGCAACTGGAAGTGACTCACTGTGTTACTTCCTCTGAAACATGGAATCACAGGGGTTAAATTGAAATACAGAGGAAGGCCAAGTATAGTCTCAGAGTGTCCGATGAGATTTGCTACCCTCCTTCTCACTCCCTAGCTTTGTTACAAGAGTCAGCGGGTCCATTTCACACTCAAGAGATGTGCTGGCTTTCTTAGAGATTGTTTGCGCAGTCAGATTGCCATTCCTGAGTAGCATATGTAACTCAGCTATATCTCTTCAGTGTAAACTAATCCAAATCTCATGGCCTTGTGGGAAATGAGGCAATATTGAATGAAAACTTGATTCATTGAAATCTGGCAATGCTAACTGCTATTTTCCACCTTAGCCTTTCTTTTACAAATACATTTGGTAGGTCTGTTAAACAATGTGGCAGAGTAAGGCAGTGATGTGTTTTTTTCTGCAGCAGTGCTTATCATTACTGCCTTTAATGTTTATTAGAGATAAAAATAGCCATGTCTGTGATTACTTTTAGAAGAGAAACTTCTAACCTAGGTTTGTAGTGTCTGTATGTAATAGGTATTCCAAATACTATTTGAATTTGCTTGGGAATAGAATGCATTTTCCTTTTGAGGCAGTGTGGTACACAGTAGTTAATTTGGTAACCCATCCTGTGGAAAGCCTGTTTCTTACAGGTTGTCCTGCAGGGCTTCTCAGGGCACTTGTCCTTCTGGGCCTCATCTCTGATGGTTCTAGCTGTGGCTTTTCCTCTCACCCTCAGAGCCCTTGCGTTTGCCCCTCTCTCCAAGGGCCCAAGGCCAGGGGAAACTTGGGCACAGAAGCATTGGTTTCTGGAGCCAGAGCTATGGGCAGAGCAGCCCCAGGAGTAAAATCCCAAAGATAGCCCACCGCCTTGTCCATATTTGGAGATCCACGTCTTCTCCGCCACACCCCGACCCCTTGCCAGTAGGGCTAGCCTTGTTTGTGAAATGAGAGAAGGAAGGACAGGCTCTGGAAGATGGCCACTTGCCTAGAGTGTCACACATCGTTGTTGGAAGAGCTGAAGTGTACACTTTAGGATTCCTGACTCATTCTACCGTGCCCTAGTTGAAGGAACTAATCATTTTTGCCCTGGAAAATGGAAGATTTTGGGGAAATACAAGCTCTTTCTTCTTCAGTTTGAAGGAATACTGTATAGACAAGTGATGAAATTTTTTGGATAGCCTAAGCAGTGAGGGTAATTACAATGAGGCAGAGTTGAGGCTTATTGAAAAGAGAGAGAAAAAAAGACCAACCTTCTAACTGACCTGCAATCAGTGAAATAAGTGGCCTTATAAGTGCTCCTTTCCTTACACATTATCAGGTGAGGGTAGATGACCGCCTCTTAAGGCTGTGATTACTCTGGAGAGGGGTGCTTTGTTTGGGAGACTGTACAGACCTCTAGGATTCCCTTAAACACTGGTGCTCAGTGCTGTGTTTATACTGTGTGCTTAGACTCTGCAGCACCCTCGCTTACCCTGCAAAAGGGCAGACCTCCTCCACCTGTCTCCCACCCACATTGTCTTTTGTGACTCCTTTTCCCTTTCAAGCCTGCCTTTCATGTTTGTCTTAGGTAGAAATGTGGAGGTGGGAGGGGAGGCTGAGGTGAGACATGTGGGAGGAGTGATTTTTCTAGAGCTTGGGTTTCCTGGGTCGCCCTTGGGAGTTCCTCAGGCCTGTGTGTTTGCAACATTCTTTTTCTAGTCCATTTTCTTGGCCGCCTTGGACCAAGCTGGCTTTTGTCACAACTGCCTGAGTCTGCGATTTGCCAGCCTAAGCAGAGCAGGTTGTCTCCACCTCTTTGCCTTTCTCTTTTCTCCTTTCCCCCTTGTCCCTCTGAATCTGTTTCGCGTTTTCTTAATTCCTGGAGGACACGGTGATTTAATATTTAAAAGGCGTTTTCATTCAAATTCTGCCTTTTATCAGGATAATAACAAAGAGAGTAATATACAAGTAATATAGTGATTCAAGTTGAAGATCGATTCAAGTGAAGATTCAGAGTAGGTTTTCTGAGGATACCCATAATGCTTTTAACATGCCTTTGGAAAATTAAGCATTTACTCCAGTTATAATGAGATATTTTTACCTTATATCTTGGGCCCACTGGAGACTTCCAGGTAGCACCCCGATTCTGTTTTTCTTGAGCATGTACATCCTGTATTGGGCCAGTTTGATTTGCTATGTTTCATGGTCAGACTGCCTGTGGACATAACTGTTTTTAGTCTTAGCAGAATTTAGCTGAGTTTGGTTTAAGATACAGCAATACCCCTCCTCAGTTGAAATAGGAGAGTTAGTGTAAAGGATGTTTATGTCAGTAATTATATTTTTGGCTGTATAGCACAGCAAAATGTTTAGGAAAATATACTTGGTAATTTCAATTCTTAATTTTTAATTTTTTTCCTCCAGAAATGTAGTATGACTTTTTGCTTGCGCCTTTGTTTTTATGTTTGATTACTTGAATTAGTGAAAATCTTTGGCTTCACCAAATTGTTGTGTTATATATTCATTGAGGATGAAACAGATACTCCTATGTCCAAATGAATTGTGGTATATTCAAAAGCTTTGTAAAAGAAGATACATTTAAGGCCGGGCACAGTGGCTCAAGCCTGTAATCCCAGCACTTTGGGAGGCCGAGACGAGCGGATCATGAGGTCAGGAGATCGAGACCATCCTGGCTAACACGGTGAAACCCTGTCTCTACTAAAAAATACAAAAAACTAGCCGGGCGAGGTGGCGGGCGCCTGTAGTTCCAGCTACTCGGGAGGCTGAGGCAGGAGAATGGCGTAAACCCGGGAGGCGGAACTTGCAGTGAGCTGAGATCCGGCCACTGCACTCCAGCTTGGGCCACAGAGTGAGACTCTGTCTCAAAAAAAAAAGAAGATACATTTAATATAAGTTAAACTGATTTGGAAGGAAGGGTCTACTGTTTTACTTGTTACAAATGTTATGTTTAGAGAATTACTACAAGAAATAGTTTTCAAATATGAATGTGCTTAAGGCTTATTTAAGGTGATATGCTTTAATAAGCTTATTTCCCAGGTCTTGAAGATTCTGATTCTGATTCATTTTTAACACATACCCAGATGATTCTGCACACTGGGAATGATATTTCTGAAAAATACCCCAAATGGTGGGGAAAAAATAGTGCTACCTACTTTTCTAAATTGATTACTTACATCATTTGATATTTCTTTTTTTTGTCATCTTTGGAGACGAGTCTCGCTCTGTTGCCCCAGGCTGGAGTGCAGTGGCTTGATCTCTGCTCACTGCAAGCTCCGCCTCCCGGGTTCATGCCATTCTCCTGCCTCAGCCTCCTGAGTAGCTGGGACTACAGGCGCCCACCACCACTCCTGGCTAAGTTTTTGTATTTTTAGTAGAGACGGAGTTTCACCATGTTAGCCAGGATGGTCTCGATCTCCTGACCTCGTGATCTGCCCACCTCGGCCTCCCAGAGTGCTGGGATTACAGGCGTGAGCCACCGCACCTGGCCGATTTGGTATTTCATAGGACTAATCTTACCTGTTGAATACCTAATAAACTTGTTTATAACATCGTGTTTTACTGGCAATAGAGATGGCTATCATGGTGAAGAATCTTTTCCTTCAGAAGAGGAATGGACAGATACATTATTTATGCCTGCCAGGATCATGTGTTCCTTTATGAGTCTGCAGTGACTAGGTGATTGGGTCCTGGGTTATCCTAAATTTGTTTAGTGTTTTTAATTGTTAGAAAGAGACATCGTAATTCACTTAAGAGCAATAAAACTTATTAAACTGTATAGCATTATAGGTTGTTCAGTGGAAGTAATTTCAAAACGTTTCCTAGCATTTGGCTAGAAAAGTCATTTTTATAATATCTTTACAGTAGTATATTTAGCTATATGAAGTTTGTTACTGTAACATGATATCTTGATTGAATACTATGGCCTGTTTTTATATATTTGAGGCAAATGTTAATATGATTTTACTGAAATCTTGTTACGTATATTGCCTTCCTGATAATTAAGTTAATTGCTCAGAAATTATGACTTCTAATTATAGTGCAATTTTCAGTTTGACTCATAGGAAGAGAAATTGGACATTATTTTCATTTGAATCAAGAGACCAAAGGTAGAGAATTAAAAGGTGCCTTGTTTACTGATTTGAAAATATGCTTTGAAAGTCTTTGAAATTCATTTCCTACCCAGTTCCCTTCCCTGATTCTTGTTTTAGGCTCATTTTCCTTTCATGAATACTAAGTTGGAATTCTGAAAGGTATTTTAATTGTGAAAACACAAGTAAATTGGAGATGATTATAAAACATATTCAAATAGTTCACATTTTACTTCATTTTGATAGACTTCTTATATATTCTACACTTACATATTCTGACATCACTAATTTTCAACAATTTTATAATGTTTCCTGGGCCTGCTTATTTATGGCTTGGTCTTTTAGTCTGTAATGTCATTAAGTGAGTTTCCTGATTAGATTTTTAAGATTTGTTTAATTGCCTGCATTCTTCCTTCCCTGATTTCCTCATTTCCTCCTGATTCCACTTTCCGCAGTGTGGTTCATAACTCTTAGGGTTCCTGTCATGCTTTAAAAAAGCTATATAGTTATTTTAAGTGAATTATACAGTGTGTTAGCAAATGACAGGGCTGATAGTTAGTTATCTTTTGTTAGATAGTGTTTTCATATCACTAGGTTCAGAGTCTACTTTTTGAATTATCAACTAGGGTTAAAGTAGGCTGAACTAATGATATGGTTGTTGCAAAAGTCCTTCTGATGTTTTAGACAGTTTGTGCCTTTGCAGGATCTTGGTTCTTTACAGAGGAAGCCAAATGGCCCCTTAATTTTTGGCATTGCTTGGTAAACGGTAGGCACTCAATAAACATGTGGATAAACATGTTTCCATCCTGAACATTTTTAGTAAGATCATTGGAAAAGTCAGTTTTTATTACAAATGTTTAACCTTGATCAGTATTCCAACACAAAGAATCTCCAGAAATAACTTAAGATTGTTAAACTGCAGAGTGGAAGTTGTAAAGACACCTGTTACAAAGATTTCTTGTCAGTTTTTATGTTTGCATCTGCAAAATCTACAAAGCTTGAGTTGTTAGCTAAGATCTGAAATAGATCTCCTGTATGTGATCATTGTATTTGTTGTTTGATAAAGTGGGGCTCGGAACACAGAATTCTTGCAGACTTTGTCAGCTCATAACTTGAAAAGTAGAGGTAAGGATATTATATGTTAGTAATAATTTGCACTGCAGATTTCCTTGAGTCCACACCTGGTTTTAAATTATTGTCACCATGGTCAGACAAATAGTACTTTGACATAAAAGTTTTTTTTTTTTTTTAAAAAAGCCTGGCACATCCTTGATGTTTGTTATTTTTTTCTTTTTAATCCAAGTAGTACCTACCTTCCTTAGTCCTAGCTGTAGTATGAATAATATTTCATGTATAGTCTGGCCTAACCTTGGGGTTTACACCATGGTTATTGAAGATAACATATTTTTCCTTTACCCACATGGATGAGTAATTCTTGGGGATTTATTGAATAAGAGGCTAGATGTGGAAAGAAGAAAATTTTTCAGCATCAGACACAGATATTTAGAAGATTATCGTAAATTGTTAGAAATTCTTAGAGATACCTGATTCACATATCTGTAGTTAATATTGAGTGGTGCATTCAGATTTTTACTTTTGTCTATGTTATCTCCTGTGTTCTGTAGATAATACGGGAAATCATTTTCTCTTCTGTAACTTTTAAGGATCCCTTCTGGCTTTCTCCTCCTCTTTGTATTAAAGGAAATCTGGTTAATCTCTCATATGTTCACTTCCCTTGTAACTTTTTACAATGAAGATTTCTTTTTCCTTATTTCTCCCTCTCCTCTGTGGCCTTGAACCAAGGTTTCTTCCAAATCCCTTCCCCTCAGAGTCACTCAGGCTTGTGCTTGAATCCTGAGTTGTTAATTCTACCTGTGTTAACTTTCTTTTGAGTTTGTTTTCTCATCTTCTAATGGACAAAGTTGTCCCTGTCGTGGGGTGGTGTGTTATTTTCCTAGGGCCACCGTAACACATTACCACATGTCGGCTTGAAACACCACGTTTATTTTCTCAGAATGATGGAGGCCAGAAGTCTGAAATTAAGGTCTTAGCAAGACAGTCCCTCTGGAGGCTCTGGAGAAAATCCTCCTTGCGATTTCCAGCTTCAGGTGCCTGGTGGCCACATCACTGCCTCTGTCTTCACATTGCCTGTGTGTGTGTGTGTGGTGTGTGTGTGTGTGAAATCTCTCTCTACCTTTCTCTTAGAAGAGTGCTTGCCATTAGATTTAGGGTCCACCTGGGTAATCCAGGATGATCTCGTCTCAAAATCCTTAGCTTAATTACATCTGGAAAGACCTCTTTCCAAGTGTCACATTCACAGGTCCTGGGAATTAGGGTGTGGGCATATCTTTTTGGGGATTTCCATTCAACAAACTCCAGGTGGTTGTAAGAATGAAAGGAAATATAATTGTGTATGTGTACTTAGGTATATTTATATGTGGACTTCAATTCAGTGCCTGACCAAACTCAGCACTTAGTAAATTCATCTACTGCTCTTCAGAAACCTGTGCCCGTCAAGCTTCTATATCCCTGGAAGATTTCAGCAGTCAGTGCTCAGTTCTGAATGTTCCTTTCCACTTTGTCCCCCACCTCCGTCCTCGTTGGTGAGCACCAGGATGTCTAGCTCTTGTCTTCTGCCCTCACTCCGCCTGGCCGTGCCCTGGGTGTCAGCATGGCTGTGGCTTGCTCTCCTTTGCACCTCTCCAGACTGCAGCCTTCTTAACCTTCCGCTTCTAGAGGTTTCTCACCTTTTTAAACAGTTATGTCTCATCCTCACAATGACTTCTTGTCCTCTCACTCTCCTTTGCTTTTTTTTTAAGCTCTCTATTCCACTTGGCCCTTCCTAACTTCCGTTACTACCCATCTCCACTCAAGGCAGATTGTCATTCCCGGGGTGTGCCCTGCTGCTGTGCACCTCAGAGCCTCTGCTTCAACTTTCCCACCGACAGAATGGTTTCCTCTCCTTCCTCTTGCTTCCTTTAGTGCCTGACATTATTCACCCTCTCTTCTAGTTTTTTCCACTCAGGCTGCAGACATGCTCAGGGCCCTCCTCTTGCAGAAAACCTTCCCTTGACCTTGCTAATCACTTGTGTGCCTTTTCTGAAACTTGCTTTCACTTTGTCAGTATGCACTGAAGTCTTTACTATTTTCCTTTTGTTTCCACTGCTTCCTGAAGCTGCTGTCTTGAAGGCTTACAGTGATCTCCTGTAGGGTTTTCACAGAGGCTAAATGGTATGATGGTCAAGGGCTAACTTGCTGGAGCCAGACTGCTGGGATTTGAATTCTGGCTCCACCACTTCCTAACAACGGTGTGACCTGTGGCAAGTCATTCAACTCCATGCTTCAATTTCTTTATCTGTAAAATGGAAATAATAATAGTACTTGCCCTCTAGAGTTGCTTGTGGGATTAAATAGGTTAGTGTATGTAAAGTATGCTTGACAAAGAGAGTATGCTGAATTTTTTTAAGCTGTTGTTTTTAAGTCCTCCTTAGCATCTGTAGCATTTGACATGGTTGACCTCACCCTCTTCTTTAGTCCATTAGCTTTTTCACTGTGTTCAAGCTGAGATTAATTCACTTTGGGATCTTTTATCTTTGTGCTGCCTATTTGTGGTCTGTCTTCACCTTTTTATCTCCCTTTTGGATAATTTTTCTTCTGGGAATTTATCATGATAGTTCCAGCTTTTACATTTATTGAATGTCTCTCCAAATGTTATTTCTAGCCCTCTTTTAGCTTCAGTCCTACATTTATAACTGCATCGCAGATTGCCTAACAAGCATCATCATCTCCCTCTCAAAATCATTTATTCACCTGACTTTTGTTAAGAGACCTGGGAACTGTGGCAGCATGTCATAGCAGCTAGGAACAGAGGTATCAGGATCACAGGGATGCTGCATTGGTGTCCTGCAAAGCCCAGGAAACAGTTCTGGATCCCTGCAGGCAGGCATGTTCTTTTTGTCTTGAATCCTTGCAGCACTGTTAGTGAGCAAAACTGGATGTGGAACGGGGCTGGGAGGCAGTTTTATAGCAGATGTGTCCCTTAATTTCCTTAAAGTGAAGAATTAGACAAGTTCATAAATCTCTTGCCTTGCAAACTCGGGATAGAATGCCTGGCCTAGAAGCTTTCATAAACTGTTGAAAATAGGTTTTATTATTTTTATTTTTTAAATTTTTTGAGATGTTGTTATCCCCTGGGAAGCAGAACTGGTAAATAAGTTAGATTTATATCTCACAATGCAGAGCCAAATAGAAAATGAATGAAATTAGAGAACAAACAGCATGGTTTTAATTAAGCAGTGGTAGGTTTCCTTGTTTGTTTTCCGAGATAAGGGTTCTTATAAATTGGAATAGAAATTTTAGACAAGGATTTTCTCTACCTAAAGACTTGCCAATATGACCTTACATTTTATTTTTTGCAATCTATCCATCGGACAAAGGGCTAATATCCAGAATCTACGAAGAACTTGAATTTACAGGAAAAAAACAACCCCATCAAAAAATGGGCAAAGGATATGAACAGACACTTCTCAAAAGAAGATATTTATGCAGGCAACAGACATGAAAAAATGCTCATCATCACTGGTCATTAGAGAAATGCAAATCAAAATCACAATGAGATACCATCTCACACTAGTTACAATGGTGATCATTAAAAAGTCAGGAAACAACAGAGGCTGGAGAGGTTGTGGAAAAATAGGAACGCTTTTACACTGTTGGTGGGACAGTAAATTAGTTCAACCATTGTGGAAGACAATGTGGTGACTCCTTGAGGATCTAGAATTGGAAATACCATGTGATCCAGCAATCCCATTATTGGGCATATACCCAAAGAATTATAAATAATACTGTGATAAAGACACATGCACACATATGTTTATTGTGACACTGTTCACAATAGCGAAGACTTGGAACCAACCCAAATGTCTATCAGTGATAGACTAGATAAAGAAAATGTGGCACATATACACCATGGAACTATGCAGTCGTAAAAAAGGATGAGTTCATGTCCTTTGCAGGGACATGGATGAAGCTGGAAACCATCATTCTCAGCAGAAAACTATCACAAGATCAGAAAACCAAACACTGCATATTCTCACTCTTAAGTGGGAGTTGAACAAGGAGAACACATGGACACAGGGACGGGAACATCACACACTGGGGCCTCTCGGGGGTGTGGGGGCTAGGGGAGGGATAACATTAGGAGAAATACCTAATGTAGGTGACGGGTTGATGGGTGCAGCAAACCACCATGGCATGTGTAAACCTATGTAACAAACCTGCACGTTCTGCACATGTACCCCAGAACTTACAATAAAAAAAAGACATTACATTTTATACTACTACTGATAAGCAAGTTTTGGGTTTGGGTTAACATAGTTTTATGTTTGGAAAGCGGACAATTGGAACCATTCTCATACTGGTTTAGTGTGTCTTGCAACCCTTTGACATAGCACTTTCTTCCTGTTAACGACCACTCTGTATTTAAACACAGCTTCATTCCCTAATGGGTTTTGATCTGTAGGGATTAAACCCATGAGGACCATTAACCTGAGGAATGTAACTCAGCTGTAAATGATTTGGAATAAATAAATAGATTTTCCATTTGGAGAAATTGATGTCTAGCTTAATTTTGGTCTTCATTTGTCTAATGAATAGTAAATGCACTGTTTTTCACCTTTGTTAGAGGTACCATAAAAAAATCATTTTTAAGGCCAGGTGCGGTGGCTCACGCCTGTAATCCCACCACTTTGAGAGGCTGAGGCGGGCGGATTGCCTGAGCTCAGGAGTTCAAGACCGGGCTGGGCAACATGGAGAAACCCTGTTTCTACAAAAAATTAAGTGGGTGTAATGGCAGGTAGCTGTAGTTCCAGCTACTTGCGACTGAGGTGGGGGGATCGCTTAAGCCCGGGAGGTGGAGGTTGCGAAGAGCTAAGGTCAAGCTACTGCACTCCAACCTGGATGACAGGGTGAGACCCTGTCTTAAAAAAAAAAAAAGAAACCATTTTTTTTAACGGTTTTGTTACCTACAAGTTAGATAATTTAAAAAGTTGTTTCCAGGAAACAATAATGCATATAATGCTCCTACTTAGCATCTCATTTCTTAGGCCAGGATCAGTCCTGGAAGTAGAACTTTTTTGCCTTAGGCTGAGTTCTAGTACTTTGTAGCAGGTTTTCTTTTCACAGTTTGGTGTAGCACAAATATAAGATGTTTATATTACTGACAACAAATTTCATATGTAACTTTAGGATTAAATAATCCAAGGTGTTGGAAACCAGGTGTCGTTAGTAATCTATGTGATGCTGCCCCAGCCACATCATTTCAGTTGAACTTTGGGTCTTCATTTAGGCCGAGTTGTTAATGTTAGCTTGTCTTTTATTGAACATTTTCCTGCATTTTTGTTGGCCATTCTTTTAGTTTTCTTTTTTCTCTTCGTGTCTTTTCTTCCAGTTTTTCATAGTTATCAAAGATGAATTTATTGTTGTAGATACTTCCATTATTAAAAATTAATGTGGTTAATTAAGAAATTAGAAAAAGTCTAAATATACAAGAATGAGATCAGGAACGAATACATTTAAAAATAGAGGAAAAGGCCGGGCGCGGTGGCTCAAGCCTGTAATCCCAGCACTTTGGGAGGCCGAGACGGGCGGATCACGAGGTCAGGAGATCGAGACCATCCTGGCTAACACGGTGAAACCCCGTCTCTACTAAAAAATACAAAAAAAACTAGCCGGGCGACATGGCGGCGCCTGTAGTCCCAGCTGCTCGGGAGGCTGAGGCAGGAGAATGGCGTAAACCCGGGAGGCGGAGCTTGCAGTGAGCTGAGACCGGCCACTGCACTCCAGCCTGGGCGGCAGAGCGAGACTCCGTCTCAAAAAAAAAAAAAAAAAAAAAAAAAAATAGAGGAAAATAGAATTGAGATAGTCAAGACAGATTATTTAAATATAAGCAATGGAATACAGAAATATGACAAGTCTTATAAAAGGGAGTGCTTGCTCTGGCAGCAAATATACAAAAATGGGAACAATACAGAGAATATTAGCATGGTCCCTGCATAAGGATGACATGTTTATTTTCAAATTTTACATAGAAAAGAAAAGGGAGAAAATAAGTAAAAATCAAAAGTAGAGATTCAAAAATTATATAAGATTATAGCTTTACCTAATTTGAATATCTCAATGAAATTGTTGAATCTCTGGGACGAAATACTCCAAATTGAATCAAGAATAAGTAGAAACTGAAATACATCTAATACAGTTTCTGGCAGAGGGCAGGCATTCAACAAATCTACAAATTGAATACATGAACAGACAGGAATTGGAACAGGTGTCTGATTACAGCTTTTTTTTTTTTTTGACAGAGAGTCTCGCTTTGTCACCCAGGCTGGAGTGCAGTGGCGCAATCCCGGCTCTGCTCACTGTAACCTCCGCGTCCTGGATTGAAGTGATTCTCCTGCCTCAGCCTCCCAAGTAGCTGGAGCTACAGGCATGTACCACCATGCCTGACTAGGTCTTTTTTTTTTTTTTTTTTTGGTATTTTTTTAGTAGAGATAGCATTTCACCATGTTGGCCAGGCTGGTCTCATACTCCTGACCTCAAGAGATCACCTGTGTTGGCCTTCCAAAATGCTGGGATTACAGGCATGAGCCACCACGCCTGGCCAGATGACATCTTCCTTTTATGAGAAGTCAGTTCAGACTTTTAAGGGCTTAATATCTGCCACACTGTATCAATTGTTTCAGAGTTCAGAAAATGACAGCAATGTGTACAGTCTATTTTATGAAACTAACATTAAGAACAAAGCATAGATGGCAAAAAACCCAAAAACCTTACTTATGAATATATATTTAAATTGTTATTAATAAGTTTTTCCCCCGTATGGTCTATTTATTTTAATTAATTTCAACTTTTATTTTAGATTCAGGGCATACATGCGCAGCTTTGCTACACGGGTATATTGCATGATGCAGAGGTTTGGAGTATGATTGATCCCTAGGTAGTGAGCATGGTACCCAATAAGTAGTTTTAAACTTCTGCCTTGCTTTGTCCCTCCCTCTTCTAGTAATCCCTCGTATCTGTTGTTATTATCTTTATGTTCATAAGTACCCAGTGTCTGGCTCCCACTTAGAAGTGAGAACATGTGGTATTTGGTTTTCTGTGCCTGTGTTAATTCGCTAGGATAATGGCCTCCAGCTGCATCCATGTTTCTGCAAAGCACATGATTTTATTCTTTTTTATGACTGTGTTCTTCATTCTTTTAAAGTCCACTTAAGTACAAAAATGTAGTCAAAATGTGCTGTATTTGTAAACTAGTATAGTAAATTCAGGTGTAAGCAAGTTAAATCTAATTACAGGACTACTCTCTAGAAAGCCTATAGACATGCTCTCAAAAACGGTATCTGTAAAGCTTATGTGAAACCTGGATTTCTGTTTCTCTCTTTTTTCTGGAGGTGAAAGAAAAGTTTCATTTTACTCTGCTTTTCTAGTAGTTTTATTTATGCTCTGCTCGTATGTACTTTGAGCAAGTTCACATTTACATAAAAAGTGGGAAAGACGGTAGTAAACATTAAATTTCTCTCATCCCTCTATTCGGTCTTGAGAAACTAGAGCAGGACTCAGAAAATTAATCAGCATTCTTAATTTTTTTCATTCAGCATTCATCTTTTGAGAGTGTCATTACTGTATTCAGAGACAGCTTATGTTAAAATTGAGTCATTAACTGAGACTTGCAGTTTCTTGGTTTTTGCCATGATAGTGAGCCTCTGCCTCTCATCTGAATGGAGTTTATGATTTTTAGCTTTGTGTTTAGAGACTTTAAAGAAGAATGCACCATTTGCACGAGTGCCTTGTGGAAACGAGGAAACTGAGATCCAAGGAGCTGTACAAAGTTATGCACAGCACTAACAGAATTGGGACCAGGAAAGGAGTTTCTCACTTAGTCCTGTGCCTCTGGGGAGTCTGGACATCTCAAAAGTTAGAGATTTTTGTGATGAAGCTTTATCAATTTACCAGTTTCTCCCAGCAGAAGAAATTTGGAGCCTATTTTTGAAGCACTTATTGTGAAGAATTAAATTGACCCGCTTTAAAAATACACATTGATTTTGATTTTACTTGCTTTTACCCTGCTGGTAGATAGATTTGTGATTGAAAGGGAGTGTAAAAGTTTAATTAACTCTTAGAAGTGACCCAGAGAGACACTTATCCTAGATCACCCCTCCCTACAAACACGTCAAGAATTTTCAGGACCGTTGCAAGATCTTTATTCATACATTATGGGATTTATAAGGAATCCTAGCTTTTGTGAAGTTTTTGGTAGGAGGAAATTAATATTATAATTAGAGAAACTGAATTATAACCAAGATTGAGTACTTGTAATAAAATGCCTTTTTGAAATTTCTAAGTCTATTTTATAGTAGAAAATCACTTATGGATGTGGGAGTTCATTATGATATTTTAGTTCAGTTAGTTTCATTTTATTTGATAGGTGGATATTTCAACTTTTTTTGTTTTTATTGTTTTTAAAAAATCAGTTTGTTTTGGTCAGTTTTTATAGTAGGCAATATTTTGTATTTCTCTTTTCCCTTTGGACGTGCTGATTGAGTCAGTTTATGTTTATTGGGCACTTCACCAATTCTGAATATTATTTTATTAAATAATAAAAGCTTACTGAGTTATGACATTTTTTCTCTATTTTTCTTTTATAGCCAACACATACCTCTTTATGGTACAAGCTCGAGGTATAATGTTGAGAGAAAATGTGAAAACAATAGGTCATATGATCAGGCTGTACACAAATAAAAACAGTACGCTCAACGGTACAGGTAAGACTACCTCCTGCTTAACCCCTTGTAGTCACAAAGCAGTAAATCAAATCTTCTACAGTCTGTTTTGCCTTCAGGTAACTTCCTGTTAAAGATGAAGGTATCTTCCCCTAAGCATCCTGGCAGATTATTTTACTGTGCAAATCAAGACTGTTACCTATTTTAGGACATATGAAGGTGTGGTCACAAAAGTGATGAGATTTTGTACAAACACTTAAGTTAATTCTTGCAAACAAAATATAGAAAGCAGCTTCTACTTTTTCAATTCACATATTGTATTAAAGAGAAATTAACCAGAGAATAATTTATTCATCTTAGTAAGCCATACTACCATCTCTCTTTATGTTCATTCTAGTTCCTAAGTTGTTCTCCCAACTAGGTCTAGAAAATAGTTGTTTTTAATTATAGAAGATTGTTAGTAGTTTTATGGCCTTTTTAAGGAGCTAAAGGAGAAATTTTATAAAATTGGAAATTGGTAACTACTCTTGTCTTTTTATTTTATTTATTTATTTTTTTGAGACGGAGTCTCACACTGTCGCCCAGGCTGGAGTGCGGTGGCGCAATCTCGACTCACTGCAAGCTCTGCCTCCCGGGTTCACACCATTCTCCTGCCTCAGCCTCCCGAGTAGCTGGGATTACAGGCACCTGCCACCATGTCTGGCTAATTTTTTTCATTTTTGATAGAGATGGGGTTTCACTGTGTTAGCCAAGATGGTCTCGATCTCCTGACCTCGTGATCTGTCCACTTCAGCCTCCTAAAGTGCTGGGATTACAGGTGTGAGCCACCGTGCCCGGCCTACGCTTGTCTTTAAAATGTCACCTGGAAGTAGAAGCTGCATTAGAATCCCAGGAGGTTAAAATCTAATAGGCCGAACCAGTGATATAATGATGGTAGAATTGATGTAAATAGATCTCACTATTGTGGAAGAATGTTAATGCTCTTTTATGGCAGCGTTGCCACAGTGTCTCCCAAAGTTATTAGGTGTTACTTTAAAGGATTCAGTGGGGTTGTCAGTTGTTGCACCCTTTATGGTCTTCATTTTGAAGAGTTAAAAATAAAGATTTAATTTGTGTTAGTAATTCTTCCTTATGTCACTGTAAACCTACACATTGTACTAAGAGAAAGTCTGTCTTCCAGCTGTAGGTGTTCTTTCTTAAATGTATGTCAAGGTGGGTGATAGTTTTAGACCCTTCTAAAAATTCAAGATTGTGACATATTGATCTCAATTTAATATCACATGTGCTTTTATAAAATCCAGTTTAGTCATTTGCCTAATATGTTTATGATGTCACAAATCAAAATACTCGTTTTAATTTTTTAACCTTGAAGGATTTTTTTTTTAGAAGGACTGTCTCAACATAGTTGATGTTTTAATACTACAGTAAAAGTCTCATTAACTGTTCTTTAGCATGAATGAGTCTTCTGAATAGTAGGTCAGTTTTAGAAATTGAAACATTTTAAAAGCTTCTGTAGGATTTGTGCTGGTTGAATAAGTTGATTGTAAAAATGTTCACTGAAAGTTTGTTCACCTGAAAGGAAATAGACATCTTTAAGTTGGTATATTTGTGGGAATGCTAAAAATGTGTGCATATCAGGTTGTTTTCCCTGGGGTATGAATAAGGTATATGTGTGGATGTTGAGCATGATTAGGAGGAATGATTACATGGACAAGACAATCTTTCCCCATAGTACCCTGCAACTGAAAAAAAAAACTTTGAAAACTTTTCATAGAGTTCCTTTACTGATGGTAAAACTGTTCTCAGGAAACAGTCATTGTATACATTAGGGATTATGTTTGGATGTAACAGAGACCTGTCTGTGTTGGTTTAAACACATGAGGCTTTCTGTTCTTATGTGAAAGAACTCTGCAAGTTGGATATCTGTGGCTGGTTGTAGAGTCTCCTTAAAGTAAGTCATCACACTTCATTTTCTGCTATCTGTCATGTAGCTCCATGGTTAACTCATAGTCTAAGATGGCTACTTGGGTGCCATCTTGGTGTTTGAACTTGGGTCAGTAGGAAGGAGGAAAGGGAGAACAAAGAAGAACAAATAAGGTACCCCTTTTTCTGGAGCCTTCCCAGAGGTCCCATACAGTATTTTTTCATACATTTAATTGGCTAGAACTTAATTGCCTGGCCACATGCGATAACACTGGGAAATATAGTCTTTGACCAGAGTGTGCTGGAACTCTAGTGAAACTGGCATTCTATTACCTAAGGGGAAAGGGAAAAATGGAGTTTGAGTCAGCAGTGAGGCTCTGCCATGTTCATTTAACCAACATTTACTGAATATAGTTAGTATATTTAACCAGATATTGGAAACACAGTATTAAGAAAAACAGTCTCCTTTAATATGAGGATCTCTAGGCCTCTGGGAGAGATGGAAACATAAATAATTATTTATAACGCAACTGGTTATTTCTGCATAGACTTCTATAGATATAATATCCAGAAAAGAAGATAATGGCTTATAAGGTATACAGAAAGCTAACTGAGCTTTAGAGGAGAATTGATTAATATACAGTGGCTCATTTACAGTTTAACGCTAAATAGTAAATAGATTGTGATGGTTATAAGCACATTTGATTTCCAAAAGGGGTTTTTAATCCTGTACCTGCCTTTCTGTGGCATCAAAATATAAATGTATACTATTTTTGTAAAGAAATTATATACTCTCATAATCAGATGGTGCCGTGTAGCCCACAGAGCCAGTCAAATTATGAAAACAAGATGTATTCAGTGAATTCATCTGATTACTGAAGAAGATAAGGGCCATGCAATGTTAGAGTGGATAGGTTTGTTGGAAATAACCCAGCATGCCTCCTCATTTGATGGATATATGAATTGAGGCCTCCAGACACTGCCAGACTGACAAGACAAGTTAGTGGGAAACAGACTAGAACTCTCATGGGTTTCTAACACCTGTTTTAAGCTGCTGTTTAGCAGGAAAATAAAGCCATTAAAAGGTGTTCTTGGGTCCTGTTCTCCTTTTCCTTTAGGTGATAAGGTCCAGTGAGAATTAATAGGGGATCCATCTGGCAGTTTTCATTCTTTGTTTCCCTTTTCTTTGGTTGTATTTCTGGAAGGGAGGAAGAAAGCAGGGGGCCCAGAGCTCATCTTATTTTTATCCATTCATTAAATGAAATAATGTCTATCTTTTATAGTAGTTGTGGTGGATCCCAAATGCATCTGTCATGCATAACCTTTTAAAATGGTTCCTGACTTTGAAAGCAGTGGTTATACATGATGGACATTGTTCACCTAACCACTTTTGTAGGAATAATGATTCTGTGGGTTTATTACAGTGCAATCTCTAGAAGCTTAAATCATTTGGCTGTATTATTATTTGTGAGGTGTTTATTTACGGTATGTTGCTACTGTGTTGTAGGTACTTTTATTAGGTGCTAGAAATCAAAGAATTTGATTTTAATTAAAAGAGATATTTAGAATAATAGATGGGTTGGTAGATAGACTATATACACATAATACATTGAGAAGACACAAATACCACTGAACAGAGTACTCCAGGAGTGTGGAGGTGTCTCTCTAAGTCTGGCAGTGAGTTGAGCTCCTTACGATGTGGCCAAGAATAGCACATGTTTAGTTCTAAAACTTTGTATTCAGTGAAGTGAATATAATGATATTGCGTAACTTGAAGGCACTTAAATGTGGTTCTTTAAAAACTAATAAAAGTGATAGAATGTTTACTTTGTGATTCAGTCATTCTAGCACTAAAATAAAAAGTAGAACAATTCTTTCTGGCCCTCCTGTTGCCATTTGACTTCCCAGAAGGAGTTAACAGTTTGTTTTGTGGAAATGTCTAGAGAGCAGAGCACTTCTGTGAATTAGATGCGGGTTTAGAGAATCATAGCATGTGGCTAAGAGAAGGAGCCCAAGCATTAATGATAAAATTAATAAATCCTGCAGAATAAGAAAATACTCTTAAAGTTAGTGTATGATATTAACAAAAGGATTGAATGAAAATGTAGATATTTTTCTGCCTCAGTTTTATAAGAAAATGGGCCTTGTAACATCTCAAGGCAGATGACCCCCAGGGACAAACTTACTCTTTTGTTTTTTTTTTGTAATTTTAAAATCTTGTTATATCATAGTTGTACATCCAAGGACAACCTTATTTATTGTCTCATTCTTGTGAATGTGTAGTCTATAGTATATCCTTAATAAAAATTGAAGAGATTCAGAAAAATTATCATCTCTCTATTGCTAGCCCATCTTTTCTTTCTGGTGGTATGTGCAACAAAAGCTATAATATGAACTCTGTGTGTGTGTGTCTGTGTGTGAGAGAGAGAGAGAGAGACAGAGAGAAAGTGAGCACACGCTAGCTAATTAGTGAAGAACTTGCCATTCACTATTTATTGTTTTAACTGCTCACTTATTCATATTGAAAAGCACACTAACTTTCTTGCATTTTTATTTTAAGTAGAACTTTTTATATTTTAAAAGTAGAAAAGGGTATAATAACAACAGTCTCCTAGCTTACTCCTCCCTGAGTCCCAATCCTCAGAGAACTAACAATTTATTCTTTATTTATCTTTATGTTTCTATCCTGCTGTCTCTTGATTTATCAATTTTAACTACTCCTGTTATGGAAGAAAGACATTTAGTATTATAGTCTCACCCCAATTTTACGTATCCTTATCCCCAATATAATTACATCACAATTTAAGTTCAATCGTATTGTTGATGTTGTTAAGAGAATGTAGATAATGGTTTGTTTTCCTGAGTCTAGTTGTAATTATGTTTGTTTTGTAGATCTGTTTATTTTTGTTGATGTTACTTGTTAACTCTTTTTTCCCTCCAGAAGTTCTTAATCTGTTACTGATTTTCCCTTAGGCACATGAGTTGACCACTCTAAGGGGGGTTTCCAAAATTCCTATGCCATTGTCTTCACTCTTCCAGTGCTGCTTTTGAGAAGTCTGTTGACTATCCTGATTGCAGTTACTGTTCATGGATCAGTTTTTTCTTTCTGGAGACTTTTGGGATCTTTTTGTATTGTTAAATTTCACAAAGAGCATCTTGGAGCTTTGTTTTTCTTCTCTTACTGGGAGCAGTCCTATCAATATGGAATATCTTACCCTTCAATTCCCCAAAATATTTTTGTATTATTTCTTTGATAATTTGTCTTCCTGCTATTTTCCTTTCTTTTTGGAAATCCTATTATGTATTATCATTTCTCTCGTTTTTCAATTATTTTTCTTTCTATCTTTCTGGGAGATTGCTCTGACTTTATTACAATGCTTTGATTTGATTTTTTAAATTTTGGCAAACTTATTTTTAAGAATTCTTTTTGTGTATTTTTCTTTTCTTACTGTCTCCCTCAAATAAGAATGCCTTATCTTCCTTTTCAGGAATATTGAAGATAAATAAATAACTCTAAGGTATAAATCAATGAACTTGACTAGACACTGTCACAAAACTCATAACAATAGTGATCTTAAGCAGTTTTGGTGGGAGTGACAGAAACCCAGTTCATGCTTATTGCACTCGCTCCTACCACTAGCAAAGTAGGAGTCCCCATGAAAAGAGAAGCCCTTTAAAAAAAAAACCTGAATTTTGGTGTATATCTATCTACATATATATATTTAAAGTATCTTAAGTAAAGAATCAGGCCAGGCATGGTGGCTCACACCTGTAATCCCATCACTTTAGGAGGTTGAGGCAGGAGGATTGCTAGAGCCGAGGAGCTGGAGACCAGCCTGGGCAACATGGCAAGACCCTGTCTCTGCAAAAAATACAAAATTATCTGGGTATGGTGGTGCGTGACTGTAGTTCCAGCTATTAGTAGTTGGGAGGCTGAGCTGGGAGGATCACTTGAGCCGAAGAAGTCAATGCTGCAGTGAGCTGTTATCATTCCACTGTACTCCAGCCTGTGTGACACAGCAAGATCCTGTCTCAAAAAAACAAAAGAATCAGAACTTTATTGGACTTCCTTCCACTTGCTTTTGCTTGGTATCTTTAAATCTTTCAGACACATGGGGAATACATTGAGCATGGGCTACCAGAGTAGTGTCTGTGGTCTTGGTGTGTCACTGGGCATACAAAACGATTAATATTCACTGAATTTCTCCTCCCCTTGTGATTTGAAAGATTTTCCTTGTCAGATGCTTGCCAGCACTCCTACAGGGAGAGACAGTGAGGAGGATTGTCTCATTGGGGCTTTCCCACTTCCTGGTAGAATAGGCCTTAGCAGTTGTACCATCATTGATCTCCCTCATGTTGAGGTTTTCTGGGAGTGCATTTACCTTAGCACCTTACTGATGCCCTGTGAAATTTGTAACTGAGGTTTCCATGCAGTTCTTTGGAATTGGACCTTCTCTTGTGGCTTCTGTTTCTTCCTTGGTGCCCGACCTGGAACCTTTGTCCATCCCACCACCCTCTGTTTAGCAGCTGTGGCAGGGCCTCTTTCATTCGACAGCCTTGCAGGTGGCGTGAGGCTCTGCCCTGAAGTACTGTCCTGACTCCCACGCTGCATCCTCACCAACTCCATTGTGACAATGACTGAATACTGATGTTAGGGAAAGGTGTACAGGGGAGGTGCTTAGTTTTCTTTGGCTCATCTCACATACTTCCTATCTAATTTGCAGGATTCTGTCATTAGCCTACGGTCAGAGGGTTTAGCTCCTACAGTGTCTCTCATTGGAGCAGATTACTCAAGATTCAAAGAATATCTTCACATTTTCGTAAAGTGTCTGCTTGAGTTTCACTTTCTGTGGTACATCGTTTGTGATCCAGGAGACAGACAATAGTTTAATGAGCTGTTTTCATCTCTCATTTCTTACTCATTGCACGTTGATGTCATTCTCTTAGACCAGCTTCCCTACATAGGAGGAAACCTGCGTGTCATGGTTTCTAGAGTTGCGTCTCAGAACTTTGCTCCAGAAAGTTACTGAAATGTGATCTCTCTGGTTCCACATTCAAAAATTCTAAGCCTGTGACTGTCTCATGGGTCAGGTGCTCATCGCTAATCGCTCATAGCTACAGTTACTATTTCTGTGGGCCAGGGATTGTTCTCAGCACCTTACACATTTTATCTTATTGAAGTTTAAAAATGACAGTATGAAGTAGGCATAGATGGTAAACTACATCATGTCCTGCCCTGTATCACACAGCTACAGTGTGTTGGAGCGAGGATTTGAACTCAGGCATTTGACTTTGGTGCCCTGTATGCAGTTTAACTTGCTAACTCTAAAGATAATGGATCTAATGTAATAATAGCTCCAGGACTCCCGCGAGGCTGCAGCCCACAGGCTGGGAATGACTAACTTAAACGTTTAGAATGAGCTGTATTACAAAAGTAAGTTGAGTGGGTAAATCTCAGTTTCTACAGTGTGAGGTGGTAAGAAAACATTACTCTCACCCCTCTGCTCTGTGGATGCTAGTAGCAAGCACGCAGCAGTTTGGAACACCCGTGGCTGTGCCATAGTGGAGGGGATTCCCTGTTACACTTTCACACTCCCTTTAGATCGGGCTCAGCCAGAGGAGGGATGGGAGCAGGTGTTCTCACAAGGTTGCAAATGGGACTGCTATGTCTGTGTGCAAGGATAAGGGTGTGCTGCTCTCTAAATGTCTCTTGGGAAATCATGCGGAAAGTTAGGTTCCCAGCAGCAGTGTGCTGTTCTCTAGTTCTTTAAAGATAATTGATTTTAAGTACTTCTGTAGATTGTGTACTGTAGTTTTCTCACAGTGACAGTGACGTATTTCATTCCAGGGACAAAGCAAAAGGCCTTTTTGTTTTTGTAACTCTTTTCTCTCTCTCCAAGATTATCCTGAAGGCAATAATTCAAGTGATTATCTTGTTCAAACAACAACGTATCTTCCGGAAAACTTCACATACTCACCATACCTCCCCTGTCCAGAAAAACTGCCTTATATGCGTAAGTCGTCATCTAATTTTGACTTAACTGTTTACTTGTGTTACAGTACGGTCATAAAAACCACATGATTTGAGTGCAGCAGGATCAGGTCATGTGCACCTGGGTGCACATGTTTATATTATGCAGCATGTTATTTGAACTTTTTTTTTTTTTTTTTTTGGCAAAGTGCTTTTTGAAGGGGGATGATTGAAAAACTGAAGAAAAATACAAAGGGAGAAAATGACAAATACCCATCTTGCTCCCACCCAGCTTTAAAAACGAATACTTTGGCTAACCTATGTCCAAGTTCTTTTAAAACGGTGTTTAAGAGAGTAATTAATGTGTAGTCTACTTTTGAATATGTTAAAATGTTCCTGGTTAAGCAATCCTTTTTGACCACCATCCCCAGCGCCGGCTCTGCATTCCTTCCTCAGCAGTAACCTTACCTCTACTGGGAGTTTGCTGAGTATTCTCACCGGTTATGAAAATTGTTTTTTACGTAGATAGATGTCTATATAGAAAATAGATATTGTTTCAAAGGAGAATTTATGTAAATTGGTCTTAAAAAGTGCATTTCAGTCTTATAACTTGCTTTTTTACATACTTTTTTGAGGACTACCCATGTTGTTACATATAGATCTAATTTTTTTCTCTTAACTATTACTGTGTAGTACGTCTTTGTATAAATGTATCACATCTCATTTATCTGTTTTCCCACTGATGGACATTTAGGTTGTTTCAACTTTTTTGCTATCACAAAATAGCAAAAAAAACAAATATATATGTATATATATATATATGTATGTATAAAGAATAACAGAGTGTGGGTTTTCCTGTGCACATATGCATCTGTACTTGAGGGTTGATGGCTAGTGGTGGACTTGCTGGGTAGATTGGCTCAGTTTTTCCAGGTTTTGTCAGTTGCTCTCAAAAGCAGCTATCCCAATTTATATCCATAACAGCAAAGCATGAATGTACCACTTTGATACAGATGGACTTTTAAATTCTTGCTAATCTGAAAGATTAACAAATGGTTTCTTATTGTTTCAATTTTCACTTCCCTTATTCCTGGTGGGTTTGAGTAGGTTTTCCCATGTTTGTGTTTTTAAATTTTCTCTCCTGTGACTTGCTGCATCATGGGCTTTATCAGTTCCTGGTTGGTTATTGTGTGTTGGTATTGATCTGTAAAAATTATTTATGTTCTCGCATGGCCTGTTATCTGCTATGTGTTTTGTAAGTATCTTTTCACATTCCCGGGCTTCTCATTTTATTTTGTCTTTTATTTTATGGAAGTTTAAAATTATAACATTTTCAAATGTTTTTTTATCACTTTACCTAGGGGTTTTGCTTTTTTTTTGGTCTTAAAGCTTTTCTTACCCTGAGGCCATACAAATAAATACCTTTATTTCCTTCTAATGATTTTACTATTTTGTTTTTAACCTTTGTGTGTAATACGTCATAGTGAGAAAGCTACTGTACTTTAAATATATATTTTTAAAATTATGAAGATAATACATTATCATTATTTTAAAAACACTATACTGTACTCTCAACATTCAGAAGCTACACAGCTATTATTTTGGCTTTTTTTTTTTTTTTTCCCTATGTCTTCTACCCCTGCCCCATGATTTTTAAGCATACTTTGTACGTGTAGGTTTATATCTTGGATTTGATATAATTAAAGATTTATATGAACATCTTTTTGAATTGTTATTTATCCATATTCTGATGTATTTGGTTTTTTATTCTTTACATGAGCATTTTAAATTGAGGAAATCAGCCTTTGCCTATCATATTTGTAGGATTTGTTTTAGTTTATTGTTGATAGATATTATATATCGATAATAAAAAGAAAGATTGACCTAATACCATCTAAGGCCATGGCTTTTAGTCTTGAGGGTACATCAGAATCACCCCGATCATCTTGTCAAGCCCTGTTGCTGGTTCTTGCCCTCAAGAGTTTCAGACTCAGCAGGTGTGGAGCGGGCCTGAGAATCTGCATTTCTAACAAGTCCTGCAAGGTGATGATGCTGTTGCCGCTGAGCCTTGGGCCACGTATTGAGACCCACTGATCTAGAGCAGTGGGCCTGGTCCCTGGTATTTAAGAAAAAAAAATTCTCAGGTGATTCTAATCTTGCTCTCTCTTTGCTATACCATAATAAAGAATGGAACTCAGTGATTTTTGTGGTTGTCATTACTTTGTTATCGCAGCCATGTTTTCCTAAAAATGAATACTTTTGTCTGTGTAATACTGAAACCGCTGGGTAATGCTCTGTTGAAATATTGATTACAATAATTTCATCTTCATAATTTTCATATTCAAGGTTTATAGTTTCAGGAAATCTTTCTGTTCTTGATTTAGTTGCCATTTTCTTTAATTAGTGCTTTATGAGTACTAATTAAACTCTATTTCAAAGCAACTGTCTGCCACTTCCTCATTCTGGTACTCCTCTCCTCCCGCCCCACAGCCCATTGTACCGTCTGTGTCATGGTGACTGAGAGATTGCGTCGTGCGTGGCTGCTGTGCACTACCTTTACACTGGGGGTGGGGAGGGGCCTCAGCACTGCTGCCCCTTCTCTCTGCTTCCCTGAGATCCTTGCATTCTTTTGTAAGAGAGGATCACACTGGTGTGGCCAGCCATCTTTCCACAGCAGGCCCTCTCATGGGCTGCCAACTTTGGGTCCTGTCCCAATTTTGTGCCCAGTTAGTGGTGACCGTGGTGGCCATGATGACAGGGTGATTTGGTAGAAAATACAGCCAGATACAGGTAAAGCTTTAGAAAGGAGCCATGGGTACAGCCAACATGACGAGGCTTCTGCCAAGAGAGCCTTGCACGAGCTGCCCAACAGAGCGCTTCACCAGTCCTGTGACCTCCGCAAAGTGGAAGCTTAGTTTACGTACCTGTAAAACCTGGGATTCTGATACCACCTGCAGAGTGTGGTAAGGATAGAATGAAGCACAGTGCCTGAAGTTTGATAGGCGTTCATTTGATTCTCCCTTTCTTCTCCCTCCTTCTTTGAATAATAGAGCCAGACTTTACAATGGTCAAGGGAATGAGACACTAGGAGAAATGTGTGGAGTTTAGAAATTTTATTCTTAGCTATGTATCCTTACATTTTTTTACTTAGAAAGATAGTTTTCATTGATAATAGAGAACAATGCAATAAAATACATAAGTATAAAATCTTACAATAGTCACACAAAATAATTGAATATGATTCTTTCCCAAATAATAGAAGGGATTTGTGTAAGAATTAGATCTACTTGGGTGAAAACCATTCAAGTACAAGTGATATTTACTTCTAGTCACTAAAAGTGAAGTTAAGGCTTAACATTGGTGTATTTGATTATCCTGTTGTAAACTTTGATTTTTACCTAGTATAGCAATGGAAACACTGGCACTGGATTTCTGTAAAGATAAAGTGAATTTTTCAAACTAGAATGCAGATAAAATGTGTTTCATACATTTCAGCAGTGTTTCATATTCAATAGTGGCCGATTACACTGTAAAATCTATTTTAATGTGTATTTTTATATGAAGAATATGAGTGAATACTTCTTTCTTGTTAGTATTTATAGATTCTCCAAACGGCAAATCCACATTCAGCTTTATTGCATTTATGTAAGATTCTTTGTGCTAACAAAGTAAAATAGAAGTTTCACCTTGTCTGAGGCTAAAAATTAATAAGTGCTTAGTGTGGATGTTTTGATTTTAATTTTTATGGGTGAGGTAGAAATGGAAAATGTCAATTGCATACTCTGCATTAGAGTGAAAATAGACTTACCTTTAGTTTTCCTATCTTTTAATTCTTATTCAAATAGAATACGTTTGCAGTGACCTTTATATATTCTGTTCTTACTGTTTGTGGAATAGTTCCCTTTATGGTTTAACCCTGATAGTTTCTGTAGTTGCTAACCTTATGAATGTAACAAAAGCTCCAAGGACTTTTTGAGATGAATTTAAATAATTCAAATGAAAATCAGCAAAGAAGGAAAAGATAAGCAAACTTCAGCAAAGCTCAAATAATGCTCATGTAACAAACCGTCATGCATATGTTTATTGTAAAAAAAAAAAATTGAGATGGGAGCCATTTGCCATTTTAGAGTCAACCAGTCATTGATGAACAGCTGCTGTACAGCGGTCCCTGTGTTGTTCATAGAAGCAGGCATGGGAGAGACAAAGCTGAACATGGTCATGTGTGTGGCAGCCCGGAGCAGGTAACACACTTGGAGAAAGGCATGCTATGAAAAGCTTATCAGGTTGGGCGTGGTGGCTCACGCCTGTTTCCTAGCACTTTGGGAGGCCGAGGCGGGTGCGTTACCTGAGGTCAGGAGTTCAAGACCAGCCTGGTCAACATGGTGAAACCCATCTCTACCAAAACACACACACACACAAATTAGCTGGGTGCAGTGGTGCGCGCCTGTAGTCCCAGCTACTTGGGAGGCTGAGGCAGAGAATTGCTTGGAACCTGGTAGGCGGAGGTTGCAGTGAGCTGAAGTCGCACCACTGCACTCCAGCCGGGCGACAGAGCGAGACTTTGTCTCAAAAAAAAAAAAAGTAAAAAGGTTATGAATGTGACAAAAGGGAGACAGCAGTTTATTCTGCAAGGGAAAGGACGATGTCAGAGAGAGGTGTCATTAGAACCGGGTCTTGCAAGATAACAGAGAGAACAGCATCACTATGAGGAGGCTCTGTGTATTCCGGGACTGGAGAGTGGTCGGCTTTGCCCAGAGAGGGTGTGTAAGTGGCGTGTATGGGAAAGGAAGCTGGCCAGAAGGGTCTTGTGTAAAGGACTGAGGAATCTGAGGGCCTTGTGGGTTCCATCATTCCTAGGCATCCATGAGGTGAGCTTCAGAGGGAGAAAAGCCTGTTAGCTTATATGCAGATGGTTGATTTATGAGCCTGTGTGCATTTCTCTCAGGCGAGAGTGCATGATTTTCAAAGGGTCTAGGGGCAAAACAAAAACAAACAAAAAACAAAACAAAAAACCAAAAGCAAAAATAAAAAACCCCACTGCTTTAGGGAAATGGAGAACCATCAAAGGCTTTAGGCAGATGAATGATGGACTAGGATTGTCTTTTAGGAAGATTATTCAGATGAGAAGCTGAAAAATGGGTGAGAATGGAGAAATACTGGGATCACCAGGAGACCAAAGAGGAGCTTGCTGCAGGGAGCCCACAGGCAACAACAAGGGCATGTGCCAAGGCTCTGGCGTTGGAGAGAGGAAGAGGCACAAAAAAGAACCTACAGGGTACCGTTGGCCAGATGTGGTGACCAATTGAGAGGTGAGGATTAATTTCTAGGTTTCAGACTTGGTGACCATGAACTGAAGTGATACAGAGTAACCATCACATTTGGAGGATGGGGAAGTTAGTGGTTTCTGTTTGGGCTGTTTTGTTTGAAGTTCAGGAGGTTAACTTGGGGTCTGACTTTCATAAGAGATCTGGACTGAAGATTAGAGGAAGTGAGGTGGGAAGAAGGCTGAGAGTGGGTCCCTGAGAAGATCCGTACTTGTGAGGTGAGTGGCAGTTAACAGAAGAAGGGGAGACAGGAACCTAGAGAAGCCAGAGGATGGTGTCTGGGGGGCCAGGGAGGAACACATCCCGGAAAGAGACTGCTGTGTCTTGTCACATACCTGCAGACAGCAGGGAGAATGAGGAACCGTGAAAGGGCCACTGAATTTGGTGCAAAAATGGATGGAGAATACAGCAAGCACGATTTCAGTAAAGTGGTTGGGAAAGAAGCAAAGTAGACTGTCTTGAGAAGTGAGTCAGATGTGTGTGAAGACTGTAGGTGAAATGAGAGAAATTTGGTGGCAAAGGGAAGGAGAATGGGGTAAAGGATCTAGAGGAGGTGGGGTTAAGGGAAGAGCTCTTTAGGAAGAGATGGACTTGAGCGTGTTGTAGGCATCATGGAAAGAAAGGATGGAGAGAAGAGGCCGGGCGCAGTGGCTCATGCCTGTAATCCCAGCACTTTGGTGGGCAGATAACCAGGTCAGGAGATCGAAACCATCCTGGCTAACACGGTGAAACCCTGTCACTACTAAAAATGCAAAAATTTAGGTGGGTGTGGTGGCAGATGCCTGTAGTCCCAGCCATTCGGGAGGCTGAGGTAGGAGAATGGTGTGAACCCGGGAGGTGGAGCTGGCAGTGAGCCGAGATCATGCCACTGCACTCCAGCCTGGGCAACAGAGGGAGACTCTGTCTCAGGGAAAAAAAAAAAAAAAGGAAGGATGGAGAGAAGAGAGCTGGGAAGGATGAGGGAGAAGCACAAGGGAGGTGTCCATAGAGCCAGGTTAGAAAGTGAAGGGAGATAATGCCTCAGGTTGAAAAGTGAGCATGGAAAGCCTCAGGAATGCCTCCTCCCCTGAGGAAGCCTGAGGTTTATTTGGAGATGAGGTGGAGAGCTAGGGTGCTCGTGCCTGCTGTGCCTGCTGTGTCGTTTTCCTGGTAAAGCAGGAGGCCACGTGTCCCTGAGGGCATGGCCAGGAAGGACTGAGCAGCTTGAAAGGGAGGAGTAAGTATTTAAAAAGTTATTGTAGGGAATGAAAAGTGGAGTCAACTAATCATAAATTAAAAGGTGACAGGTTAGCCTAGAGAGCCCTCCACCCCATCCTGGTGGGGTCACAATGCAAAAAGAAGTGACACTTGTTTTTGCTGAAAACTTACTATGCTTAAGGCAATATGTTAGGTATTGCCACCCAAATGATGGGATTAAGCCATATGCTTATGTGCTTTCTTTAGTTATGTTTGTTAGGTAGAGAATTGGAGCATGGATAAATTGTCGCCACAAGGATGGGACCTGTAGCCCAGGTGTGGCAGGTTGGGGCGGTTGTAGATAAGGTGTTTGTCAGTGTGTAGGTGCTGTGATCGGGTGAAGGTCATAGAGCTGCATTTCTCTAAGTGTGATTCAGATGACATACACTTGTTAAAAATGCAGCTGGGGGCCGGGCGCGGTGGCTCACGCCTGTAATCCCAGCACTTTGGGAGGCCGAGGTGGGTGGATCATGAGGTCAGGAGATCGAGACCATCCTGGCTAACATGGTGAAACCCCGTCTCTACTAAAAATATAGACAATTAGCCAGGCGTGGTGGCAGGCGCCTGTAGTCCCAGCTACTCAGGAGGCTGAGGCAGGAGAATCGCGTGAATCCGGGAGGTGGAGCTTGTAGTGAGCCGAGATGGCGCCACTGCATTCCAGCCTGGGTGACAGAGCAAGACTCCGTCTCAAAAAAAAAAAAAAAAGTTGTGACTGGGATACTTGTTAAAAATGCAGCGTCTGAGCTAAACCCTAGACTGTGAAAGTCAGGGCTCTTGGTTGCAAACCACAGAATATACTTTATCTGATTTAAGAGAAAAAAGAATTCATGAAAATATATTAAGAGAGCCCAGAGACAACCTGGGTGGCTAGAGAATTAGGTTGAGAAATTGAGCAGCCAGAACAAGGCTCAGACCACTTTGAAACATCCCCTGCTGCCACTTGTCAGGGCTTACACCTCCTACCAGCATTGCTCAGGTCTGGAGACCAGAAGTGCCACTTCTTGGTTCCTGTAAAGCTAGAAGCTTTTGCCACCACTTTTACTTGAAAGATAGTTTTGCAGAGTACCCTTGTCCTTATATTGTTTAATACTGCTTCCATTCTCCTGTGGGTGCATTTGGTCACAGGACCACTCCTACCTGCTAGAGGGGTTTGGAGAGTGGGTTCTAGCTTTTTCCTTTGAAAGGCAGGACTCAGTGGTGGGTAGTTCAAGCTGTTGAAATGTATTCAGTTAAAGCCAGTGGACAAAACCATGACCCATGAGCTTCAACTGACACAGAAACTTTGACAGGGTGGCTAGTCACCTGCATTTTAAACAAGCACAGCTGGTAATTCTTAGGCACACATCAAAATTAGCAAACCACTTTATACAGAGGCCAGATAGAGGAAAATGTGGATATAGCATAGAGAGGACTTCAAGTCTTCATGAAGTTGAAGAGGGACTTCATGGGAGGGGAGTGGTAGAAGGTGAAAGGGAAAGAGGCTTTAATGAGAGGGTGCAGTGTCAGAGGTGAAAGCCAGTCATTTCTAGGTGACTGTGATTCAGGGTCTGGACACAGAGTGTCCAGGGTGTCACTGTGAATTCACTATCGTGAATATTGCTGCAATGAACATAATAGTGCATGTGCCTTTTTGGTAGAATGATTTATTTTCTTTTGGATATTTACGCAGTAATAGGATTGCTGGATCAAATGGTAATTCTGTGTTTTTTGAGAAATTTCCAAACTGCTTTCCACAGTGGCTGAACTAACTTACATTCTCACCAACAGTGTATAAGCATCTCCTTTTCTTCCCAAGCCTAGCCAGCATCTGTTGTTTTTTGACATTTCAATAACGGCTTTTCCTATTGGTATTTGATGGTGTCTTATTGTGGTTTTAGTATGCATTTCTCTGATGATTAGTGGTTTGGAGCATTTTTTCATATGTTTGTTGGTACTTGAATGTTTCCTTTTAAGAAATTTGTATCTTTTGCTCATTTTTTAATGGGGTTATTTGTTTTTTGCTTGTTTAAATTCCTTATAGATTCTGGATATTAGGCCTTTGTTGGATGCACAGTTTTGCATAAATGTCTTAAAGAAATATTTTAGCACCTGATGGAGCCAGGGAGTAGAAATGCAGGTAGGTGGAAGCAGGGATGAGACAGAAATCTTCCTACTTATTCATTCATTCATTCATTCTGTGTCCAGGCATTGCCCTTGGCAGTGGGGATGTGTGACTAATGCTCTGTCTTATGTTTAGAATGCTCAGGTTTGGTTGCTTCAAGAAAACTTGAGTAAGAAATCATTTGTTAAGCAGCGGTTGTAAAATTTTAGAAGTCGAGAAGCTTAAGTAAAGCATTTGAAATAGGCAGTGTCTAGTGTTGGCTTCAGAAAGGACAGGAGATGACCGATGGCTGGGTGCCTCATAACCGTTCAGTCTCAGAGCTATGCTCAGGAGGCAGCACAGAGGCTGGGGGAGGGAATGTCCCATCTTATCATAAAAATGCTTTTCTAGCTTTGGAGAGGAATTTACCCTAAGGGACATTTCTAGGGGAAATTTAGGTCCTTCTCTGACACTGTCATCAGCTCTTTGAGCTGTGCACATTTAAAACCCTGAGGGTAAAAAAGATAAAACCAACATATCCAGAATTAGGTTTTAGAGACCAGAAAATAGATATAGGCTCCAAACAAAATGAAACAGTCATTTAAAACTATTGATTTATAGAGCAAACAACCCTCTGGAGATTATATGCCTTAAATTTTACTTGAAATGGTAGAAAAATATAAATGTAGGTAATTCATAGGTTTTGAATATTTGTTATTTTAAGAATTATATTTTAATAGAAAAATAAAATCCTAAATCATGTCATGTGATACATTATCATCCACAGCACAATAAGCCTGTTGTTTTGGCCCATGCACGCCTGGCTTTCCCAGATGGGCAGCATTGCTGCGTGTCTTGCAAACTCAGCATTAGGAAATTATAGTAAATGTCCTACATAACCAATGGTGCAACTAAGTTACCCTCACACATGACAGAAGCAGTTTGGCACACATGACTGGAAGGTAGCTTCCAGCTGACTTGAGTTCCCTGTCCTTGGCCTTGACCCTCTAGGTGCTTGGCAGCCCTCCACTCTTCAGACACTCAGTTCTCCTGGTCTTTCCTTTCTAACCCCAGCGCCACCTTCAAAATAGTGAAATTCAGTATTTGGTAAATTATATTATTGACATTTGCTGATTGTGATTACACTACTGGGTAAATGGATTTCAGTCAATGTATTTATTTTCTGATCTTTAAATCTCTAACTGGGAAAGAAACCACTTGTGCTAGTTAAAAATCTCAGATTTATATGATCACATCTGGGATTAAGAACAACAACAACAAATCTCAGATTCACCACAGAGGAGAGTGAAGATTGGCTGTCCATGGAGTTCAGTGGATCTCTTCAGTTGCTCTTGAAATCTCAGCAAGTGAAATAAAGGGGACTGGCCCAGTTGCTGGCGTCCTTTACAAGAAGGGACATTCCCTCTCTGGCTTCATTCATAGCAGTTGGTTTTCTGAAGCCTTTTGTTTTGTTTTTAAAGCAGTGGAAGGCTTTCTTGAGTGAAACCTAAAGGGGACAAAAGAGTACATGAAAGAGATGAAAGTGGCCGTGTTGGGGGAGCCTGAGTCCTTCCTCCTCCTACCACAGGATCCCCGAGAGAAGTCCTTCCTGAGGACGGTTTGGAAACCACACCATCATTAGTTTATCTGCAGTGTACTTCTTCCCGGCCACTCTTTTTATAACATGCCCTCTTCCCTTCCCTTCCTATGTACAGGATCTTCTCCCTAATACCACTCCCCACAGTGATGCGTGTTTGTTGTTCCTCTCTCTCTGATCATACTTTTGCTGTTCCCAGTGGTGGCAATACCTGTCCTGGGAGGCCTGCCCGGCACACTCCCCAGTATAGCGATGTTGCTGTTATCATGGGTAGCATGCCACCGGGTCAATCTTTAGCCTTCCATCAGCACATTATTAGGATTTCAGTGCAAAGGGCAACAAGCACATAGGAAAGCTCCTGGTGGACTCTGAGGGGTGTGGATGGGGTTGGGGTGGAGGGCGGCGCACAACCCCGAGGAGTATGAACTTCGGATACGTCAGGCATGGGGATAGTGATGGACAGAAAAAGCGCTCTCTATTGAGGGAAAGAAATAAAGCCTGTCTCTTGCCAGCACATATGCGTTGGAGATGGAAATTAAACTGCAAATGATGCTGGAGAAAACTGCTGACAATAATGATGATTACAGCTGTTGAAGCAATAAAGCTGGAAAAAAGACAAAAAATTTGGTTTAACGGTGCAGAAAGAATACCAGCTTCAGTTACTTATATGAACTGCTTATTATTTAGCCTAATTACTATCATTTTAGCAATCATGCATACTATTAAATGTATCAGATTTATTTGTGTAAATTTTATTTGATTACAGTGTTAGATTCCGTTCTTTGTCAGCTGAGTCATGATAGTCAATACTTATGTTGACCGATCAATCTTACATTTTACTTACTCTTTCTCTGTAAGTTCATAGGTTTCTCTTTCTTTTAGATGAATCTGACCTTTCTAAGATTAGCTCGTTTGCGCTTGTTGTCACACTGAAGGCTGAGTGTTTCGTTATAAAAGACTGCTTATGTTGTCAGTAGAACAGGCAGGCATTAGAAGATAGCAATTCTTTTTCTGACTTATTCTGGGAAACAGGTATTCCGATGTAAAATATTCTAGCATGCCTGCATGGAGGCTACTGACAGTGCTGCCTGGTTAGGATGAAGTGGGGACAGGAAGAGAGGCTATTGTGAAAACTCATAAAATATAGCAGGAGCAAAGAGGCTCTCTGGAGAGGAACTGAGTGTTTTTTATGTGAAATTGTGGCTACATGAAACTCAGAAGACTCGAAATGGGAAACCTCAACATTTGTTGGTTTGTATTTTATGAGATGAGGTCAGAAAGAAGAATTTGGCTGGAGGGCGCTCCAGAGCAATTTGTACCTATTTGGAAGTTAACAGATGACTTTAAAACTGCTAGAAGATGATCTGTAGTTTTGCTCCAATAGCCTTTTACATCCTGTTCTCTCTAACAGTGAAATCATTGAATATAGCATTGCTTTGAAGGGATGTTAGTGATCATGCAGCTATTTTAATTCAGGGGGAGATACAGAGACTTCCTGATTCTTAGTTCTGTTTTAGGGTTAATGCAAGTGGTTTTCTATTCAAGATTCGTTCCTGTTTCAATGGTATACATTAGAAAAGCTGCTAGTAAGAACACCTCCAGTAATGTCATATATTTGTTAATTTGGAGAATGAGTGTCTATTAGACCAGGAATATCTCAGAAGTAGTTTTTCAGTTTTGTATACCAAGGGGCCTGATATATGGTAAGTGCTCAGAATCAATGCTTTGAATTGTGTTTGTAAATTCCCTCTTAAGAAATGTCAGCAGGTAACAGTAATAGTAGCTAACATTTGTTGGTTGTATCTAATGCCTGACACTGCATATGATCCTTCACACAGGTGATTTCTTGGAATGGATACAACCACCTTGGGAGGCAGGCATTACTGTCCTTTTTACAGAGGTGGAAGCTTAGGCACAGAGAGGTTAAATAATTTTCCCAATAGACAGAAGCTAGGAATCAGTTCCCAGTCAATCTGTTTATTTCATTAAGCACTGTGCTATTGTGTCCCCTATGTTGAAAATGTTAAAATTAAAAATGATATTAAAATATTTGAATAGTTGTTAAATTGCAGTGTTAAGTTATAATGACATGCAAACATTTTCCAAAGCATATTAAATTATTCGATATGTTACCCAAAAGCAAAAAGGTTTTTAAAAATAATTTGATTTTCTTTGGCTGATTTACCAAACATAGTAGGGTGACCATATATATTATCATTGAGACTAAAAGTGAAAGGGGGCGCTATTCATCATTTTGTGGTGGTAATAGGAATAAACTGTTTTTTCCTGGCAACTAAGTTATGCCATCACCCTGCTGATTATTATTTGTTCTACTAGATCTTTGAGGCAAAAAATATTAAAACAATTCTTCACATTTTTAATTTGCAGGAGGATTCCTCAGTGTCAATGTAAGCGAAGTCAGTTTTGATGAAATTCATCAACTCTTCTCCAAGGATTTAGATATTGAGCCAGGGGGTCACTGGAGGCCAAAAGACTGTAAACCCAGGTGGAAGGTGAGGTAAATTCTTTTCATAAGCAATTTGACTGTTACTATGTGCTTGATTCAAAATACAGAGACAAATGTCTTTAAGTCTTGATAAATTTAAAACATCAGTATTTTTGTCTTTAATGTTTACTATTTATAATTCAAATGTGATTTAAGTGTTAACGTGTGAAGACTGTAAATGCACCTGTATAGATAAAAAATAGATGCTCGGTTCATTCTCTTTGAGTCCCTGGTAATAAATACGTGACTTGAGTTTGGCTTGGAAAATAGATTTTTTTCTGTTGTTCTGTTCTGTTTGGAAGAGAGGCTGTGAGTTCCCTGCCTCCTGCAGCTGTCCCTAATGATTACTGACACCTGCAAGCATAGCCTCACCAATTTCTGGAATCGTGAGAACTCACTTGGAGGATATTAATATCCTGATTTTCAGTTTGGTCTGGCGTTGGGGTCTTCAAGCTGTGTTTCTCAGAATCCAAGATTATAAAGAGGCTGCTCAGAGATCACTGTGGGACTTGAAAAGTTAGACTTTGGGCTCTTCTTGGCTTCAGAAGGCACAGCCCAAGCTTTCAGTCTTTTTGGTATGTCAGAATTCTATTCAATGTTTTGTTTGAAAAACTGTAAGGGGGTGGGTTTGCCTCTGCTGCTTTTGAAAAATTGAAAGCCATAATTTAAACCAGACTTGCCCTCAAAGCTGTGAAATTGGTTAATAAGTGCATATTCATCTAATGTTACTACGTTTGAGTAAGAAATAACATTTATGTAATTCCAATGAAAACTACAACTGATTAAATCAAATGTTATTTCCTAAAGAATTGTGATATAATCTTGATCTGGAGACAGTTTCAGTTTTCTCTTTTAAAACATTAGTATACTTCTAGAATATTTGTATGTTCACTTCCCCCTGACAAAAAAACCCCCACTAGTAGGAAGGAAAATCATATGCTGTTAAACTCATGAAAAAGACCCTCTGACTTCATCTACCATGAACTCTTTGTGTTTGAAGATGTGTATTATTTGTGTCTGTATTCCCAACACAGAGCACATTGTCTTGTGTGAGTTAAGCACTAAACACAGTTTTGTTGAATTAACTCTATAAGGCAAATAAAAGCCTTTTTGGCCTTGTTACAAATGATTCAATAAATGGTCAGCTTTCTTATGGCCTTGAACAAGTTGTGAAGCTGCTTAAATGGATTCTAGTACCAATTTTAGCAAAACATTTTATTTTATAATTACCTTACACTATTTCTCAGATCAGATTCATTTAACAAATGAATCTCTTCATATTTCTTGATTTTCCTCACATTTGTATCTATGTGAAATGCGGCCCAATTTATGTACATTCCATCGTTTAAAAATATCCTGGGCACGTAAATTATTTTTAACATTTGGGTATTGAGAGTGTATATTGAATGCTAATAGAAAAAGAAGCACACTCAGTCACCGAGGCTGTGGGATAGCACGGAGGTTGATACTCAGATAGTTGTTTGTACAGGATATGGCACACCCCTCAGGTGTGCTCTACTAGTAGCATGCTAGTAGAACAGTTTGGGATAGGAAAAATGAAGTATTCTTGTCCCGTTTCCAGTGATCTATACCAGATGGATTTTAGATTTTTTTGTTTTCTTCTCATTTTCCAGGAGACTGGTGTATCACACGAGTAGTTCCTACTTAGAGATATTAGTAGACTATAAACTACATATGACTCAGTAGGTAACAGTATTGAAAAGAGTTCCTGGAAAGAAACTAATTCAGGGATCTAAGGTTCATACCTGTAATCCCAGCACTTTGGGAGGCTGAGGTGGGCAGATCACTTGAGGCCAGGAGTTTGAGACCAGCCTGGCCAACATGGTGAAACCTCATCCCTACTAAAAATACAATGGTGGCACATCCCAGCTACTCAGGAGGCTGAGGTGTGAGATTTGCTTGAACCTGGAATGTGGAGGCTGCAGTGAGCCGAGATTGCACCACTGCGCTCTAGCCTGGGTGAAAGAGCAAGACTGTCTCAAAATAAATTAACTTATTTTATTTAGGAACTTTATGATAATGCTGCTTTTATTTCAACTTTTAGCAAACCCTTCTCAGAATATAGTCTGTAGTTCAGAATTACACAACTAAAGGTATGAAAGGAATTTTGGAGATTATTCAGAAGTGAGCTATATTCACATAAATATTATATAACTATCATCTCACTAAATATTTAGTTACACAGTTTCTCCCCCTACCCGTCCCTACCTGCTTACTGATAATGTTCCATTCTCATATTGGAACAGTGGAGAGAGAGGGAAGTAAGAAATGACTAGATTTATGTTAAACATCTGTCATCAACTTGATTCTTAGTATTTGAGGCCCCTTTTTTAAATGAGAAAAATACCAGTGCAGTTAGTTGATGGCAAATTAAATAGAATTGAGATCTTTCAAAACTAGTAATTTCAGCTGGCCAACCTGGTGAGACCCCCGTCTCTACTAAAAATACAAAAAATTATCTGGGCATGGTGGTGCAGGCCTGTAATCCCAGCTATTTGGGAGGCTGAGGCAGGAGAATTACTTGAACCCATGAGGCAGAGGTTGCAGTGAGCCGAGATTGTGCCACTGCACTCCAGCCTGGGCAACAGAGTGAGACTCCGTCTCAAAAAACAAACAAACAAACAAAACCAGTAGTAATTTCAGCAATTCCTAGATATTCCTGAATGCTGCGGGTTTGAGAAGAAGATTTCTGCACAGGTTGGACACCTTATGGGGCAAGCTTATATCTAAAGAACATGAGGATGCTTTGCAGGTCATTAAAAGTGAAGTGTTTACCTGTAACATTGACTTCCCATTCAGATTTCAGATGGAGGGCTTGATGAACAACTTTGGTCTGTAACTTCCAGGCTTAAAGAACCAGGCAGCTGCTTGATGCTCTTGTCTACCCAGAGGCCTGGAGTTTCGTTTGTAGTCCAGTGTACCTCAAAGATGGCTCTTGGCCTCCCTGTTTCAGAACTACTTAAGGCATATGGTAAAAATGCTGATTTTTGGCCAGGTGTGGTAGTTCAAACCTGTAATCCCAGTGCTTTGGGAGACTGAGGCAGAAGGATCATTTGAGCCCAGGAGTTTGGTGCAGCTGTGATCACACCACTGTACTCCAGCCTGGGCTATGGAATGAAACCCCATCTCTAAAAGAAAAAAAAAATGCAGATTCCTGAACTCAGTCCTCAAACATACTGTTTCTATTGGTGGGAAGGAACAAGAACTTGCATGTTTGACCAAGGGCTTCCAGTTTGAGAATTACTCCTGTAGGTACTGGAAATTGGGAGGAATAGGAAGATGGAACTAAAAACACTGAAGGAGAATGAGGTTTACCAGCTTCTGCTTACTCAGTGGCAGATAGCTAGATTTACCTTAAGGTTACCAAGCCTAAAGCTATGTCATTTAGGGACACCGTAGCTGGTGGTGTGCTGAAAATTTGGAAGTAGGACAGAAACTTGGTGGGAGAAATTGATGTGATACACATTTTTCTTGATGATCTCCTCATGGCGTATATAGGAGAAAATAAGCAAGAGAAAAAATGGTGCATATGTTCAGCAAGATTTGTGATTTTAAAGTAGGAGCAAAATGAATGGAATAATTTTACTTGATCAAGAGGTGGTGAGGAGAGATTCAGGAGGATGAAGTGTTGTTTTATCAGAAGATAATGACCAGATGTTCTCGGTCTCCACTGGAGGTGTATCAACAAGAGAGTGGCTCAAACAGCAAATTACGGCACATAGAAGAAAGAATGTCCCGAAACAGGCTATTAAGCCTTAAAATAAATGAGCACAGAACACTGAGATATTTTCTAGACAAAAAATTGTAAACTATGCAGGACATTCTTCCACAAACACAAGAACTGAAGTGCCAGATGAATTTTTAAGATTTTGTTTAGCTTTACTTCAATAAAAGCTTTGCTTTAGACTTCTCACATATTCACAATCTTTAATAACTCTCTCATTAAAATTTGGACATCTGTTTACTGTTAGCACATTAGATTAGCTTATTTGAATTTACCAAGACACTGGTTAATTTATTATTTTCATTACTGTCTCACTTTCCTTATAAGATTAAAAAGAAAAAACTCTTGATATTTAAATACTTCATTGAAGAGGTTATTGTATTGGGAACTAGAACTTTACCTTTTATTTATCCTTGTATGTTCAGCTCATCACTCAGTCTAATTGTCTTTAATTAATATTCACTGTCTTTAGTCGGGCCTCTGTAGCCATTTAATAATTTCTTCCCTCAAATATCTATAATTGGCGTTAACTGCTTTTATAGCTCATTGACATTATGTCATAGGTGGCCAACTCGTGGCCAACTTCCAAATCAAGAAGGGCAGGCTTGACTTACTAAGCTACATGTTATCACATGGATATGCTTTAGATAAGGTCAGTAGTGGGATATGTACTCACCATCTAACCCCTTTTATTCCTTTTACTTTTCATAGCACTTTCCTATCCTAAAAGCAAATCCCTGAGCTGGGTTGGCAGTTGTTTTGATTTGGGAATTCCTTGAATGTGCCAGCCATGGGCACTGAAGCCCAGCAGTAAGTCCCACCTCAGTATATAGTTCCAGTACAGTTGGCAGCCATTGTGCAGGGGCAGAAAGGAGGTCTTGGGTGTTGGGCGGGTGTTGCTGGGGTAGCCTCGTGGTCCTCAGGCTCCTGGGCCAAGAGAGACCTTTAAACGGGAGTGGAACCCAAAGTTGGGCTGGCAAGGGCACCAGACCTCTTTTGTTCATACCATTTGCCAGACAGATATGCCGTAATTAATATAATCATGAAAACGTCAGCCTCATAGCAGCCATTGTCTCTCTCTTTTTTTTTTTTTTTTGCTATCCCATCAGCGTTAGGGGAAAATGAATGGTGGAGTTTGTAGTTTAGACATCTTCAATTTTACTAAATCATTTTTTGTTCTCTTTATAAATGAAAATGTTTGAATAATTTAAGATGTCTGCCATCTATGATCCTGGTAATAATATAAAATATATGGTTAAGTATTATTTTTGTTTGACGATGTCTAATATCAGGTCCTGATTTTAAAAGGATTAGGTGCACAACGTATGCATTCTCAATTATTTGCATTTATTCATTTATTAATAAACTATTTGGTATAGATAAAATTTTAGTAAATCATAGATTTAATGTTCTTTCACAATATTCTGTTACAACCAGTTTAGATTGTATATTTTAAAAATCCAGATTATAGAGTAACACAGAGGTATTTTGGTTAGATATACTTTCACTGTTGTCTTTTTTTGAAAATCTAATGATTTGGAATTTATGATCTGTGGAAAACTTGCTTTAATTTCAGTTTTATTAGAAAATCCACAATAATAATAAAGCTAGCTCAGCTAGGAAGTTGCTGAGAAAAGTAATTTAGAAAACACTTTAGGTTTTTCAAAGGCAAAATCTAAATTGTAAGGAGATATAGATTGTATGACAAAGTTTGGATCCAAGAAATGGAGGATTTGAATTAGTGGTGATTGATGATTATTCCTTTATTCCTGTATTACATTAAAACATTTTATATAGATGGTGTTTTTAAGTGTTGGGTTTGAGAATTACATTAGGTTTTTTATTTCATATTAGAAGAAAGATTAACATACTAAAACTATTTTCATTTCTATGTACGTGTTTTTTCTTTTGCTTTTTGGATGAGAACAAATTTCTTTGATTGATAAAGGACAAATTTCTGTGCTGCTTACGTCTTTTCTTGTTATGGATTGTTGCCAACCTCATTTTAAACTGAATATTATCCTACCACTGAAATAACATTTTAAAAATGTATCAAAAAATTAATTCTGCATTTTGATTAAATGAAAAATATTATATTATCAAACTTCATGTGTATTTTGGGGCAATATCATGTATGAGTGAGGTTTTCTTGTATGCTATGGCTGGAACCCCATGTTTGAAGATTTTGGTTTCTATTATATTTCTGAAAATATCTCTAGGACAGAGAAACCATGTGTAAGATAGTAGATATTCAAGTGAAATGCCTTTTTAATTCAATTCAAAATCCAGAAAGTTATTATTTAGGATCTACTCTAAAACCAAGAAGTTACTCTTATGATACATTCCCCTCCCTTACTTTTCATGCCCAGTTGATACCCAAATCCTGCTAGCTTACCTCTTAGATGGGCTGAAAACCCATGTGCTTCTCTTCTCCTTTATCCTCCTCTTAGTTTAAGCTACCATGACCTCTTTTCTCAACAGCTGTATTAATTGCCTAACCAACTTTTTGGTCTTCTCCAATCTGCTCTCCGTACTGCCACCAAAGTAGTCTTTGCAGTCACCACATCTGATTTATCACTCTTTCAAAATCCTTGAACAATTTCTCGTGGTGTTCACAGGTTAAGGACCACAATCCTTAGAAAACCCTTCAGAGCCTCGTCTACCTCTCAGCTTTATAAGACGCATGCAGCAAGGGCTTTTTCCGTGTTTGCTTAATGCTGTAACTCTGATGAGAAAATTTATAAGGGCATGGCTTTAAAACCATGAGAAGTTTTCAAGGATTAATTTTTATACTGACCTCTAGGATGTGCTACTGTATTTATTTACTTACATGACTATTTTGTTTTAAAGGTGGCAGTTCTTATTCCGTTCCGTAATCGCCATGAACATCTTCCAATCTTTTTCTTACATTTGATTCCAATGCTCCAGAAGCAGCGGCTGGAATTTGCCTTTTATGTCATTGAACAGGTGAGAATACTTTTCACCGTGGTCACTAAGTATACTAGAATCTAAACTCTTAGATTTGGTTAGATTAAACATGTTAGTAGTTTAGGATTAATAAGGTAAGTCAAATTCTTTGTTTTCTACTTGGGTGAAATTACATTTTGGATTGGGCCTATATATTTCTTATATAGTAATTTGGTCAAATGAGTTAACTAGCAATCATGTTTCACTTTAGTATGATAGCCTCGTTATATTTTAATGACATTCTAAATATTGGATTGTCGATCTCTGGTTTTTAAAATAGCTATACAGCTGATACTTACCTTACAGGATTAAATGTGTCTCTGACGTGTAGTATTATTCCTTTTTATGTTTTCATTAGGCTTATGATCTTTGTTTAGTTTTGAAAACCTGTGTAAAGTTTCATTTAACTGAGAAACTGCTTATTTTCTAATTTAGGCTACTTGGCAGCATTTAGACTCATGTACAGACATCTGGACTCATAACTGGTGCGACTCAAAGTTCTTTTCTAAATTATACCAAAGCACCCCACAGTTACCTCAGCTATATTCGCAGTGTTTGATTTGAAAAAACATTTCAGTTTATGACCCATGAATTTACAGAAAAGGAAGGAAAGTTTTTTTTCTTTTTTTAACTCAATAGCAAAGCATAGGTTATTCTCGATTGAGGATATCTTTGTACTGTGGGGTAGTTGCTGGCTATCCCTGAAAATCAATATTGGATTAACTTTGTTAGGTAATCAGAGACACCTAAATGAGAGCCAGTTATTAAACCTAAAAACAAAAAGTAGTATACATTAAACATTTTCTGTCCTGTTTTCAGTTTTTCATTTTCAAAGTCATCTTTCTTGGTAAAGGAACCTTGACTGTTTCTGTTGTAGGATATAGACCCAACTCTACAGTTGGTAAGTAAATATGCATCCAGTGAGCTGACAGGTCAAAAAACAAACAAAAAAAAGCGTACATTACATGGAAGACTAAATGATGTGATGCCCAAGATCCCTTCCAAATTTGAGATTCTATGATTCTTTAAAAGAGATAACCAGGTAGAGAATGGAATTTTAAAATATTGTCAAAAAAAGCTGATTTCTTTTGTTTCTGAACAGAGGCTCTCAAAGCTGAATACATCATAATTATTTAACATAGTTAATTCAAATAGAATTGAAATGACCCTGACTTACTTTTTGTAGTCTTTGTTTAAAGGCTATAAAGTGCATATATAAAGAAAGAATTTGGCCTGGCATGGTGGCTTATGCCTATAATCCCAGCACTTTGGGAGGCCGAGGCAGGTGGATCACAAAGTCAGGAGTTCAAGAACAGCCTGGCCAAGATGGTGAAACCTCATCTCTACTAAAACTACGAAAATTAGCCAGGCATGATGACGGGCGCCTGTAATCTCAGCTACTTGGGAGACTGAGGCAGGAAATTGCTTGAACTGAGGAGGTGGAGGTGGCAGTGAGCCAAGATTGCACCACTGCACTTCAGCCTGGGCGGCAGAGCAAGACTCCGTCTCAAAAAATTAACAAAGAAAGAAAAAAAGGAAGAATGTAATTGTCTACATTATTTCTAAACATGGATAGAGTGGTGTTTTGGAAACCTAAAAAAGATCTGATAACACCTGAAGACCAGTTCTCCATGCCGGCTTGTATCACTTTGGTATTGTCACCTCATATTTCACATTTAACTGTATGTGATAGATGGTAATTTTCTGTTAATGTATACTGACCTTTCCAATTGCTTTACATCATTGCCAGCACTTGGTATGGTCAGTCTTTTTAATCGTAGCCATTTTAGTGGGTCTGTGGTAGTATCTTATTTCCCTGATTACTAATGTTGATCATCTCTTCATGTACTTATTTGCTACCCATAGGCCTTCTTCGGTGAAGTTTCTGTTCAGATCTTTTGCTCATTTTTCAATTGAGTTGTCTTTGTTTTACTGAGTTGTAAGAATTCTTTATATATTTTAAATACAAGTCTTTTGTAAGACATACGTTTTGCAAATATCTTATAGTCTATGGCTTGCCTTTTTATTTTTTTGACTTTTTTGGAAAGCAAGTTTTAAATTTTGATGAAGTCCAATTTATTGATTTTTGTTTTTATAGCTTGTGCTTTTTGTATTATATTTAAGAAATTGTTCTCTATGATTTTCTCATTCTTCCAGAAGCTTAATAGTTTTAGCTCTTACACTTAGGCTAATCATTGAGTTAATCTTTTTTTTTTTTGTTTTTTGAGACAGAGTCTCGCTCTGTTGCCCAGGCTGGATGCAGTGGCCGGATCTCAGCTCACTGCAAGCTCCGCCTCCCGGGTTTACGCCATTCTCCTGCCTCAGCCTCCCGAGTAGCTGGGACTACAGGCGCCCGCCACCTCGCCTGGCTAGTTTTTTTTTGTATTTTTTAGTAGAGACGGGGTTTCACCTTGTTAGCCAGGATGGTCTCGATCTCCTGACCTCGTGATCCGCCTGTCTCGACCTCCCAAAGTGCTGGGATTACAGGCTTGAGCCACCGCGCCCGGCCCATTGAGTTAATCTTTAGATATGATATGAGCTAAGAGTGAAGTTTCATTTAGTTGTTTCATCACCACTTGTTGAAAAGACTTTTTACCATTGAATTGCTTTAGCACCTTTGTTGAAAATCACTTAACATATACATGTCATATGTATGCAGGTCTGTTTCTGGTGTCTGCTTTCCAGTGACTCTGCTTGTCAGTTTCTACTAAAACGTCCGCTAGGCTTTATTTCCTTAGTTTTCAATAGATAAGTAACAGTATAAATGATAGACAAAGTTACCTGGCTTGTATTGTTAGATACTTTTATCTTCTCTTTTGGTAGAAAATACTCAGAAAAATTTTTGTTTTTAAGATGGAGTCTCTGTCTGTCACCCAGGCTGGAGTGCAATAGCACAGTCTGGGCTCACTGCAACCTCTGCCTCCCAGGTTCAAGCGATTCTCCTGCCTTAGCCTCCCGAGTAGCTGGGATTACAGGATCATGTTCGGCTAATTTTTGGAAAATACTCAAATTTTTATTCCTAAGATGGTTATAGTTTCTCCAGTTCCTTTATTCTAAATCTGCCTTTTTTTTTTTTTTTTTAAAGTTTCTCACTCTTAGCTTTTTACCTCTGCTTTTTCTCCATGGAAATGCTTGGTATTTAGTATAACATACCATACTTCTGTGTGTGTAAATTATCCTTTAAGTTTTGTGCCTTACGTACTTTTTAATGTAATAGTCCATATTGTGAAATGTGACTTTTTTTACCTAACAAGTAAAAATTTTTATCTGCTTTCATGGTAGCTGTAGTTGTAGATTTGTAGATCAGTAGGAAAGTGCTGGTTTCCTTTGTGTAAACTTCAATTCTGCATAATGTATTGAGAGGTGAGAGAGCTGTCTCTGTGGTTTGTTTGTTTGTTTGTTTTAAGACGGAGTCTCGCTCTGTTGCCAGACTGGAGTGCAGTGGCATGATCTCGGCTCACTGCAACCTCTACCTCCTGGGTTCAAGTGATTCTCATGCCTCAGCCTCCCAAGTAACTGGGACTACAGGCATGTGCCACCACACCCAGCTAATTTTTGTATTTTTAGTGGAGAGAGAGTTTCTCCATGTTGCCAGGGTGGTCTCGATCTCCTGACCTCATAATCCACCTGCCTCAGCCTCCCAAAGTGCTGGGACTACAGGCGTGAGTCACTGTGGCCTGTCTCTGTTTTTAAAGGCGTATTATTCTGAGAGTTGACCGGTTATTTGGTGTATGTGATGAAGCCATCTTTGCAAGGCAACTTCTGCATTTTTATTTTCAAACCTTTTAAGTCTGAATCTCAGGCTTGATCAATATGAATTCAGGACCGTGTATTTGATAGAGTGAGGTTTTGAACTAGAAACATCTTCACCATATTTGAAATAGAAAAGTAATTTTTCTGCCATACAGGTACCCAGGGAGTGCTAAGCAATTGAAGAGCAGCTCAGGAATTCTAGTGAAATGTGGAGGATGGACATGGTTCACGACTTCTTTCCAAACTCCTAAAATGAGAGTGAAAGAAAAAAAACTTTTGAAAAGTTATTAAACCTCAAGGACAGAAAGTCGTGGGTGAGAGATTTTCACACATTTCTGTTAAGTCAGGAAGCAGATGGAGTGCCGACGCCTAGCAGAACAGGGGATGTGCAAACCCACGTGCTTATAGAGGGTGATGTGACAAGACTAGAGTCAATTTGCTGGACACACCTCTGTCTCAGTGCTGTCACTGAAGGTAGGCTGAAGCACTGCGCTAAAGTAAGGAGATTGTTTAAAAGTTTGACTACAAAACAGCCACATTCCCAGTTGCTCATCTTTACTTGTACTGCCAGGTGATTACTCTGTTGTATCTTGTAGCAGCTTTTTCCAGTTGATCCTGTGGCAAAAGTGTAGCAGGAAGCTCCTGAGAGTGCTGATGCAGCTGCGTGGTAGGGCCTAAAACCAGGGGGACTGAGTACGTCTGCATGCTGATCTTAGGGACCCCAGGCCTTCCCTGTCTGGCCTTTTGAAGCCAACAGCCAGGTGTGAATCCCCCCACCCCTCAAGCTGTGGCAGGGCATAGTGGTGTCTTCGCTAGAGAAGTAAATTAACTCCAGGAAAAAGAGTCCAAATCTGATATTTGAAGGTCTCTAAAGGAAAAGGCCAGCCTGTCACTTTATCAGCTCCCTGCAGCCCAGTTTCCTTCATTCAACAAAAGGAATATGGCAGTGAACAAACCAGACAAGGCCCCTTCTTTTGCTGGCCCGGAAGGACAGGCAGTAGTAAATCATTGTGCAGTATCTCCATGGCGCTCAGGGCAGAGAGTGGTAAGGGCAGGTAGAGGTGCCCTTTTGTGCAGAGCATTTGGGGAAGGCCTCTCTGGGGAGGTGAGATCAGAGCATCCTGGAATGATATAAAGGAGAACGCCATGCTGATGTAGAGGCTGTGCACTCTGGAGAAGGCAGAAGAATACTTGGTGTGTTTGAGCAAAGAGGTCGGTTGTCGCCAGAGCATCAGCTGAGGAACATTCTGGGGAGGAAATCAGAGAAGCAAATAAGGAAGTGCAGGGTGAGGGCTTGGATTATCCTGTGTTAGGTAGATTAAGTCACTCCTCTATGTAAAACCTTCTGGATAAAGTGATGTTTTAGAAACCTAAAGAAAGTCTGGTAACACTTGAAGACCAGTTCTCCATGCCAGCTTGTACCACTTTTGGTATTGTTACCTCATATTTCACATTGAAATGTATGTGATAGGTGGTAATTTTGTATTAATGTGTACCGACCTAATGTAAGTCTCTCTTCCACTTAAAACCCTCCACTGCCTTCTGGAGGGTCTTAAGTAGAGGAGCAACTTAATCTAAGTTTACAAAATGACTCTGGCTACTGTGTTAAGAATAAGCTGTAGAGGGACATGGCTAACGCAGGGAGAGCATTAGACAGCTTTAGCAGTTGTCCGGGTAGGAGATGGTTACCATTTGGGCAGCTGTGGTCGTGGGGGAGGTGGTGAGCAGTGGTTGGGTTTCGGCCATCTTGGGTTTTAAAGTGGTATGAGTTGCCAATAAATTGGATATGTAGCCTGAGTGATGGAGAAAAGTCAAACATGATGCCAGGGTTTTTGTCCTGAATAAAGAAAGGCATTGCTGCTTCCTGAGCCGTGCCTACTTTTGTTTGTTGTTTCAGTTTGGTTCAGGGATGTGTGTGTGTCTGTGCTTGTATGAGTCAAGAGAGGTTTGCAGTAATACTTGCATATGTATTCCTCTTCATACGGGAGGTGGGTAGGGAAGTGCTTGGTAGAGAAGGGTGTGTCCCTGGTGAAGGCTTCACTGCCGGGCCTGTCCCATGGACCTAGGTGAGGACAAGCATTTCTGTTTTCATGCCCAATTGTTGCATTTCCCAAGACCACCCTGGCCTATCATGCCCCCATCCTGTGCCTATAACAGCCCCCGAGATCCTGGCAGGAAGAGACACAAGCAGGTGGATGTCGAGAGGAACACACCAGCGGAAGAGCATACCACACCGGCAGACGCCGGCAGGCCATCAACTGGTGGAACAACACCAAGTTGGACCAGGGCTGTTGGAGGAGAGCCCGGCCTCTGGGCAGCCCAACTCCAGGGGAAAACCACCTTCCCGCTCCATCTCCCTCTGGCTCCCCATTCATCTGCTGAGAGCTACTTCCACTCAATAAAACCTTGCACTCATTCTCCAAGCCCCCACGTGATCTGATTCTTCCAGTACACTAAGGCAAGATACGGGATACAGGAAGCCCTCTGTCCTTGTGATAAGGCAGAGAGTGTAACTGAGCTGATAAACACAAGCCACCTATGGACTGCTAAACTGAAAGAACATACTGGGTGGAACACAGGCCCACCGGGGCTTCAGCTGCAAACATTCACCCCTAGACACTGCTGTGGGCTCAGAGCCCCACAACCTGCCCATCTGCCTGTTTCCCCTAGAGGTTTGAGTAGCAGGGCACTGAAGAAGCAAGCCACACCCCCATCGTATACCCTGTGAGGGACATAAGGGAACTTTTCCCATTTCACCCTCACCTGTTGAGTGCCTTATTCTCCAACATGATTGGGCAAGTCAAGGATCCCCAGATAGCTGAAGAAATCCTCCACAGGAGGAGACAAATCTAGGCCAAAAAGGAAGTGTAGAAAATAGAGAATGGAGGAAGCAGAGGAAATCTTGAAAAAGAACAAAAACTCGGCCGGGTGCGGTGGCTCAAGCCTGTAATCCCAGCACTTTGGGAGGCCGAGACGGGCGGATCACGAGGTCAGGAGATCGAGACCATCCTGGCTAACAAGGTGAAACCCCGTCTCTACTAAAAAAAAAAAAAAAAAAACTAGCCGGGCGAGGTGGCGGGCGCCTGTAGTCCCAGCTACTCGGGAGGCTGAGGCAGGAGAATGACGTAAACCCGGGAGGCGGAGCTTGCAGTGAGCTGAGATCTGGCCACTGCACTCCAGCCTGGGCGACAGAGCGAGACTCCGTCTCAACAACAACAACAACAAAAAAACAAAAACAAAAACTCATCATCAGGATCTATAATGAGGGAAGGAAAGATAATCTATGGAACAGAAATAGTATATCATGAAGAATAATCAGAGAATAAGAAAGTTATCGAAAAAATGAAAATAACTAAAACAAAACTTTCAATAGAATGGCTGGAAGATAAAATAACTCCCCCAAATAGAACCAAAGCTAAGGAAATGAAAGAATCTATCTAAGAGTACCAGTATGTCATGGAAGTAACCACCCTCTAAGGTGGCCCCCAGGGGTCTTTGCCTCCTTGTAATCAGACCCGGTGTAGTCTCTTCCCACAGCGAATAAGGACTGCTTTGCATGGGGAGCCGCATACTGTGGGAGGGACAGTACATGGCTTTAGAGGCTAGGTCATAAAAAACGTTGCTGCTTCCGCCTTGATCTCTTGGATCAGTTGCTCTTGGGGAAGACTGCTGCCCTGTCATATGGATGCCCAAGCAGCCCTGTGGAGAAGAGCCGGCTTGCCAGCACCATCTCACAGCCATGCGAGTGAGTCACCTTGGAAGTGGATCCTTCTGCCCCTAGTCAAGCCTTCCAGCGTGTCCAGCTGCCCAGCCTTCAGTCTTCCAGCTGAGGCCCTGAACTTAATGGAGCAGAGTGGAGATGCCTCCACTCTGCTCCCAGAATTTCCTCTCCCCAGAAGCCATCAGCATGATAAATGATTATTTTATTCATTCATTCATTCATTCATTCATTCGAGAGGGTCTCTCTCTGTTGACCAGGCTAGAGTACAGTGATGCAATCTCAACTCACTACAGCCTCGACCTCCGGGGCTCAAGCTATCTTCCCACCTCAGCTTCCTGAGGAGCTGGGACTACAGGCACGTGCCACCATGCCTGGCTAATTTTTGTATTTTTTGTAGAGTTGGGGTTTCACCATGTTGCCCAGGCTGAGACTATTGCTTTTTTAAGCCACTAAATTTTGCTGTGATTTGTTACACATCAGTAGATAGTTAATAACATTCACTAATCAAGATACTGTAAAAAATACAGCAGAAAAAAATTTGAGGGGAGTGAGAGACAAATGACCACAGACCATGAGAAAATTTCCCCAAAGTGAAGGTGGGAATCTTTAGATTAAAGGGGCCCCACATGCACACATGTGTAAGATACAAATCTGCCTTGAAATGTATTATTTTAAAATTTTAGAATACAAATGGAAAACAGAAGATATTACAAAAGTTTTAGAATGCTGGGAATTCTAGGAAAAATGACAAATGAGTATGAATCAGAAACCTATGAACATTCTCAGCAATACTGGAAAATTTTTTTTTCCTGGAATTTTTTACCCAGTCAAAATGACAAACGTGAGAGTAGACTGATGGCATTTTCAGTCATCGATTGGCTAAAAACGTATTTTCCATGGGTCTTTACTTAGGAAGCTCCTGAAGAATGTGCCTCAGCAAATTGAGACAGCCAAGGAAAAGGTGTGGGTGATTTAGGGAGTGAAGACGACCCAGGTGATATTCACACATGGTCTGGAGAGGGCAAGGGAGAGTTGGGCTTGAGAGATGGAGAAGGAATTGATAGATGATTTGATGTGTTTGAATGATTACATCAATTATTAATAGGTATAGGGCGTATTTCTTGGGACTTTTGTACAAAGTAATAATACAGTAGTTACATAGAAAACTATAGTTACTCCCAGTTTGCAAAAGAAAACAGAATCTATTCATTACTGAAGAAATATTAAATATTTACATAGTCCTAATAATGTAAATTCTTGATTTAACCAAAAATTATGATAAAACTGTATTGGGAGATTAGAGGTAGGGGCAAGAGGTGTGGTGGTTTAACTCCTCCACTACCATGATAAGAAGTCAAGAGACAGTGTCTAAAGTGAAAGAAGCAAGAAATATCAGGACTCTAATTTCCTCAAAATATGTAGATAAATACCAGAATAAACGGGAAGAGTTGAAATGTATTGTTCTTGGGGGATGGAGATGGATTAGATATGGAACTTTTTTTTCTGTTATAAGCCTTTGAGTGTTATGTCCACGTTTAATAAAAACGATTTTTAAAACCTTAGAGGAAAGTAGTTTGTTAAAGCAGATGTTGATGTACTAGTCGTAACATCATAATTTAACTCCCTTTTCTCTTTATTCTATTTCACTGGTGAAAAAAGATGTTGTAAAAAATAGTGACTTCTATTACCTCAAGTTAGTGCAAGGCCTAGGACTGAAAATTAGTAAGTTTTCACTCTTGAGGCAGCTCTCTGATGATGACTACAATGTGTGTCTCATTCACTTCTGTAATAATCCTTTTTTTAATATATTTTAGAAATGGTTTTGGTAAGTGTTGCTAAGACATTGGTAAATGCTCTTTAATTTTCTTTAATTTTAATTGGTAAATGCTCTTTAATTTTCTCATGCAGAATGAAGGGTTTTTATTGCCTTCATATATGCAATAAATATTCATATATGCAAATAAATGCAGTGCACCTTAATATATGTTCACTGATAAATAAAGGAAAATGGTTATAATATAGGGAGTTGGGTTCTGTTTAATAAAATTCTATTTTTTGTCCTTTAAAATGCCCTTAATCTTATAAGCAATAATAGAAACTATTTATTGCCCATGTACTTTAATGTATTTTCTGTAATAATAAAGGAAAATGGTTGTAATAAAGGAAGTTGGGCTTTGTGTAATAAGTTCCAATTGTTTTTTCTCTAAAATGCTCTTGGTATTTATTATAAGCATTAATAATAGGAAGTTAGACCTCCCTGGTGTTGGTACTTTAGAGAAGGGTCACTGTTGAGTCATTTCCACTTTCCTCTTCTCTTAGTCTTGACAGCATATGGCAAGCTCCACTAAAAAAATAAAACCTATATTATTTTTAATGACTTTTTTTCTCGCCACACGTAATCTATATCCTGATGTATTTGAAGTAGAGCAGAAATATCAATTATATAAATGTGCTGATGTACCAATGGACCACTGTTTTCTTCTATGTTGTTAAATTATAAAATGATATAGTAAGTAAATTTAAACAGTATGTTTGAAAATCCTGAAGTATGTTTATTATTTGTCTGTTTCATTTGGGTCTAATTATTGTAATCATTTGACCATAATGCAACAAGTTTGAAAAATAATAGAAAAAAGTCAGATGGGGGCCCGGTGTGGTGGCTCACGCCTGTAATCCCAGCACTTTGGGAGGCCAAGGCGGGTGGATCACGAGGTCAGTAGTTGGAGACCAGACTGGCCAACGTGGCGAAACCCTGTCTCTAGTAAAAATACAAAAAAAGTCAGATGATGAAGTGTGAGTACATTTCTATTTTTTTCTCTCGGTCTGCTCCATGAAGACTGGCACACAACCTTTTAACCGTGCGATGCTCTTCAATGTGGGCTTCAAAGAGGCCATGAAAGACAGTGTCTGGGACTGTGTAATCTTCCACGATGTGGATCATCTACCTGAAAACGACCGAAACTATTACGGATGTGGAGAAATGCCACGTCATTTTGCTGCAAAGCTGGATAAATACATGTATATGTAAGTAGTGTGCACTGTTCCTGATATTGTACGATGTAATTGCACAGTCATAGCATTGAAATGGTAGCTGCATTATGTCCCTAAATCTGAGAGAACTCAGGAACCCCAAGAATATCATCTTTAACTCTAGCATGTCCTCCTGGGGAGCCAGGACACAGAGTGGCTTTTCGTTCCCGTGGGTGCTTCCTTAGACAGAAGTTTGAATGTGGTGTGGTGGGAAAGAGAACCTGGTTTCTGCAGTCAAACACACACAGATTTAAACTTGGGTTCTCACACTTACAATTCCAGGACTTATAGGTTAGTCACTTGCATCTCTGAAGGTGTATTCCTTGTTCACTGGGATGATAGATCCCATCCATATTGCTGCTGTGAGATCACATGTGCTCTGTGCCTGCTGTGTGGCAGGTGCATAACTCATCTTGACTCCTGTCTGCTCTCCCCCAGTGATGGTTTGGAGGGCCACAAAGTGCTGTTTGTCTTCTTCCTAAACTGCATTCTTGACCTGCCCCTTCACAATAAGAAAAGCAAATCTTTTCCTTCTCTAATTGGAGATAATTTAAAATGCGAATAGTTATCAGAGCTGAGATAGTAACTTAAAAGGACACGAAAGAATGCAGGTCTAACCTGGGGAAGGGATCACAGTTTTCATTGGCTAATGGGAGTGGAGAGAAAAGAAAGCTTTTTGTTGATTAGGGCAGGAAGATGTTGCCTGTGTCACAGTTTTGCCTGGTGCTAATCAACAGAGTAGAGAGAAGCAAAAAGTCCGACACAAGGAGGAAAATAATGCTTGCTTCTTTCTTCTTCTTCCTCTTCCTCCTCCCCACTCCCGCTCCCCTCCTTCCCCCTCCCTGCTTCTTGCTCTTTCTTTCTTCCTGCTCCTCCTCCTCCCTTTTTTTTTTTTTTTGCTAGTCATTGTTATCATTAGAAAACCTTTTTCTTTATTACCTCTGTATCTGAACTTTGAGTATGGGGTTACCTTGAAGAAGGCCATCAAGGTTCACAATCTGGTTCTTACCACTTCTGGAAACTTGATTTTGGTCAGTTTGCTAGAATCAAATTAGATACAGGGTAACCGATTTTCACACACACAAAAAAAATCATAAAGGTCATATAAACTAGGAATTCTAAATTAATTTGTTGTTAAATTCTAAATTAATTTGTTTTTTGTCTAAATAATTTGTTGTTAAGTTGTAAATGTCAATTTCTAATAAACAAAATACAGTTGACCCTTGAGTAATGCAGGGATTAGAGTGGTGACTGCCCCCCTCCCCCACCAGAATGCAGCTGAAAATCTAGTATAACTTTTTACTCCCCAAAAGCTTAACTACTAATAGCCTACTGTTAGCCAAAAGCCTTATCAATAATGTAAACAATTAAGTAACACATATTTTGTATGTTATGTGTATTGTATACCATATTCTTACCATAAAGTAAGCTAGAGAGAAGATGTTATTAAGAAAATCATAAGGAAAGGAAAATATATTTACTGTCCATTAGGTGGAAGTGGATCATCCTAAAGGTCTTCATCCTCATCGTCCTCACGTGGAGTAGGCTAAGGAAGAGGAGGGGTTGGTCTTGGGGTCTCAAGGGTGGTAAGCTAAAAGAGTTGAAGATGGAAAAGGAGGCAGGAGAGGCACATTCAATGTAACTTTTATTGAAAAAAAAATTGTGTATCAGTGGACTTGTGCAGCTCAAACCTGTATTGTTCAAGGGTCAACTGTATTCATATCTATCTAGACTAGTCCCTGGATTGGTTAGGCATCTTGGACGTTTGGATGGTAATTAGAATGTAGCTCAGGGAGAATGGCAGTAGATCAAGGCCTGGGCTGGACAGTGCATAGACTTCAGCTGTGGGATGAAGCCTGGTGAAGCGTCCCTGCCCCACAGTGGTGGCCACACTGCTGCTGACCAGAGAACTCAGACCCTCAGGTGTGGTGTCTCTCCCACTTTGGACAGTGTAAGATAAACACTGCAAGAGTTTGACTTGTTGGATTTTGTTTTCTCTTCTTTAGTTTATGTTATACCTTCATTGTACCTAATAACTTTCCATTCTTTGTATAGTACAATTGATTATTTCCACTTAGAGCAGTAAATGGAATTGATGGGCTTGCTGATTTATATATGTCAGTAAACACACAGACATATTTATTCATGTCTCCCTATCTGACAATCTCAGGTTTTTCCTAAACTACTAGCCTGGGCAAGAATAATCCATCTGATGTGGGAAGTACACGGTGCCAAGAAAGCTTATTGGCCCTGTGGAACCCCCACCTAGTCTTACTAAAATACCAGAACACTAAGCTCCCAAGAGTGAGCCTTGAGAGGTCTCAGGAGAGTATGGTTAGACAACCATACATACATCTCTATGGTTAGAGAGTATGGTTAGGATCAGTGTTGCTATTATCATCTTGGAGTACCTTTGACCTAGGGTGAGGGCAAGACTGCTTTCTCCTACAACCCTAGGCTTCCATGAAGGAACTACTCTTCCTTGGTCTGTGTGCCACACAAGACCTCAGCTGGCAAACAGCACGTCCTTCTCAGAATGTGAGGCGAGTCTCTCTAACGAAAAGCTCCCTCCTCTGAGACAGCTTTGCTGTGGTCGCAGTCAGGTTTCCCTCAGCTTGATTTTTGGGTGCTGTCCATGGTCACGTTTTCTCTGCTCTGACATCTGCTCCCCAGGGACATGTTTCACTCCACGGGAATGTATTCAGGATTGCAAGTCTAGGAACGATGCCTAAACATCAGAAAGCCAATCTATACCTAAACACACAGTTTAGCTAAGTAAAAATACAGTTTAGAAAAGTTTAAACACATTGCATCGTTTAACACATTCCTTGGAATATGAGTTAGGGAAGGGTAAGGAAAATAAAATCCAAATAAAAATATAGTTATTTCTGTAAATATCAATGCATTGAGAATGAATATATTTGTAACTATCCGTAAATATTTTGAGAGTATAATCCTGACAGATAAGATCATTATAAAAGTAGGCAACTAGAAAATTAAATGCTAGAGTTGTCTTTTGTAATTGATATTTATCCTGCTTTATATCATAAATAATGCATTTATATTCAGTTAATTTTTTAAGTGTTACTATTTAGGAACATCTGACATGCATTGACCATTATTAATATATTTAATCATGTTTACTTTTGTTGTCAAAATATACAATTTTGGGGGACTGGGTTTTGAGCCTTACAGGTTTTGTTTTGAGTCTTATTTGTATACTAAATATTAAATTTAGGTTTCTGTAAGTGCTTTACGTTTAACATTACATATTTACATGTACTTGTTTCACTAGAATATAAAGATGTTTTGTATCTTGCTGTACTTCACATTTTCTAACGTAATTGTCTATATAGAATATAAAAGCATATTTTGCAAAGCACACAAAAGACTGAAACTTTTATTTCACATGGGAAACTATTATGATTTTATTTTTAGAATACTGTATCTTTCTTTTCTAGTCTTCCATATAAGGAATTTTTTGGTGGTGTAAGTGGGCTGACAGTGGAACAATTTAGAAAGATCAATGGTTTTCCTAATGCCTTCTGGGGATGGGGAGGAGAAGATGATGACCTTTGGAACAGGTATGTTGAGGTACAAATTGTTCACTAATAGAATTTTTATAAATCTTACTTATATTAGGTAAATTGTAATACTTATCTATTCCAAGAAGATTCTCCGGGATGGGAAATGTTTGAGGTTTCTAAACCCTATTTTGTGTTTCTCCTTTTTTTCATTAAGACTGCTTTCTGAAATTACTGGCAACGTATAGATTAGAGCAGCAGTCCCCAACTTTTTTGGCACCAGGGACCAGTCTCCTGGAAGATAATTTTTCCATGGACCCAGGAGGATGGTTTCGGGAGAAAACTGTTCCACCTCAGATCATCAGGCATTAGATTCTCATAAGGAGCACGCAAACTAGATCCCTCACGTGTGCATTTACAATAGGGTTTTTGTTCCTCTGAAAATCTAATGCTGTTCGGTGATCTGACAGGAGGTGGAACTCAGGCAGTAATGATCACTCACCTCCTGCTGTGTGGCCCAGTTTTCAATAGGCCATAGACCTATACTGGTTTGTGGCCCAGGGGTTGGGGAACCCTGGATTAGAGCATTCTTTTGTGTTTTAAAATTGAACTCACATAACCCATTTTCATATTTTATTTCTCTATATTTTCATTTTCATATGTGGTATTGTAGAGTTCACTATGCTGGATATAATGTAACCAGACCAGAGGGAGACTTAGGAAAATACAAGTCAATTCCTCATCACCATAGAGGTGAAGTCCAGTTTTTAGGACGGTAAGTTGAATGTCATCTTCAGATACCAAGGTTTCCAAAGCTGCTGAATATATGAAAGGTGAATTAAAATGCATTGAACCCCAAAAAAGCTGCTGAAGGGAATTTTCATAATGGAAGGAAAGCATTTTTTGCTGAAGGGAATCTTTACAGAAGGAAGCATTTTTTGCTGAAGGGAATCTTTACAGAAGGAAGCATTTTTGGTGCTTGTTTTGAAGAGACATGTATGTATTAATAAATATACATATTTACGTTAAAGAGCCTGGTTAACTATGTAAAAGTATTTACGTAACAAAACATAACATTTCATTTACTAAAAATGTCTAATTGTAAAAGTGCAAAATAATGTTTTCGGGTGGCATTTTTTGAGTAGTAAAATTGCTAATTTAGAATAATGGTTTAGAGATTCTTAAATTATACACAAGAACCAGAAATTGTAAAGAGCATTAAGTGCTTTAATTATGAGATGACCTTGAACACAGTCCTTATCAGTTTTCCTTTTTGAACATGTTTTGTTCCTTTTTTTTTTTTCCTCTAAAACTATAGGTATAAATTACTAAGGTATTCCAAGGAGCGTCAGTACATCGATGGGTTGAACAATTTAATATATAGGCCAAAAATACTGGTTGATAGGTTGTATACAAACATATCTGTAAACCTCATGCCAGAGTTAGCTCCAATCGAAGACTATTAAAAGAAGTGGCTGTCGTGGCAAGATAGACCACAATGCTGGATCGTAAACTTGGAGCGCACTCTTAGTGGAGGTCAGCGATTGGCTGTGTCACAGTGCCCTTTTCCTTGAGAAGAGCCAGCAGTCCTCAGTGTTTACAGAGTGGGACTATATACAGTCACCCTTCTCTCACCCGTCCTCCCTGCTCTGAGACACACCCCTATGGCGAACATCGCAGAAACTGGAAGCCACTACTTAAGATTGGAAGTTAAGAGAGCTCCCTATGAAGAGAAAAATTTTTATACTAAAATCTATAATTTAATTCAAGAGAATGCTTTTATTTCTGTTTAAACATATTTTGTATATATGTGATATAAATTAATGTGTGCAAATTGTTGAAAAATTAGATGTGCTGCAGTTTTGCATGTAATCAGTTATACCTTTATTGGACTTTTATAGACATTTTTTATTTGCATGAAAAAAAAACTCACTAAATTTGTGTCACTAAACAAAGGTTAACCCTTGTGTGAAATGAAGGAACTGTCAATAATTGACAGCCAACTAATACAGTAAACTGTTATACTAGTTTTGAGCTTTAGACCTCAGCCTTTTGTGTGGAAGAAGTCACAGCTTTCTTAGGCTTTAAAGGGAAAGAAGAAAGGACTTAAACAGCTTTTCTTCCTACTGGGATTACCTGTTTTTCCTTGCTTGCAATCTCATCTGATTTTGCTAGAAATCACAACCATATTGTTTATGCATATTGCATGAGTATTACCAAGAAAATCTGAAAAGTTGTGATGTGACATGATATAAAGGACCTCTTTATGTTAAATGTCTTTCATGTATCTCTGGTGTGTCAGGGATTTTGTGCCTCAAAAAATGTTTCCAAGGTTGTGTGTTTATACTCCGTGTTTTTTTTTAATTCACAGTAAACAGCACTTTTATTATTTCCAGTTCAGAAGAGCCAAAAAAGTATCTTCATTTAAAAAGCAATCAAGTCAGTTTTTTTAAAAGAATGATCTATGGAAGAAAACCCAATAGTGCTTATAATATACAAATGAATTATACTATTAGATAAGAATTAAATACTCTATTTTTATGAAGATAAATACTTAGTAGATAAAAACAAATTTTAAGTTTAGTTCTCAGACAGAATTTCACTTTTGGAGGGGACCCTTGAAGGTTAGTTTCATTCAAATTATATTTTGTTTTTTTCACTTTTAAGAGATTATATCTCTGGTATTACTAAAATTTTCTTTCTGAAAGTATAATAGAATTATGAAATTACATCAGTTAATTTAAATAAAATACATCAGTTATTCAGTGCGCTGATGCTATTAAGTCTTCTATTTGTCGTATCTAAAAGTATAATTTAATAGAATTATCTTAAAATACATGATGAGTTATTCAGTGCACTGATGCTCTAATGTCTTCTATATGTAGTATCTTCTGTGTTTGCGTGATTGTCAGGGCTGTGTCCAGTTATCTTCGTGTGACTGTTCTCTGAAAAAAGGTCTTACTACCTGATATCAAGTACATATCTTAATATTGGATGAACTTTTCCACAGTAAAGCCAAACAGTATTTTTTTTTTTTTGAAAATTAGCAATTACAAAGATTCTTTAAAATATCTTGATATTTTCACAAATTTTAAACAAAAAATTAAATATCTATAAAATGAATCTTCAACAACAATGATGAACAATAGAAATCTATATATGAGAGGCGTTTGGATAATATTTGTTTGCCTCAAGGATTGTTTACCTAAAACAGAACTATGGTTATTTATCTCATATTGTAAGTTTTATTTTGAAGTGTCATTTTTATGGCAATATTGATAACACAAATGACCACAAACTAAATCATAAAATAATTGAATTCTTACACTTTGAGAAAATGGATAGCTTCTCTGTTATGATACCAAACAAAATATTTTCATATTTCTTAGAACTATTTCCAAAATATTTATATTTCAGTTTTTTTGTGGTACTCAAAATAATGAAAAATCAAACCTTCTGAAAATTACGATATTTGTACTTAATTTGTGTATCAGTTCATTTTCTGTTTCTATTACATAGTTTTTAAAGTCAATGAAAGATTGAGAATGTTACCATTTGTTGATCAGTGTGGAGCTGTCCACATTCGGTATCTTTTCATTTTTATATATATTTTGCAGTTTCAAGAAAACTTAGTACTACTAGTATCTGCCTTATTTTCTTAAGTCTGACGTTAATTTTTGTTTCAGGAGTGAGATATAAACACTTTTCTTTTTTTCCGTTTTGAATATGGTTTGTCATCCTGTGAAAACCACCTAATTAGTTTGCTTTTTGTTTGTTTGGTTTGCTTTGCTTTTTTAGTGTAGACCTAAAATTATTTCTGCCTATAAATGGTGACCTTAATGTGTTTCTCTAAGTGACAGAGCTGTGCTCATTTATCTTCATTGTATGACAATAAATTATTACATAAAGATTAACAAATATATTGCAAATGCAAATTATCTTCTTTGTAGTATGTTTGGAGGATTTATTAATGAGCATATATTGATTGCCTATTCCATATCCAGTGCAATGCTAGGTATGTCTATGGAAAGAGTATTATTACTTCATTTCTAAACAAGTGAAGTCAAGCAAATTGAGGTCTTTCTGAAATTATGAAGACATCCTCTGATAACTTATCTGTTGGATTTCCTAGTCTTTAAAGTCAAGAAACCCGTATATGTGGACTTAGGGCTACTAGGAGGTCCCTATGGCACTGACTGGGAAAATTACGTGGTGCTTTTCAACTGCAGAAGGAAGTAATGACTAATGGGCCTGTCTGTAGAGAAGAAGAGGAAAAGAGTACACATTTGCTGTAACGTGATATCTGATTCACAGTGGAGATAGTTAATTTTTTGCCAAAACTAGGGTTTTATGAGTATTTTTTAAATCTACATTTAAGTTTTTGTTTTTGTGAAAAGGTATTCAGTAAGAACACTTTATAATATTAAGTAGATACAGTTATGTATTAAAAACTTCCTTATATACCCTTTTGCCAGCCAAGATACTGATATCTGTTTTAAAACAAAGTGGAAAAATGTCCAATACAATATTCTCTTTCTGGAGGCTTCCTACAAGTAAAAGCAGATTTTGTCCTTTTATTTGACCTTTGCTTGTCTTTGATATATTTCTCTATGTGTTTTTCAAAGAAAAACTGTTCTAGATTCATTGTCTTGGATTTGCAAGTATGCCAGTGGAGAGAACTAAAATGGTCGTAGTACTGTTTATCAGAAGGAGGAAGTGTACTTAAGATTATTTTATTTATTTAGATGAAAGGCTTCTACATAAATGCACTGAAATACATGCTAGTAATTTCTTGTATCCCACTTTTCTTCTTTTTTTGCTTCTCATGGAAATGTTTGTACTTTTTTATCATTGTCTTTTATGAAATACAATGTTCTAAAGACTTTGTGTGAAGACGTAATTATTTTCCTTTCAGGAACTTTTTTGGGTTACCTGGGATTTTTGTTTGTTTGTTATCCTAAATTTTCAATGAATTATTGGTGAATATCTTGGTTGATACTAGGGTTGCAATATAAGCATAAGGTAACCACAGCTTAAATACATTTGAAGATCACTTTATTCCTTTATCTCAAAAGGTAGTATTTAAGTATTTTTCATTAGTGCAACAGTTAGTAATCTACTGTATCAAGATAAATATTTAAGAATTCATTTTAGCATAAATTTTCTTCTCCCTGCACAACTTCAATAAATTAAGTTGGTGTGTTATGCTCAGTTTACTACGTGTTTTTCAGGTATCGATGATTTTTAAGGCAAAGAGCCACATCAGAAATACCTAGGGACTAGATTTGTATTTGAGACTAAATTGTGAGATCATGAGTTTTATCAACTATTTGTGAAATGAATTGTAATTACTTTATGTATAATATGATCCTATAGGGATATTGTCACTGCATGTCACAACTAAAACCAGTCATTAAATCATAATCATTTAAAGCCATGAAATTTAGTCAGCTTAGTCTGCCCCACCTATGGTATTAATGTGTCCTCTGCTGAAAACATAGTAACTTCGTTTAATGATCGTGTGTGTGTCTGTGTGTGTGATTATTATATATTTTGTATATATGATCATTATATATACCTCCTTGATATCCTATATATGTACACACACACACTATACACACACACCTTTTGTGCTATCTTTAGACAAAGACTCAAGGTTGTTGGGTATATTCTGGACCAAAATATTATTTAGAGAAGTCTGTTTTTAAGGAGCATGTACTGTGTTGCTCTTGATTTAAATGACTTCAGAAAAGTGATTTGCCATTCAAGTATACAATGAAAAGAAAAAAAACAGTGTGAAAAATAAAACTTGCATCTTTCTCAACACATTCCCCTAACAGATTTTGGTTGCATGCCCTTGCTAATATAATTTTCCCAATTTTATCGGTTTAAGTGTGCTCTGAAGGATCTTGAGAGGTATCAGACATTACCTACCCTCAAGGAGTTGACGTCTTCTGTGTGTAAAACTGATGTAGCAGAAACACCTGAAGAACCATATGCCGTCAAATGAGGGGCTCATTTCTGTCCTTTGCAAACGTTGGTTGTCTGTTTCACTAATTGAGGATCTTTGTAGGAGCAGCTTTTCTCCAGCACATGTTTCTCAGCTATAAACATGTACTTCAGAAGGAGTTGTTGAGATAATTGTTCTTTTGCAGTAGACCTTAAAAATTTGCTTAAGGATTTTGCATAAGGTGGGCTCTGCAGAAGGTGGGGATTATAAGCAAATACTGTGGAATTTTTACTTATAACTTAGACTGATCTGAGTTTGAATCCAGGGGTCCTCTGCCATTATCTGTGAAACATTAACACATTTTCAAACGTCTGTTGTCCTCAGTTTCCTGTTCTCTCAATCAAGGATGATGTTCTGCCCGAGGATAATTCAAATGATTAAAAATAAGCTAACTGTAGTAGAGCACTCAGTGCCACTGTGTCAGTGTCTGATACAGGGAACAAAAACTTGGCTCATATTAAGTCAGTTTTTCAGCTTTAGGTTAGCAAGCTTTTCTTTGATGCACATTCTTGGCTTATATTTAAAGAATGATACTGCATTCTTTAATTCAACTAGAAAATGAAGTCAGTGATTACCCTATATGTGATCATGTATGTGAACAATTAGTAAAACTGGCAAAAGTGTACAATTGAAATTTGTCAGTAATAGTCATAAGAAGAAATGTAGCAAATAGGAATCAGGGTCCCTTTCCTCACTGGGTTGTGTGGTTTTAGATGGCATGGAGAGCGCACATTATAATATGTAGTTCAAGGAAGGCATTTGGTAACTCAGAGCTTCTCCCAGTATCATACCGGAAGAAGTCAAATATCCCTGATGTGCTGGAGTCCTTGCTCTCTCTCTCCAACCTTGGCTTTTGAATTTGACTTTTCATACATATCTGCAGTTTCCTTGGAAGGTCCTTCCTCTGCCTTCCACTCGCCCTCTCTCTTTGGATCAATACTCACTTTTAATAGTGTCCAATAGAATGTTTTGTGGTGATGAAGATGTTTTACGTCCATGCTGTCCAATGTAGTAGTCACTAGCCACATGGCTCTCAAGCACTTGAGATGTCAGTAGTAAGGGTAAGGAACTCAATTTTTGATATTGTTAAATTTTAATCAGTGAAATGCAGCAGGCAATCTCTTGTACTTCTAGAGCTTTAACTCCACGGACCCACTAAGTATATACAGGAAATTCCTAAGCCTTTATCTCCAGCTCGGAATTATTATTAGCATCTGACTCGTTATCAATTTATTGGTCATCCCCACCTGTTTGTTCACAGAAACTTAAAATTCACCAGGTCCTTAGGTAAATGTATCAAATTCCTCTGCAAAACCTAGTCTTTTCTTGTATTCCCATCCCCTTAGCAAGTCAAGGCATGAATCTCAGTCATCCTCCCTTTTTCTCCTCCCCATGGTTAACATTACCTTTTAATTCTCTCTTCAACCTGCCTGGGTCTTTTGTTTCTTCAACAGCTGCCCAAAACCTTCTCAATCTGTTTGTTTAAGATAGGGTCTCACCGTATTGCCCAAGCTGGACTCAAACTCCTGGACTCAAGTGATCCACCTGCCTCACTCCATCTTTTCTCACTGCAAGGATATATCTTCTTCTTTGACTCCGTTTTCCATATTGCCACATAAATTGTCTCTTTTGAAATGCCACCTTGCTGAAAATCTTCCTGGGGCTTCCCACCGCCTACGGATAAGGTCCAGGTGTTTCTGCTTCTCATACGAGGCCCTTCATGATCTAAATTCTTGCCTCTCCAGGACGGATAGCTCACCTCTCATTCCTGTTCCATTCTTTCCATTGCTTAGCTACCTATGGGCTGCTCCGAGTGGCCTCTTAACCATTGCCTTTGTACACAATCTTCTGTATCTTATCCACCAGAGAACCTACTACATAGCTTTATTTATTTTTATTTTTTTGAGACAGGATCTGGCTTTCTTGCCCAGGCTGCAGTGCAGTGGCACCATCTTGGCTTACTGCAACCTTCTCCCAGGTTCAAGCGATTCTCCCGCTTCAGCCTCCTAAGTAGCTGGAATTACAGGCACATGCCACGACACCCAGCTAATTTTTGTATTTTTTTTGTAGAGAAAGAGTTTCACTATGTTGCCCAGGCTGGTCTCAAACTCCTCAGCTCGAGTGATTGCCTGCCTCGGCCTCTCAAAGTGCTAGGATTACAGGTGTAAGCCACCAAGCTTGGCCTACACACCTCTTTGACTCAGTAAGCTCCTCTGGAACCCTTCCCTGGCCAACCAGTTTGCCACTCTCTCCTTTCACCTCTGCCCACAGTACCTAAACGCTATTAAAAGCATGGCTTACACTGTTGCATGTGTTTGATTAACAAATTTTCTTTTCTCCCAAAGACTGCTAACTATCTGAGAATAGCAGTGTCTTATTTATTTTTGTACTTCTAGCATCTGGCATAGTACTCAATGAATGAGTGAGTCTGTCAGGGGAACACTTTGCCCTCTAATTAGGGAAGAACTAAATGGCATTCTAAATTACTGTTCTATTAAAACATATACCTCATCAGGAGATCGAGACCATCTTGACTAACAACGGTGAAACCCCGTGTCTACTAAAAATACAAAAAGTTGGCCGAGCGTGGTGGCGGGCGCCTGTAGTCCCAGCTACTCGGGAGGCTGAGGTGGGAGAATGGCGTGAACCTGGGAGGCGGAGCTTGCAGTGAGCCGAGATCGCGCCGCTGTACTCCAGCCTGGGCGACAGGGCGAGACTCCGTCTCAAAAAAAAAAAAAAAAAGAAAGAAAGAAAACCGTATACCTCATAGTTGATTGTATTAGGTAGGATCAGTATCTTCATTAGGACTATGAAAGGCCATTGTCAACATGTGTGACACACCTGTGAATAAATCTGAGTAGAGAGCCCTGCTCTTTTATACTCAATATAGTTTTAAAATTAAAAGGTATCTTCTAAGTCAGTTGATAAGAGGTTAGTATGTAAGAGAAAAAATAGCAAAGAATTCATTGCCACGATCATTTTTATTGTTTTTTTAAAAAATCAAACATGAAAAGTGAAGTCGCCCTTCCCACAAAATATACAGTGTTATGTGACCCTAATATTTTGATGAAAGATTAAAGAATGATACTGCATTCTTTAATGCAACTAGAAAATGAAGTCAGTGATTACCCTATATGTGATTGTGTATGTGAACAATTAGTAAAACTGGCAAAAGTGTACAATTGAAATTTGTCAGTAATAGTCATAAGAAGAAATGCAGCAAATGGGAATCAGGGTCCCTTTCCTCACTGGGTTGTGTGTTTTAGATGGCATGGAAAGCACATGAGAGCAGATTGTGAAAACACCTATTTGGCTTATCAAAGAGAAAGTGTTTATCTCTGGAGTGTAATTTTCATCTGAGGTAGTTTTAGCAATGTATCCAGTTAATTTCCAAGGATTATTAGATGTTCTTCACACAGTTCTCCCTCCCCTTCCACCCCTCTGTTGTCTGCTTTTCCTTCTGCCTTCTCTTCCACCACCGTCCTTGTCAGAATCAGTAACAATCATGATGGCTGTTAATTCTTCGTTAAATCCTATTGAGTGTTTTTGTTTCAGCAGAACAGGGTCACTATGGTAACTAGATTCCCCTTTTATTATTCTTTTTCCCTTGCCCTTGGTATGAATGTCATTTTGCATAGGGTAATTATGCAGCCTTTTAGCCTATTTAGCAACTCGGGTAGCCTTGTCTTTATTCTAACACCAATAATTTTTTATCACTTATTAACACACTACGTCTCAGCATTGTGTTTAGTGTTGGGGGAATGGGGGTGAATGAGATACAGTTTTTTTCCAAGTAGCCCATAACCAAGAAAGGGAGATGCTTGCCATGGGCTTCTCAAAAGGGCCAACCCCCTTTTCTTCTAAATGTTTTACAGCCTACTTGTAAACCTGATGGAAAATTGGGCGAAAGTCTTGGACAGGTCCCATAAAAGAAGGAAAGCTTCCAGAGTTCTACCTTAGGCTGTGTAAGGGAGGGGCCTCGTCTGGTTACCGCAGAGAGGGTGTGAGTGAGGGTGGGAAACAGATCATCCACAGCACTGCGTGTTGGGGCAGAGGAGGGGCATAGCTTCTTTGCTGGTGCCGCTCTGTAGAGCAGACAGGTATGGATAAAAGGGATGCTCTTCACTATTTACAACAGCAAAGACTTGGAACCAACCCAGATGCCCATCAATGATAGACTGGATAAAGAAAATGTGGCACATATACACCATGGAATACTATGCAGCCATGAAACAGAATGAGTTCATGTCCTTTGCAGGGACATGGATGAAGCTGGAAACCATTCTCAGCAAACTAACACAGGAACAGAAAACTAAATGCCACATGGTCTCACTCATAAGTGGGAGTTGAACAATGAGAACACACGGACACAGGGAGGGGAACAACACACACACGGGCCTGTCAGGGGCGTTGCGGGGGAGGTAAGGAGAGGGTGGGAGAGCATTAGAACAAATACCTAATGCATGCGGGGCTTAAAACCTAGATGACGGGTTGATAAGTGCAGCACACCACCATGGCCTGGCTATACCTGTGTAACCTGCACATTCTGCACATGTATTCTGCAACTTAAATAAATATATTCTAAAAGGGGCAGCTCTTTTTTAAGTTCTTAGAGCATGTTTTAAGTCCTTATACTTAGAGCATGTTTTTCTTGGGGGATTTTTAAAAATCTGCCTTATTGCCATTTCTGGGGTGCGGATGTTCTATTAAGTGATAGATATCTCTAACACCCAGGCTGGGATGTTAAGGAGGCCTGAAGAAACCCAAGTTGCTCACAGCTGGGTTCCTCCAGTTCACATGTCCCTAGTCAGTGTGCTTTCTTCACTGCACCTTTCAGAGTCTTCTGGTAGGTTACTTACGCGTTTTGTATAGGGTGTAGGGTTTTTTTTGTTTTTTTGTTTTTGGTCATTACTGGGAAGAGTAAATGGAATTTACACCATCGTATTCAACTCACATAAAAATGTCATAAAAAGTAAGGTCAGGATCTATTCTATATCTTGACTGTATCAATGTCAATAGTGTGGCTGTGACATCCTGCTATAATTTGGCAAGGTGTTGCCAGCAGGAGGACTAGGTAAAGGGTATCCAGGATCTCGCTATTATTTCTTACAACTGAGTGTGAATCCACAATCATCTCAATTAAAAATTTATTTTAAAAAGAGGTTTATGGCCCTGTATGAAAGATGACCAGCTCCACTTAAAGTAAGAGAGATGCAGATTTGAATTACTCACAGGTATCAATTCTGACCTGTCAGATTGGCAAAAATCCAAATGTTTCATGAACACTGTTGACGAGGCTGTGGAGAGTCTGGGACTGTCATACATTGCTGGTCATATATTGCCTGCTATTGTCACCACCTCTGTGGAGGGAAAATGGGCAATATCCAACAGAATTACTAAAGCATTTACCTTTTGTCCCAGGAATCTTCTTTCAGGCATGTACCCTAAAGAAACATCTCTATTAGATATGAAACAACAGATGTTCAAGTTTATGGACACATTGTTTAGCAAAAGATTGGAAGCACTTGAATGTCTATCCAGAGAGGACTGATTGAATAAGCTCTGTTTACCCACACAGTGGAGCACTTTGAAGCCATGTAAAGAGGGCTGGGGGGTATTAAAGTTTTAAACACAAACACATTGACTTTTCTGTCCACAGCCTAAAGGACTTCATTGCTTCTAAGTGAAAAGAATATGGCATTAATTTTATAGTATATTTTTATAAGGAAATAAAAGCTATCCAAATGCATATTAGGACTCATTGGGGGAAATGATGGAGTATTTTTTTAATAATGGTTTTTAGTAGCTACTTATCTAAAAACTTCTTTTAGAAGTCTGACTTATTTCCTGGGAGTAAATGTAATTTTTTTCCTCCAGGCCCAGAAGCTAAAGTATTTTAATTACTAATCTCATTGGGGGAACAAATTGAGTAGAAATCATGAAATCACAGATCAGGAAGGGAACTTTAAAGTCATCTAGTTTATTTCCCTTACTTTTTATTAGATATTAATAATAACGAGAAGAAATACAAGGGAAATTTACCACCCTTTCACCGGGCGATTGTAACAGCCTTTCGGCTTCACTCATTCAGTCTCCCCCAGCCACAAGACTGCACTTGGGAAAGCATCAGTCAGATCGTCATTACCCTTCTTACCTTCACCAGCTTCCCCATGACACACAAGCTCTTTAATTTCTTAGCATAGCCCTTCAGTCTTCTGCCATTTCCTAGGAAATATCCGAGCCTCTAACTAAACCGAATTGGCTCGCCTTTCTCTGAATATTGCAGTTCTGTCTCAAATCTTAGTCCCTCTGCAGTTTCTTCGCTCCAGGAATGACTTTTTCCTAGTTATTTGCCTGGTACCTCCTACTTAGCTTTTAAGAACGAACACAAATGTCCCCGCCTCCTCCGTGAAGCCTCCAGGTCCCCAGGAATTAGAAAACATTTTTCTCTTGTGCTACCATAGTATTTGAAGTATTTCCATGACAATGCTTTCCTTCTCCCTCCCTCTTTTCCTCTCTCTCTCTCCCACTCTTCTTCCTTCCTTTCTCTTTCTTTCTCCCTTCTTTCTTTTTTCCCTCCCTCCCCCACGTTCCTCTTTCTCTTTTTCTTTAATCCCTCCCTCCCTCCCTTCCCTCCTTCCCTCCTCCCTCCCTTCCTCCTTCCCTCCCTCCCTCCCTTCCCTCCTTCCCTCCCTCCCTCCCTTCCTTCCTTCCCTCCCTCCCTCCCTTCCCTCCTTCCCTCCTTCCCTCCCTCCCTCCCTTCCCTCTTTCCCTCCCTCCCTCCCTTCCCTCCTTCCCCTCCCCTCCCCCTCCCTCCCTCCCTCCCTTCCTTTCTTCCTTCCTTCCTTCCTTCCTTTTTTTCCTTCTTTCCTTCCGTTCCTTCTTTCCATTGCTAAGAATGTTCCTTGCCAACAGGCCTTGTGTCTCCACACACCTTTATAGCTCCAGCACTTGGAACAGAGTAGGTGTTCAATTAATGTAGGTTGAATGACTGAATCCATCTATGCTGTTTTAGGCCGAATAATTGCCCCTCAGAGCTGTCCACATGCGAATTCTCAGGACCTGTGAATATGTTACCTGACATGATAAAAGGGATTTTGTATATGTGATTAAATTAAGGATCATGAACTGGGGAGATAATCTTGGATTTTTTAGGTGACCCAATATAATTACGAGGGTTCCTATAAGAAGGGGTCATAAACCAAGGAATGCAAGTTGCCTCTAGAAGCTGGAAAAGGCAGGGATATTGATTCTCTCCAAAGCATCCAGAATGAACACAGCCCTGCCAACACTAATTTTAGACTTCTGACCTCCAGAGGTGTAAGACGACCATTTTGTGTTGTTTTAAGCTACTGAATTTGTGGTAACTTGTTACGGTAACAGTAGGAAACTAATACACATGCCTATACAAATTAACAAGTCACAGTCCCTTTGGACTATTAGACATACTTTATAAAATCGTCTATTAAAGGACACAGACAATACACACAAAAAATAAAAGACATGGAGAAATGGCCACCTTCAGTAATTAAGTGAAAGTTAAGATAATTATGAGATATAATGGTATGTCTGTTAAAGTGACAAAATATTATCAATAAGCAGCACTGGTAAGGCCATAATGCCATAGAACTTATTATATTAATGTGTTCATACACTAATATGACTTCAAACAGTAATAGATACAGCTCTTGAGAATGTATTATGTACCATACATTGTTTTAAGTCCCTTGACATGTATTATGACAACTGGTTTCCAAAGTAACTCTCTGGAGTAGGTGCTATGATTACTCCCATTTTACAAATGGAAAAAAAAAACAAAAAACAACAAAAAAAGAAAGCTTATGTAATCTGTACAAGATAGTAACAAGAGAATACTATTTGCGAGAATGGAGCCAAGACTTCTTCCCAAGTAGTTTGATACCCAAGACCTTGTTTTGTCTAGGAGTTGTATACGCCTAGAAATGTTAGGTCATTCACTTAATAATTCAAATTCAACAAAAGGAAAGAGCTGTATGCTGCATAAATCTGTTAATTGCAGCACTACTTACAAATACAAAAAACTAAGTATGTATCACATTATGGGGGTTGTCTAATTACAGAATATAAACAAGATGGTAACTTTTTCAAAAAATGAAAATTATAAAGATTACAGAGAAACATGGGAAATTGGTTATGATAAAATCATTAAAGCATAAAAATAACAGTTATGATTGCAACTTTACATAAACATTTTTTATAATCTAGTGATAAAAAACATTCTACTGTGGTAAAACCATGGGTTACTATATTTTTAATTTCTTTTTTTTTTTTTTTTTTTTTTTTTTTTGAGACGGAGTCTCGCTCTGTCGCCCAGGCTGGAGTGCAGTGGCCGGATCTCAGCTCACTGCAAGCTCCGCCTCCCGGGTTTACGCCATTCTCCCGCCTCAGCCTCCCGAGTAGCTGGGACTACAGGCGCCCGCCACCTCGCCCGGCTGATTTTTTGTATTTTTTAGTAGAGACGAGGTTTCACCATGTTCGCCAGGATGGTCTCGATCTCCTGACCTCGTGATCCGCCCGTCTCGGCCTCCCAAAGTGCTGGGATTACAGGCTTGAGCCACCGCGCCCGGCCTAATTTCTTTAACATGATTAAATTCTTTTCAAGAGGAGTATAATAAAATAGTTACCTTTGAAAAAATTCTGACAATTTTGTTCTCAATAAATCATAGGATTGACTCTTTCAATTTAATGTTTTGTGTGAGGAGAAAGTCTCTTTCAGATCCATTACTGATTTCTTTGTACTTCCTTTTATCTTACTAAAGAGAAGATGATGAATATTTTTATAGCTGTATGGTTAAGACTTTCTTGGTCATAAGTAACGAAATAACTGAATCAAACTCACTTTAAAAAGGAAACTCTTTAGTTAATGCGGTGAACATTCCAGAAATAGTCAGTGCTTCAGCCACTCAGCAGTGTCATCAAGACTGGCTTTCTCTCTTCCTGGAACTGTCCCCTCTCCCGAGGATGGCTCCCCTCATAGTCCTAGGATTGCTGCCAGCACCTGCCAGGGCTGCCTTTGACCAGGGACGTACCACATTTTTATCTATTCATAAAAGAGAAGTCCTGGGTTTCCCTCTGATTGGGCCATTTTAGATCCCTGCCATCCCTAAACCAAGTGCATGGCAAAGATGATGAGACTTCCCTGATTTAGACCAATGAGTTCCTCACTCCCATTCCCCTCCTCCTGGAGCTATGGCTGAGATCATGTTCATTCCTACTCAGTGGAGAAGAATGAATGGGATGGACGCTGGTGTTACAGCTATAATGTCCCTTATGGAGCATTTGTGAATTTCCCTTTTTTTGTGTTTACCTTTTTACAGAGGACTCCCAGGCAAGGTGCTGACTCTCTGTGAGGCTCCCAAATCCCTATGTAGGACTCCCATTCCCCATGCAGGCCCAACTAGCCCAGCAGTGCCTGGGTCCAGGCAGTTCTCCCATCCCTTGCTGCTTCTCTGTGAAGAGGCCTAGAAGAGCAGAGGGTCTCTGCCGTTCAACTCCCTCAACCAACACCTTCTTAGCAGGTTTTGTTTGTTGTTTTGAGAGGCAACCCTTGTTGTTTTGATTCTGGCCCTAGTCAGGACACTTTAAATAGACTGGTTCTATTTTTACATATTCACAGTGATTAAGTTGTTGAAATCAATCCATGGATGCAGAACCTGCCAGTCGAAATTTGAACAAGGTTACCCACAAGAACTGGTAGTTTTCTAGTGTTTCCCAACAAAATGGTCAATCTCTCATATACTGGTGGGTCATGATGCCATTTCTTACATCTTAGCAAGAGGAAAAACAACAGCCTCATAAAACCCATGGGCTCGGGAAGGGTTCAGATGAGAGCTATTTGCCTACCTGGAGTCAAACCTCTCATTCCTTCCTTCCAAGAATGCTGCTCCATCCTGCTCAAATATTTATTGAGCATGGACTGTGTGCTAGGCACTGTTCTCCAGAGACTTGGAAATGGATTCCCATATCTTTTCTAATACACTTTCCTAATGAAGCCAAGAGTAGTGTTTCTTGAGCTCAGCACAAGTCCTTCTTCAGGCAGCGACCCAGGCTCTGAGTTCAGCCTCAGCATGTTCTCCTGAAGCCTGTTACTGCGCTTCCACACCATGCCTTATACCCAGTACCACCACCTTCCGTCTCCTGGGGAGTGAAATTAATGGCAGCAACGGCAGGTGGGTGACCGCTGAGCCTGGAGGGAAGCTCCACCCAAGTGTTGGTTTAAGAAAGCCTGCATGTGACCCATCTCTCCTTCAGCACTTGCATTGATTGCCAAAGATGAATTACCATCTGCCTTGGCTTTAAATTAACTGGGGCAGTTCTAACCCAGAGAGAATGGGGAGCCAGGAAAAAGGAATTGATTCTAAGCTTATTTCCATTTTGAAAGGCAGTAAGAAGATGTAATGGGGCTCAGGGAGGGGTGTGTTCTATGAAGTGTGAAGGCAGAGGAAGGAATTGGCTGTAAAACTAAGGGGTTGGGTGGGAAATAAACATTCTTAGGAAGTGCTGCCTGTGCTGTAGCTCTTGGTGGACAAAATGCAGTTAGAGGCATAAAGACTCTAAATTTTCTTGTTTGACGGGTGCTATCAAAATGTTTCAGGAGGTATTTGTGATTTGTGATTAGGCTTTGTGATTTTTGTTTTCAGAAGATATCTCAATATTAGTGTTTTTTGTTTTTGGGCTGTGTGTGTGTACACATAGTGCCAGCTTCGAAGCTATGAGATTGGAAACTGCCTGATTACCCCAGGCTCAGTGTAGCTAAAATTGGACTCATTATCTCTGACTGCAAATCTGTTCTTCTGCTCGTATCCCTGAACTCAGTTACTCTCTCATCCATTCACACGATTAGCCAGGACGGAAGCCCGAGGCTTCCTAGACTCCTCTCATTCTCTCACAGCCCACAACAAAGCTATCATCACTCATCTGCTGATTTTCTATTCAAATACCTCTATAGACATCGAGGAAAAGAAGGAAATACTTAAACATCCTGGTATCTGAGAAGTGGCCTCAATGTTATTACAAGCTAATCTGGCTCTCTCCTAGCTGAGCTGTGTTGATCCCTTGGATGTAATCTCACAGAACATCAACACCAAACAAGGTCGCTCTGAGGCCATGACAACATAAGACAAAAACAAAAATCACTGTGAAACCCACAAAAATACCAAATGTCACCCTCCCACTAAAATGAGTAACTGCTGCTGCTTTACAAATCACGCCTTTATCTCTACTCTGGTCTGCCCTTCCTGTAGAAGTGCTTGAGATACCCAATCATAGAATTATCCCCAGTTCCTTAGACTCTCTCCAAAGTCACCCAACCAAAGCCTGAGTCCTCTAATAGGTTTTTTTCTAACACCCTCTTAGTGAGATGCCACACGGTTTCCCATGGAATATGCTTTCTCTTGCTGGAAGGAGTAATAAACCCAACTGATTCAACCGCATAGATGTGTTCCTGGGGGATGTGGACTGTGTAGCGTATTGACAGCATTCTCTCCTTTCCATTTCTAGTTAAATCCTGTTTTTTATCATCACCAGCCTTTATTGTCATTAGCAACAACATCCTGTGTAGTTTTCCAGGTTCCATTGTTCTTCCCCTCTCAGCCTTTTTCACGCTACCATGAGATTACCTCACCCACCCCACCAGTGGATTGTGTGAAACTTTTTGTTTATCAAAAATGGGCCACGGCATATAATGTATTTACAACATAAACTCCTAGATATTATGCACTGAGAAGAACACAATATCATTTCTGTAATATTCTTGCCAAAAATGCATAATCCCATTTCAGTCATGAGAAAAACATCAGGCAAATCCAAATTAAAGGATACTCTCAAAATAACTGATCAGTACTCTTCAAAAATGTCAGTCATGAAAGACAAGTGTTGTAAGTTGAATTGTGATCCCCCAAAACAGATAAACACATTCTAACCCCTAGTAATTCAGTGTGTGACCTTATTTGGAAATAGAGCTGCTGCAGATGTAATTCACCAAGACAGAGTCATGCATGTCACAAAAAAACAGATACTACATGATTCTACTTATGTGCAACTGAAGTAGTCGAATTTATAGAAACAGAAAGGAAAACGGAGGTTACCAGGGGCTGAGGGGAGAGAGTAAAGACGAGTTGTTGTTTAATGAGTATAGAGTTTCAAATTTGCAAGATGACAAACTCCTGGAAATCTGTTTCACTACTATGTAAATATACTTAATGCTACTGAACTGCACACTGAAAAATTAAGACGGTAAATTTCTTGTTACATTTAAAAAATTAGATATATACATATACATGTGTATAAATGTATATTGATTTTAAAGGATGAGATCATGCTGTTTAGGGTGGCCTCTAGTCCAATATGGCTAGTGTCCTTATGAGAAGATAGCCATGTGAAGGCAAAGACACACAGGGAGACTGCCCTGTGACAACAGAGGCAGAGATTGGAGTGATGTAGCTGCAAGCCCAGGAAGCTTTGAAGAAGCAAGGAAGGATTATCCTCTACAGATTTCAGAGACAGCACAGCCCTACCAACATTTTGATTTTGGACTTCCGGCCTCTAGAACTGTGAGACAATACATTCTTGTTGTTTTAAGCCACCCTGTTTGTTACTTGTTATAGCAGCTCTAGAAAAATGCTGCAGCAAAGAAAGACTGAGAAGCTGTTATAGGTTGGATGAAACTAAAATGTATTTCTATCAGTGTTCTTTTCCTGGTTTTGATAATTGCACTATGGTCATGTAAGTGGTTAATATTAAGAGAAGTTTGGTAAAGAGCTCTATGTACTATTTTTCTAACTTCTTTGAAAGGCTAAAACTAGTTCAAAATGAAAAGTTAAATAAACATGGTATCTTAGGCTCTTTGTGCTGCTATAACAAAATACTTTAGACTGGGTAACTTATGAAGAACAGAAAGCTATTTTGTACAGTTCTGGGGACTTTGAAGTCCAAGATCAAGGTGCCAGCTGGTAAAGGCCCAGTCTCTGTTTCCACGATGGTACTTTGGTGCTGTGTCCTCCAAAAACGGAGAGATGCTGTGCCCTCACATTTTGGAAGGGGGAAGGGCAAGAGAGCTGAAGCCTATGTGAATTGTCTTATGTAAGGGCCTTAATCACATTCCTGAGGGAGGAGCCCTTATGGCCTAATCACTTCTTAAAAGTTCCACCTTTTAATACAGGCATCTGCAATCTGAAAATCTGAAATCTGAAACGCTCCAAAAGCCAAAACATTTTGAGCTCCAACAGAATGCTCAAAGGAAATGTTGAGTGGAGCACTTTGGACTTCGAATTTTCAGGTTAGGGATGTTCAACCAATATCATGCAAATACTCAAAAACTGGAAAAAAAATCTGAAGTCTGAAACACTTCTGGTCCCAAGTATTTCAAATTATTCAAATAGTACCATCACATTGGCAACACCTGAATTTTGGAGGGAATACAATCAAACCATAGCACATTGTATAGATTTTTTTAAAAGTAAGAAACACTGATTTGGAATACTAATCTAACCTGCAATTGATGTGGGAGAAACAACTCCTCTACGCTGCTTTCACTAACAGATTGCCTGGCCTGACATACAAGGGGCAAGGTTCACGAGCTACCCACATCCATCAAGCTGCCCTCTGCTCTCTGACCTGGGTTCTCCAGCCGTACTGACCACACGTGCTCCTTTCCATGCCTCGCCTGTTTCACATGACTCCATTCATCTATTATATAGTCTCCAGTAATTTCTCTTTTGTCCTTAGGCAGCACCACTCCACAGCTGCTGCTTATTTGGCTCCCAAAGCACAGCCCTGGGTTCTGGGAAGAAGGAGAAGATGGCTAGAGAGAGAGAGACAAACACATTTAAAGGTAGGGACTAAGTGTGCATCCTAGTTTTTTTTTTTTTTTTTTTGATGTTTACATCTAAAACAATAAGAAAAAATAGTCCCATCTTTGGCATTGCTTCCATCTCCAAAACTGCTGAATATCTGTTCTTATCTCAGAAATGATTTTCCAGGTTTTGGCAATCAAGCATCTTGAAATATCAGGATGGTTAATGGGAAAAAATCACCAGTCAACTTCTGTATGTGACCAGACCAATGATTTTTATCTGTAAAGTCTAGGTTCATAGTTTCAGGGCATCTACTGATTTCAATGGGGATCCCTGGTTCCCTAAAGATAGACTATGTGGCAAAGGAGAGCCTTTAGAAGAGGTAATTGTGAAATAGCCTCTCACATATAAGTGTCTCATTCAAATATTACGTTTATTTGAGTGTGCCTTATATAGACATCATATATAGCTTTTTCTTCTTGTTAAAAAGGGCAGGGACATTTTATGAGAATGAATACCCTTCTTTTAAATGACATTGTTGTTTAAACTCTCCCCCTCAATATTCACGCACAAACACACTCACACCGTTATAGAAAGGAGTTGTAACACAGAGGATATATGCAGTAGTGTGCTGGAATTAGCAACTAATGGCTTATTTTAAACTTTCAGAAATTTCGTGAGCTGGTTATTGAACATAGCATTAACTTACATTCAAACAAAGGTAATAAACAGTCAAATCTTACTGCTTCCTAACTACCCTACTGGTACTCTTGAGGCTATTTCTATCATTGTATCTGTATAGTGGAAATACTACACTAGACTTCTGTACAACTCTTCCCAGCTGTGCATTTAGTGACATCGTGGTGGTAGTTTGAAATTGCCATGGTGAGATTGTTTTTACCATGAAAATTGGCAAACATAACAAACCTGAGCTAGCTTTTTTTCTCCAAAGAGCCAGTTAAACATTTACCGTCCACCGTACCCACAGCACACACACCTTCTTTACAAAGACTGACTTTATTGGGATACAAGTGATTGATTCACAAGGTAGAAAGTTCACACAGGTAAATGGGATCAGAACCTCATCATTCATCCCCCTGTCAGGCATTGGTTACTTTTTAATCTACCTCATGATTTTTCCCTGAGGAATGCAAATCAGACCTCTTTCCATCACATACACATTTTAAGATCTGACGTGCATTCCTTTTCCTGCATTTCTATGTCTGCCTCCCTAATGCAATGTCACATCAACTCAAATCTTCATTGCTACAAATGTGTCAGTGTGATTCCTCTACCTTCTCCCAATCAGTCCTGTGACGTTCATTCTACAAATTTTGTTTTGCTTTTTAAATTCATCCCCTCAAGCATTTATCCTTTGAGTCGCAAATAATCCAATTACCTTCTTTAGTTCTAAAATATACTGTTAAGTTATTATTGACTATAGTCACCCTGTTATACTATCGAATAGTAGGTCTTATTCATTCTTTCTGTTTTTTGTACCCATTAACCATCCCTGCCTCCCCCCAGCCCCACACTGTCCTTCAGAGCTTCTGGTAACGATCCTTCTATTCTCTATGTTCATGAGTTCACTTGTTTTGATTTTCAGATCTTACAAATAAGTGAGAACATGCATTGTTTGTCTTTCTGTGCCTGGCTTATTTCACTTAACATAATAATCTCCAGTTCCATCCACTTGGTTGCAAATGGCTGGATCTTATGACTGAATAGTGATCCGTTGTGTATATGAACCTCATTTTCTTTATCTATTCATCTGTTGGTGGACACTTGGGTTGCTTCCAAATCTTAGATATTGTCCACAGCACTGCAACAAACATAGGAGTGAGTGCAGAGTTCTCTTTGATATACTGATTTCCTTTCTTTTGGGGATGTACCCAACAGTGGGATTGCTGGATCATGTGGTAGCTGAATGTTTAGCTTTTTGAGGAACCTCCAAACTGTCCTCTATAGTGGTTGTAATAATTTACATTACCACCAACAGTGTACAAGGCTTCCCTTTTCTCCACATTCATTATTATTTATTTTATTTTTATTTTTTATTTCCATAGGTTTTTGGGGAACAGGTGGTATTTGGTTAAACGATTAAGTTCTTTAGTGGCAATTTCTGAGATTTAGGCGCACCCATCACTAGAGCAGTATACACTGTATGCGATTTGTACTCTTATCCCTCACTCCGCTCCCACCCATTCCCCCTCCCTGAGTCCTCAAAGTCCATTGTATCATTGTTATGCCTTTGTATCCTCATTGCTTATCTCCCACTTCTGAGTGAGAACATATGCTGCTTGGTTTTCCATTCTTGAATTACTTCATTGAGAATAATGGTCTCCAATTCCATCCAGGTTGCTGCAAATGTCATTATTTGGTTCCTTTTATATCATACTACTCAGCCATAAAAAGTATATGTACATATATATAATGCAATACTACACAGCCATAAAAAGTAGCTTTATTAATAAATGAGTGGATAAAGAAATTGTGATATATATATATATATCTCCCCTCATTGATTGATGGGCATTTGGGCTGTTCCGTATTTTTGCAATTGTGAGTTGTGCTACTATAAACATGCATGTGCAAGTGTCTTGTTCATATAATTACTTCTTTTCCTCTGGGGGGATAGATACCCAATAGTGGGATTGCTGGATCAAATGGTAGTTCTATTCTTTTTCTCCACATTCTTGCCAGCATTTGTTATTGCCTGTCTTTTGTAATATAAACCATGTTAACTGGACTGAGATGATATCTTCTTGTAGTTTTGATTTGCATTTCTCTGATGATCAGTGATCAAACGCTGTTTTCTTAAACTCAGCTTCCATCATGTTGCTCCCCTGCTCCAGAACCTACAAGTCCTTGCCATTACCATACAAAGGGACCTTCAAAGGGTAGATGATAGTACGGTACCTGTATAAGTTCAGGGTTCTCCAGAGAAACAGAACAGTGTGTGAGTGTGTGTGTGTATGTATTGGAGAGAGAGGGAGAGTGATGCTATACATATATCTGAATTAAACTTAGTTTTCCTGTCCATAGTTCCTTTTGGTATCAGCATACTTAATCTTATCTGTTGGAACCAACTCAGTTTGACTTCCAGTTTAATGTTCAGCCTTCTTCATTTTTCCGTGAATTCCATCCATCTTTTGGAGCCTATGGAGCATCTTGGCATAAAGAGGAATGTGTTGTCTGGTCACTGACTGTCTTCTGTCCATGCTGCTTCCACTGAAATGGTTGTTTTCTCCCTTGGTCTGTAATTGCCTGATGCATTTTTCCTGCTGTGCATACAAAACCAATTCACTGAGACCATAGTATTGCAGTACAGCAAGAGTTTAATTAATGCAAAGCCAGCCATGTGGAAGAACTGGAGTTATTACTCAAATCAGTCTCCCCAAAGGCTTGGAGGTTAGGGGATTTTAAAGGAAAGTGTGGGCCAGGTGTGGTGGCTCACACTTGTAATCCCAGCACTTTGGGAGGCCAAGGCAGAGGACTGTTTGAGCCCAGGAGTTTGAGGCCAGCCAAGGCAACATAGTGAGAGCCTGTCTCTATAAAACATTTTTCAATTAGTCAGGTGTGATGGTACACACCTGGAGTCCCAGTTTCTCAGGAGACTGAGGCAGGAGGATTGCTGGATCTCAGAAGTTTGAGGCTGCAGCAAGCCGTGATGGTGCCAGTGCCCTCCAGCTTGGGCAACAGAACAAGACCCTGTCTCAAAACAACAACAACAAAAACAACAACAACAAAAAGAAGCATAGTTTGGTGGGCAGCGGGCTAGGGAGAGGGAATGTTGATTGGTTGGAGATGAAATCATAGGGATGTGGAAAAAAACAGTCCTTGTGCACTGAGTCAGCCTCTGGGTGAGGGCCACAGGACCAGTTGAGTCACAGTTGTGGGTTGAGGTGAAGTCCAAGTCAGTTGATTGTCAGAAGTGTAAAAGTCTGAAAAAACCTTTTAAAAGGCCAATCTTAGGTTTTATAACAGTGATGTTATTTACAGGAGTAATTGGGGAAGTTATAAATCTTGTGACCTCCAGAATAGTGAGTGGCTGGTTAGTGTTTAATTATGCCTGTATCTTAGCATAATTTAGGCACATCTCAAAATCCTAACCTTGTGCCCTTTTATTAGTTTTACAATGGTGGTTTAGTTTGGGAAGAGCTATTATGATTCTTGCTTTAAGGTTAAACTGTAAAATAAACTCATCTCAAAGTTAGCTTGGCCCATGCCCAGGAATGACTAAGGGACAGCTTGAAGGTTAGAAGCAAGATGGAGCCAACTATGTCAGATTTTTATTCAATGTCTTTTCCAGGGGACATAGTTTCACCCATAACAATGGCCACGAAAGGACATAAGCAGAAGATACTAATACAGAACAACAAAGACCTAAAAGTGCCTTTGCAAAAATTATGACCTGTGAATGTGACCTTATTTGGAAATAGTCTTTACAGATGTATTTAGTTAAGAGCAGGTAATTAGGGAAGACCCTAATCCAGCATGACTGGGGTCTTTAGAAGAGGAAAATTTGGAAAAAGACACAGGGAGAGCATCACGTGATGAAAGAGGCAGATCATGGAGTGATGTGGCTGCAAGCCAAAGAACTCCAAAGATCAAGTGTCACCAACAGAAGCTAGAAAGAGGCAAGGAAGGATTCTCCCCTGCAAGGTTTGGAGGAAGTATGGCCCCAAAATACCTTAATTTCAGACTTCGATCCTCCAGAGCTGTGAGACAGTACATTTCTGTTGTTTAAGCCATTCTGTTTTTGGTGCTTTGCTATCACAGCCCTAGGAAATGAATAAAGCCTCCTGCGGGGTTGTTCCAAATTTTGTCCTAGGTTTATATTCATCGAAATCCATGCCATTCTGAAAGTCAAAAATTACTCTTAATATTTAGCTCAACTTCTCTTTTTGCCTTGCAATATTGAACATATTGTCTCATGGTATTGGCCATTTGAACCTCTCCTGTGGACTGCGTGTCCACCCACATCTGCCATCTTATACAGATACAGGTGGCCCATTTATTTAATGTTGATTTACTAGAACTCTGTGTCTATTAAAGAGATATGAACTGTATTTCAAAGATGGGACATGTAGAGGAATAGTCGTCTAGGTTGTAGAAAACCACATCAGCTAAGATGTCTTGGTGGGAGTTAGTGTGATCATAGCAGAGAGGGAGACGAGAACTGGATTTTCAGAAGTAGAGAGTTGGAAACTCCTGATGGAAAAAGTTGGAGGGGTAGGTTAGATTCAGGTTAGAGAGCCACTGAATGCTAGGTTTGGAGGCTTGTTTTAGGATAAGGAAATAGATACATAAGGTCAAGCAATTTGCCCAAAGCCATCTGGGGAGCTTTGGAAAGCCCTGAAAAGCAGAGAAACTTAAATTTGCCAGAGTAGTTATTGAGTTCTCAATTAATTTGAATGGCGAGGAACTGCTCACCTAAAGCCTTGAAATGCCAATGAATGCTTATGAGAAAAGCCTGCCATTATCCTGCTTCTAACATATCAACTTTGGTGGCCTCCAGCCAGCCCTACACTTGATTCCCATAAGATACTCCAAAAGATAAATGAGTATGTTAATTAATTCCATTCATAACCTTCCCCACTAATCAGAAACACAGGCATCTCTTAATTCCCTAAAGCTGGAGGGATCTTCTTCATGGTATATCAGTTTTCCCCATGACCTCAAGAATAGGAATGTGGCCAAAGATTTCATTCGATGATGAACAAATTTGGGGAAGGGGACTGTGATGGTTAATTTTATTGTCAACTTGGTTAGGCCTGTCTTTGGTCAGACACCAGCCTAGATGCTGCTGTGAAAGTATGTTTTAGACATAATTGACATTTAAGCCCATAGACTTTGAGCAAAGTAGATGCCCCTTCATAATGTGGGTGAGCCCCTTCCAATCACTTGACAGCCTTAAAAGAATAGACTCAGGCTCCTCCTCCTGATCCATGAGGAAAAAGGAATTCTGCTTCCAGATGAGACTGCAACATCAACCCTTCCCTGGGTTTCCTGCCTGTGGGTCTGCCCTGTAGATTTTAAACCTGCCAGCTCCCATAATTGCATGAACCAGTTCCTTTAAAAATACATATATAGTTTATTTTCTTTCAGACAGAGTCTTGCTCTGTTGCCCAGGCTGGAGTACAGTGGCATGATCTCAGCTCACTGAAACCTACTTCCTGGGTTCAAGCAATTCTCCTGCCTCAGCCTTCTGAGTAGCTGGGACTACAGGTGCCCGCCAGCGTGCCCAGCTAATTTTTGTATTTTTAGTAGCGATGGAGTTTCACCATGTTAGCCAGGCTGGTCTTGAACGCCTGACCTCAAGTGATCTGCCCACCTCGGCCCCCCAAAGTGCTGGGATTACAAGCATGAGCCACCACACCTGGCCATATGTATATAGTTTTAAACTGATTCATATTTTCAACCTGTTTTGATTATGAAAATCCATAGCTATTTAACAACAGCCAAATGAATGTGTAGCATTCTCAAAATAGGCAGGTTAGTGACCAATACAATCATGGTAGTAATAGAGTGAATCTTATGAAATTGCCAATATTTGACCATTCGATCTATAAAAATGGCAATTTGCTATGGATTAACCAATATGCGTGGAACAAGGACTTGCTAACAACGTTCAACAGAATTGGAGACATTGATTTTGTTTAGTATTTTGGGAAACGTGCTTGTGAAAAGTCTAAACTTATACTGTATTCTCTTCAAGTTTCTTCCTCTCTCAACACAGCCAGTTAGAGGGTAGCAAGATTTGAGATTTGAATTTGGAGGAAAATAGAAAGACCACCCAGGTAGGTTTAGACCTAAACCATGTGTCTAACTCAGGTTCTACTGGAGAATCCTGGTTGGAAATTATGGGCAAGTGGTAACTATTCTTGTCCCAGCCACATGACTGATGTCAAGGTTCCCTTCAATGGAACCACGTTGCTTTTAAGACAAATTCACAGCTGTATTGGGTGGCAGATAAAACCAACTTTCACTCCAGCCTCATATCCCACCAGTTCCAACCCTACTGTGGTAGAGATGGTTGTTGGCCAACTCAGATTAGTGCTCCTCTTCTACAACATAGAGTTAGTTGTTCCGGGAAATGGCTCCCAGCCAGGGGCCACATTTCTCAGCACATCTAGATTGGGGCATGTAACTAGCTCTAGCCAGTGAGATGTCAGTGGGACTCACGTGTGACACTTCAGCACAGAGGGGTCTAATACCACACTATGTTCCCTCAGTCTGCCGGCTAAATGTCACCAGAGTGACCTTGAAGCCACAAGACTAAATCAAACTGTCTCAAACAGTCACCATTAGAAGGAAGGCCACCCTAAATAGTCTCTAGAACAAAGAGTTCTGCATTGGACCTGGCACAAGTGAGACATAAACTTTTACTTTGTTAAGGCTCCAAGATTTAAGGTCATTTGTGATAGCAGCACAACCCATCCCACCTCAATACCTTTGCCCTTCAACATTCTGAATCATCGTCTGCTCTCTCAACTTATCAAATTGTTTCACTTGGCTGGGCCTTGCAAACTGTGTTCTCTCTGCCTAGAATACCTTTTCCCTTGTCTATCTGACAAATTACCAACACTCAGATTAAGTGACACCTATTCAGAGTCATTTTCTGATTTCTCTAGGGTGTTGGTTTTTTCCTCCTTCTTACCTTTGCTGTGCCTTGTACCATAGCCCCCTGCCAAACCATGATGAAACAGTTATCTTCTCAAAAGATTGTGAGTTCTTTAAATAAATGCAGGTACTGGGTCCTATTCTTTATGTTCAGATCACCTAAAATAGTGCCTGGTGCATGTGAGTTCTCCATACATGGATTTTGGATCAGCCTAAGTAAATTGGGCGTGTGGGGTTCTTTGGTTTGTCCCTGACCTGGCTGATTGCAACGTGGATCTGGCCTGAACTGATTGGATGGCCTGAGTCTCTGCAGGTGTGTCTTGTTGGTGCTGCCCTTCTCTTAAATCAAATAAATGCCCAGAGTAGGGGCCGGGTGTAGTGGCTCATGCCTGTAATCCCAGCACTTTGGGAGGCTGAGGCAGGTGGATCCCCTGAGGTCAGGAGTTCATAGACCAGCCTGGCCAACATGGCAAAACCCCATCTCTACTAAAAGTAGAAAAATTAGCCAGGCGTGGTGGCCGGCGCCTGTCATCCCAGCTACTTGGGAGGCTGAGGCAGGAGAATCGCTTGAACCCAGGAAGCAGAGGTTGCAGTGAGCTGAGATCACACCACTGCATTCTAGCCTGGGCGGCAGAGTGAGACTTTGTCTCAAAAAAGGAAAAGAAAAGAAAAAAAAAAAAAGAAATGCCCACAGTAAAGAAGCGGGCCCTTAGAATGCGTCTTTTGCTAGTCACTGAAGGTTACAGGAAAACAAGGCTTTCTCATTTACAGAATGTGTCTTTTTAATGACTGCAGATCATATTTAATATGTGCTTTGCTTGCAAGAAATTGGAAATTTGGATCTTTCCTAGCATTCTGCCCAGATACGTTCTAGAATTCCTTTGCTTCTTTGTAGAATTTTGATTCTTGTTTTTTTGGAAGGGACAATAAGGGAATTAAAAAATCAAGTTAAAATGGAATGAAAAGTGCCTTTCACAGGAATGTTTTATTGTCTCTGCCTGGACTCCTAACATAGCTTATGAGGTGAAAACACTGCTTCAGTAAAAATGGAATACTCTTGGTTACATGAAATCCCATCCCTCGTCCTTCAGATCCTCTGGAGGAGAAGTCCCTCATTCCTTGGGATTGGTGACGACAGCCGTGGTGGAATAGGAGTAGGGGCTCAGCAGGGCGGCGATGGTGTAGCGGCGGGGGCCGGAGTCGTTGGCTGTGAATACCACCTATGAGAGAAGACAGACAGGATCCATTTCCACCAGAGCCCGAAAACCGTACAGATGACACACATGACTGACCACTGGAAATCCAGTGCCAGCTTAATTAATTTTATTCTTTTATATTTTGGAACAGTTTGAACAGAAGGAAAAAGCTCAAATACGGGGGCAAGCCAAGCCTTTGAAACCATGCACAGCCCTTAGAGCAGGAGTACAGAACCAGGTCTTGTTTTGCAAATTCACATCAAAAGTCAAGATGGCCCTAGCTTGACTAAGGGAAATCCCAGAGAGCCTAAAGGCTGTATCTCTTTTGTTGGTTTTAGAAAAAAAAAAAAGGTGGGGAGAATGCAAAAATGCACTGAGTCATTGAAAAGCTGCTGCAATAGTGGCTGCCAACCACAGACTTAGAGACTTAGCATTCTGGAGCTGGAAACATTCTTCCCGTTTTACAGATGAGCAAATCAGACTTGAATTATTGTATTGCCCCAGTCTACATACTGATGGAACCACAGTAGGAAGGTAAGTCTCCTGTCTCCAAGCCCAGAGATTCCCCCACCCCACTATTCTTTGCATTTTCTAACATGAAGAAGAAAAAGTATATTTTTATGTATAGCAAGCAATGAAATATGAACCAAAAGCATTTCAGGGCTCTATTTACAATACAGAGTGTGGAAGATCATGGTGGAATTTTGAAATATACATGCACGCACTAGACCTCATTTAAGCTTTGTAACTGGGCAAATTGTGGATCAAAATGCTGTTCCAGATAGTCACACAGTTCTGTCAAATTCAGTAGAGTATCTGCAACTTGTGTGCTGGGACAGGCTTAATTCTCAGAGTGAGGCAAGTTGGGATAAATTGAGGTCAGAAAAGAGGTAGCAGACAGTAAAGATGTGTTTAATTTGATTTATTTTGTATACGTGCCTTGGGTTGAGTTTTGGACACACTCTGCATAAATACATTTTGTTCCAAATATGGGGAAAAGAAACCCGGATTACTTAGGGATAGGAAGAAAAAAGGAGCTGAGTGAGCCATACCAAAAACAAAAATAATATCGGGGCAAGAGGAAGTGAGAATCACCTAAGAATCTCTTAAGAAGAAAGGGCTCCCCTTAAGGCCAACTCCCTAGAATCAACTAATAAAAATATCTTTTATCTTATGGTGACATTGACCTTCAGCCCACTTGATTCTTCTTAAATATTATAAGAGGCATAATCTGTGATCAAAAATCCATGAAGTAGCTGGGTGTACTGGCTCACACCTGTAATGCCAGCACTTTGGGAGGCTGAGGTGGGTGAATCACCTGAGCTCTGGAGTTCGAGACCAGCCTGGCCAACATGGCAAAACCCTGTCTCTATGAAAAATACAAAACTTAGCTGGGTTTGGTGGCGTGCACCTGTAGTCCCAGCTACTCGGGAGGCTGAGGCAGAAGAATTGCTTGAACCTGGGAAGTGGAGGTTGCAGTGAGCCGAGATTGCACCACTGCGTTCCAGCCTGGGTGACAAAGCAAAACTCCATCTCAAAAAAGAAGAAGAAAAAAAAAAATCCATGAAGTGAAGAGGCCTAAGAGCTCCTAATGAAAGTTTCCAATTTCCCTTGGTAAATCTAATATGACCACCTGGGTCACTGGCCAAGGTAGAGGTGACCAGTTCTGAAGGAGGCATTTATCAGAAGAAGCTGCATGAAACCCACCATGCACCAGTCACCAAAGTGAGACACTGGAACTCATCTCTCACTACTCACTCTCTCTTGTTCTCCATATTTATCTGGGCTTCAAGCTGGGCTGACGGTCCTGCCTAATCTGTCTTACTTCAGTCCTTTCCCCTCCATTCCAAGGGTAGGGATGTATTTTCATTTCTGAATCTCCAGCATCTAGCAGAGTGTTCCACACATAGAAGCTTTTATTTTTTAAATGTTTGTTGAATGAATACTGCAAGAGTGAGGAGCAGTCAAGGAAGCTGAGATCTAATGAAAGAGAACAACACGTGGGCAGTATGGCAATGAACTTTTTAGATGGCTCCCATCAGGCTGAGACCCAGGTCTTAGGCAAACAATGGTCTCAGGTAGGCAGTTCTACTACTCAAGGGTAGGGGCTGACACTCTAGGGGCAATGTCTTGTGCTGGGCACCACTGAAACCCTGCTGCTGCCCTGACTGGCGTCCGTGTCTTGCTGCCTGGCTGAGGGGTAGTCAGGGACATGCTTCTTGGTAGATGGGGCTCCCTTGGTGACTTGTGGGCCCCAGAAGTCAAACAAGCCTCTATTGTTTCCCCGGTAACATTGCCTAATGAAGGAACCACTGTATAGCGATTGAAAGTCTCATCCATGACTAAGCCAGAGAATAGTTCCCTTTCATGCTGAGCTATTTTTGATGGAATTAGTTGATCTTTAACTCTGACCAACATGTCTGGATTCTATTTCCATGACAGCCATCTGTTTCAAATGACTTAAGAAATTAAGACAAGGGGAAGACAGGGAGATGTATAACTCTTCGAAGATCCTCACCATAGGCAGGGGAACAGAGCACATTACAAATGTGGCTTTTCTTTTTTTAAGCTTGGCTTTTCACAGGGGAAAAATTTTCCTGGGTCACAATGCGAGGCAGAGCAGAACTGAGGGCAAACCCAGCCTCGGCCTTGTTTGTAAACATTTCTACTTGTGTGTTTCCTAGCCTTGTGACCTTTGACAAGTTATTTGACTTCCTGGTACCTTTGACAAGTTATTTGCTTCATCTATGAGATGGGGGTAATAATAGGACTGACCTCAGTGGCTTGTTCCTGAGGATTAAGTAGGTTAAATATGGAAAACACTTATAATTGTGTCTGCCACATGGTGTATGCTTAGTAAATGTTATCTACTGTGTTGCCATTTTTACTTTGATTTTATTGTCTCTCTATGTATGTGTTGCCAAGAATCACTTGTCCAAACCTCCGAGGAGCCAGATGTGTTTTGGAATGAAGAATGTTGCAGGTTTTAGAGAAATAAAATGGTGCATCTCTTGTTTCATACACTCTGCGTGGGGTCTGGAGGTCTGCCTCATAAACAGATTATTTCAACAGCAAATACGTCAATATTCATATAAAGTGGAATGAAGAGACTATGAATAGTGTCATGTAAGTTCAAGTCATGTTACTACATGGGTTTTCCTCAAAGTCAAAAAGAAATGTGCTTCTCAGAGTATTGTGAATTTGTTCTTGTATAATAGGGAACCTTTGGTCATTCATCACCTTCTTTGGGACATTTCTGTGGTATGCTAAGTAAAACTGTGCATTTCCTGGGATGCCAAAAGCAAAAACCAAAACCAAAACAACCCTTGAAGGTTTGTATACTCACCTCTGCATGCTCATGGAATGGGGAGATGCCAAGTGCCTTCCAGTAAGATTTGGTGTCTATTTCCACTTTGTATATCCCTTCTACAAATGCCTCCTCAGTTGTGAGCCCATGCAGCTCTCCAGACTCACTGGTTTTCCTATAAGGTGTGAAAGTCTGGGTTAAGTTAGGCATGGAGGAAACAAATGGCATGGCAAAGTAATACCCCCCACTCCACCAACACACATAAATGTGTTACATACATTTCCCCTCAACTAAGTCAGAAGTAGGGAAAACTCTTAACTGTCTGAAATTAAATGGCAAAACGTTTGTAAAAACTTTTTGAAAAGCTCACTGTAGATATTTTTCTCTGATAAGAAGAGAATGTAGGTATAATTTATAATTTTTTAAATTTTTTTTTTATTTTTGAGACAGAATTTTACTCTAGTCACCCAGGCTGGAGTGCAGTGGCATGATCTCAGCTCACTGCAACCTCTGCCTCCAGGTTCAAGGGATCCTCCAGTCTCAGCCTCCCAAGTAGCCGGGATTACAGGTGCCTGCCACCATGCCTGGCTAATTTTTGTATTTTTCATAGGACGGGGTTTTGCCATGTTGGCCAGGTTGGTCTTGAGCTCCTGACCTCAGATGATATGCCCACTTCAGCCTCCCAAAGCGCTGAGATTTACAGGTGTGAGCCATCGCGCCCGGCTGGGTATAATGTTTTCTTAAGAAAGAGTCCTTGTGATTCAAGACTGATGATTGGATGGGATGTTGTGACCATCCCTGGAAGTGGCCACTGCTGTTCTAACTCTGCACTTCTCCAGGACAGCAGGGTCTCGCTCCTCTCCCTTGTGGTGTGAGGATACCTTTCAGAGCATCTGCACACCACCAGGGAGTGTCATTTGCACACACAGTGGAAAACCTAAAGTAGGAAGAAGAACCTGTATCTGACTCTTCCCTTATATATATTTAACCTCTCTGATAACTCTTTGCCAGCAACAAACACTAGGCAACTTCTATTTCCATGTAAGTACAAGCTCCATAGTTGAATGTTGGAAATTGCTTCCCATTAGACTGCAACAGCTATGACAGATAAAAATAGCAGTTGTCTTTACTGACTCTGATTGTGCACCTCCTCCTTTCTTCTTTATATATATATATATATTTTTATCCTGACAAAAGGAGAAAGATTCACAAGAACATTAGAATGTTTTTGGTATCCATTTTCTCTCTCCCTTAGAATAGTCCCGTAACCACTCTTCATGTTATGCTTGGCATTTTATATAAACATAAATGAATTACCAAATAAAAAGTCAGTTAAAACCAGACCTAAGAAAGTGATCTTACCAATAATGGTTGAAGAATCATGTGGTTCTTGGAGTTCAATTAAATTACAACAGAAATTCTTCTCTGAGGAGGAGTAAGTACTTAATAGTTCCTCTTCTGCTGGGTGTGAAGGGTCTCCTGATTGCTCTGTCTTTTGGTCAATTCGCTTAGGTTTATTAATATATATTTTCCTTGGAGTTTTTGCTAGTGCAGGTAGAAAAACTCCATGAAAATTGTAAACTGGCTAATGAAGGTTAGAAGTCACTCTTGCACATGAAGTTGGGTGATCATGGGATTAGTCTGGGGCTGTACTTTGCCTCGTGGATCCATTTCTTCTGTCTCTTTTTACTTTTTTTTTAATTGAGCTTGACAGCCTCCAGCCTTGCACACAGTAGGTGCCCCAAAGTGTTCATTAGGCAAAAGCCCTGGCTTTTGGGTGATCCAAATGAACTACAGACAGATGCCTAGTCAATAATATTTCTGAATTCCTTTCCTTTCGTTAGTGGGTTAATACACATTGTACCTCTTTCCTAAAATTCTAAGACAAGGACTCTCACCTTTGGTGTTACCCAGGGACACCAGGGAATCTGTGAAACTCCTAAAATCACATATATGGTTTTGTGTGTGTGTATCTGTACATTTTTTCTGGGCATGGAAGCATAGAATCTTTAGTTTTTATCACCTACATAAAGTGGTCTGTGACCCAAAAGGGTTACACACCACAGCTGGAGGGGGGGAGTTCTGATTCCTTCTTTTCTCCACTGTCTACCCCTAAATGATGCTCAGGTTCCTGGTCACTTCCTAGCTAAGCAAAACAAAAAGAGGGCATCTTCAGAGGGCATACTTGACCTCTGCTCATGTTTTTCAATCTACTTGTAAATTCTTTAGCAGATGATGTGAGCCTCTCTCTACCAAGTGAGGGGCCAAAGGGAAGATAAAACCAAGTCCTGTGGGAGGGTTCTTTGGCAACTTACCCAGAGGCAAATGGCTCCCAGGTGTCATCAGCAGCCTTTTTGAACACATTCACAGCCACATTGATGGCAGGACTGCCTCGGACGGCATCTAGAACTTTGACCATCAGAGGACACTTGGATTCATCAACGCCCTGGGTGTAGAGAAGACAAGTGAGAAGTTAACAAAATTGATCAGAGTGAAAGGATTTATTCTTTATGGTGTTAGAAATCTGGAACAAAACAAGAATTACACACTGATTCCATTATCAGGAACATAAGTGTTGACAGTTAATGAGCTTCCCTACTCAGTAAAACACAGACATAATTGTTTCCAAAGCAAGAATGGTTTCTGCCTCCAGACATGCTGCTATCAACCAGGGATGTGTATAATGAATTTTAAGGGAGAGAACAGGCCCCCTGAGAACAGTTGCCTTGTTAAACTTCTCCATTTGAATGGAATTACTGAAAAGAGGTAATGTACCATACATAGGACCAAAACAGTTTTTCCTGAGATCATTTTAGTTGTTGCTCTAGTCACCCTCTCTTACCGGTTGTTTTAAAATTATGTCAGACTACATCCAGACCCACTTTATAGATTAGTTAATTCTTCTAGAGGATTTAAGAATTAGATATCTGACTAAAATATTGTTCACTAAGCCTTTTAAAGATTAATCAGTAAGTACATTTTGATTAGCTATAGGGCCAGAATATAATCTCACGCAGTTTGCCCCCCAAATACATTTTATAAAGGGATACTTTTCTGAAAATTCAGGATTAACAGTTTCCTTAATATCATATCTTTATCTCTATCATCGATCTGAGGAAGTGGAGATACCAGACATTACAAACCCAATGCACCAAAGCAGTGAGGCAGAATCCCCAGAGTTCAAGTCTCAGCTCAGTAAGCTCAGTGGAACTTCATTCTTTTTGAAGTTTGAATTAATGATATTAAAGATAGATGCTGAGTACCCTTGCCCTAGTAACAGAAGCTGGTTGGCAAAGCTGGAAGGAGTCACTCCTACTTCATTTAGCATGCATTTTAAATGTAGGAACGGGATGTCCCAGAAACACTCACCGTAGGACCAGCCTCAGACACAAATACCAGTCCAGCGAGGCAGAGGAGGAGCAGACGATGAGAAGCCATCCTGCCAAGAACGAGTGGACTTCTGTGATGGCTGCTCCTAGCCTGGGGCTTTTATACTCACTTCTCCTGAGCTAGGCTGCTTATCCCTGCCAATCTGACTCCAAACCTGCTGATTCTGATTATTGACTTAGTCAACAAAGAGAGAATAAGTAACCCATACAAATATGAACCTTGTCTAGAGAGATTAGAGCATCGGAACATTAGCTCTATGAAATATTCTTAATAGGTCATTTGACCAGAACAAAACAATCCAAACAAAACAAAAATAGTCTTCTCCCTGTGTGACTCCATGCAGTAACATTCTTGGGGATATTTTTTTCCTCCCTCACATATTTCTATGCATGTTTTCCATTTTTATACATTTTTGTCTTTCATTTTAGATGCAAGATTTTAGACAGATGCGAGTTGTAATAACATGTATTTCATGTTGAATGACATTTGGCTGCACAGGCTTAAATATAGTGCATTAGAAAATGTTTGCACTTGATGGATCTATGGGTCAACAAGGAAAAACCCTTGGCAGTGCTCACATTTTTAAAAGCCTACATTTTAGCCAAACTAAGTCATTTGGAAGCTTTGCTTAGTCAGCAATTTCTCCACAATGTGTGTGTGTGTGTGTGTGTGTGTGTGTGTTCTGCCCAGATAAGGTCCACTTCAATCTAAGACAGAATAGCATCTTCCCTCCCTCCTTCCCTCCCTCCCTCCCTCCCTCCCTTCCTTCCTTCTTTTTTTTTTTTTTTGACAGGGTCTTACTCCGACGCCCTGGCTCGAGTGCACTGACACGATCACAGCTCACTGCAGCCTTGACCTCCTGGCCTCAGGTCATCCTCCCACCTCAGCCTCTTGCCCAGGCTGGTCTCGAATTCCTGGGCTCAAGCGATCTGAGCCTTGGCCTTCCAAAATGCTGGGATTACACGTGTGAGCCACTGAGCTGGGCCAGAATGGCATATTTCAACCTGGCATTGATGACCCTGAAATACAGAGAACGAAATCTTCTTTACTGACTCTCCCGCATTGGGCATGCAGGAACAAGGCTGCCAGCTGGTTTTTGACAGAATCAAACTTGATGGAAGAAAGTAGAGATGACCGTGAAAACCAGAAGCCATGATTGACAACAGATTCTTTTCCTCCTGGCCGATGTATTAATACAAGTCCAGAAGTTATGATGATTTGATGATTCATTAATCACGTACAAAATCCTGTGTATGTGTGTGTGTGTGTGTGTGTGTGCGCGCGCACTAGCACGTGTGGCTTTGTTCATGGATAAATAAATCAAGTGTTTGTTCCTTATAAGATAAATATGTAGAAGACATAGAGCAGACAAATATTTTGGACAAATACATGCCAAGAGCGAGTCCAGTCTGGAGCACTAAGGGTTGAGGCAACATTCCCATAACTGATAGAGTCAGATTAGAAAAAAATCAACAAGAAATCCTGAAGCACAGGAGTTTTCAGGGAGTAGTGGAAGGGATGGAAGGGCCTTTCAGGAACAGGGGAATGTGCAGGAGAGGACTCCGGGAGGTAGGCTGACCCCTCACAGCAATGAGCAAATGTAGTTGAGACCATAACTAGGAATAGAGTCTTAGACCCTTAGAGTTTGACTAGGAAGCAGCAGCAGAAAGACTTTTGCATTTGGAGTTGGATGACCTGAGTCATTCGATCCCAGTTCTGCTGCCCCGTTTCCCGGATGACCTTCTACGAGTTATTTACTATCTCAGATACTTGGTTAACTCATTTGTAAAATAGAGATACCTACTTTTCTACTGCAAAGGACTGTTCTAGTAACCTTTAATATGAGATGATGTACAAGCCTTTTGTAAACTGTAAACCACTATCCTGGTGTAAAAGCGTAACTAATAGAATTTGGTTCAACACCTATGCCTCAGGGGAAAATCCTTTCTCAAATAACATCCTTAGATATTGTCATCCAATATCCTCTTGATAATTTCCTATTGCTCAGAACCTGGATAGAGAGCCTTGGCTCTGGCTATGAATCATAAATATGTGGAAGCATATTCATAACCCAAGCAAATCTACTATGCATGCATTTCAGCACTGTACCCTGTTGAAACTAAGAATCATCTCTTGTAGACCCTGTGAACTGGCAACCTTGGGCTGCCATCAGCCCATAGATATGTTATATTTGGGCTGCACAGTGTCTCTAAACATTTGTAATAGTTGCTAAAATTAAAAATTGAGACATGCTGCATAAAAATTTGGATTTCTGGCTTCTCTTAAGAAATCAAAAAAGTTGGCAGCATTAGGCCCACATTTACACATGACAGTGATCATCAGAAGGTCACTCTCAGACATCACGACTCCCCAGGTCTCGCTGCCAATGCTGAGGCTAGGTGATTTTCTAGTGGCATATCATGCTTGAGCTTTTATCTTTTCTTACACATGGCCCATTTCTCTCATCTGGGCTTCTGCCCAGCCTTTGGAAAACTGAGTTTGTGATGGCTGGTCTTCCAACAGCCATGTAAGTAGTGTTTTCTTCTTGCCAAATAGACATTCCCACTTGTGTGAATGAATCTTGCTTAGACATAGTTTCTAAGATCCTCAGCATCCTGAACTTCCTTCTCTGGCATACTCCCCTGGTCAGAGTTTCTCTTCGAATGTGATGCTCTGAACAAGACACAGTACCTGAAGTAGATCAGGCCAACCCACAGGATGTTGAGACTGTTGCCTCCCTTGGCAAAGGCACTTTAGTGCAAATGTTATACCCAGAATCCATCTGTAACTGTAGTAACTGTGACCCTCCCTTCATCAGAATACTACCTACTGTGATCTGTTGGTTACAATAATCTAAAATGACCTATATTATCTGTCATCCTGTGTTTTGATCATTTATGAATTTTAACCCAAATATGGGACCCTGTGTTTGTATCTGACATATCTCATCCCGTTAGTTTCAACCCACCACTTGATCCTTGATATGGTTAGGCTTTGTGTCCCCACCCAGATCTCATCTTGAATTATAGTCCCCATGTGTCAAGGGAAAGATCAGGTGGAGGTAATTGAATCATGAATCATGAGGGGCGGTTCTCTCAAGCTGTTCTTGTGATAGTGGGTGAGTTCTCACAGGTTCTGGTGGTTTTACAAGGGGCTTTTCCCCCTTTGCTTGGCACTTCTTCCTGCTGCCTTGTGAGGAAGGTGCTTTGCTTCCCCTTCACCTTCTACCATGATTGTAAGTTTCCTGAGGCCTCCTAAGTTATGCTGAACTGTGAGTCAATTAAACCTCTTTCCTTTATAAATTACCCAGTCTCAGGCAGTTCTTTATAGCAGTATGAAAACATACTAATACAATCCTACTGACATCATTTAATAGTTGTTCTGTAAATTCCTCCCTTAGAACACTTTCAGGCCATGCCCTTGGTCACTTTGACTCGTTTGCTTTCTGAACTATCATTGATCTGGAAATCATTAATGAAATTTGCATTTGAATAAGACAAGGAAGTGGGGAGAAAGTAAGGCAATTTAGGGTACAGAGAAGATCCTAAATTTCATTGGAAAATCATTGATAAAGTTTACAGAGACAAAGATTATTTTTTAACATAAAAAGACGAGAGGGTACAAAAAATAGAAAGAATAAGATCTACTATTTGATAGCACAAGAGTGACTATAATTAATAATTGTATATTTTAAAATAAAGAATGTAATTGGATTGTTTGTAACTGAAAAGATAAATGCTTGAGGAGATGGATACCCCATTCTCCATGATGTCCTTATTTCGCATTGCATGCCTGTATTAAAACATTGCATGTGCCCCCAAAATATATACACCTACTATGTATCCACAAATATTAAAATTAAAAAAAAATAAAAATAAGAGAAAATTTTGGTAGAGAATTAAAGATTAAATGTAGGTAGTCTGGAGTCAAAGTGAGAGCGCTGGGAGAAGCAGCTTGCAGAGTTTTAGGTGAGAGAAAACCAAGGCTAAAGCATGAAGGAAAAAGCAAAAAACAGAGATGGAATGTATTATTTGTTAAATGAATGCTTGAATGGAACCAATAGCAAAGACAAATACAAGAAAAATCCAATGTTTCTTGCCTAAGAAGCAATTTATGATAAGAGAGGGTTATAGGGGTAAACATATGCTCTCAAAGATAAGAAGGTCTTCCTTTCCTGTGTTTATTTGAGTTTGCAAAAGCTCTTTCCGACGGATGGTTACAAAGGATCCACAAAGGGGAATGAATTAGGGTCAATGGTCACCACATTCCTGGAGGCCTAAGTGGTTGCTGCAGATACTGTGTGCTTAGGCACGATCAGTGGCTATGAAGATCCAACGCCTTAAAACAAAAGGAGCTCCAGTGAAGCATTTCAGCTACAAGTTTATGTCTTTTCTTAGCCATGTACTGTTTTTCCTCTCAATCTGACTGTGGGGCTGTAGCGTAGATGTTTAATTGAGGTGAAAAAGATGAATTTGATGACAACATTTCTCCTCCTCCTACAGAATATGCTGTGATTAATGAACAAGTTGCCTGGCTCTTAGTTTAGGGTTCTTCTGCCCTCTTCCTTATAATGGGCAGGTTTAGCTATGAAAATTTTTGATATTATAGATAAACTCTTTCTTCTTGGTTTATTTTCTGAGGGTGCATGTCAGCTGCCAGACAGTGATCTGTTGACACTGAAATGCCCACTAAATGTGTCTAAGCTGATTACCCGGAGTGGGGCATAGATTAAATGTAGGTAGTCTGGAGTCAAAGTGCTGGGACTCCGAGTGCTGAGACTGGGCCTCATGGTGGGGTTAGGGGAGAGTGGAAATGATGGTATTTGGGGGCCCTGGATCTTTGCAGGTTGAATAATTCAATTTTGTCAGCTCCCCTTGAGGTGAATAAGCCTCAGGGGTTTGATTAATGGTAAGCAAATCATAAAAGATTCATGTTAAAACCATAATACCAATTTAATTAATAGTTAGATGGTTGCTAGGTAAGCGAGAAATTGGAGCAAAGGGCCCGGGCTAATTTTTTGAGAGTATTTCATCTGGACGGCAGGAGAGCCTAGGGAAGTTATCTGACTTCTCTGTAGCACATACTTTTCTTGTGTTGGGAATGCCTGTGTCTGCCTTATCTGGCATGCCTCTCCTCTGCCAGTGTTGAATAAACACACAAAAAGCCTTTTCCCTTATCTTCCCTTCTTCCCTTGTCCATGTAGATAATCATCCAAGTAAAGGCAAACATTATCTAGGATGTATTAATTAGACCATATTTTATATTTGTTAATTGTAGTTTGAGTTTCTTGGTTGAATTTTGGGGGCCAACCTAGTTGGGAACAACCATTGAGAACTCCCTTGTGTAAGATTCTTCCACAACCCTTAGCCTGCAAGTTGCCATGCCCCATATTTGTGGACTGTATAACCAAGAGTGGCAACTTCAGTCCCACCCATGGCTTGAGAACACACCTGTCACTGTCTGAGGGATTTTGCTGTGTATCAGTAGCTCTGATGATTCAGGCAGGACACCCATGTCTTGGTCCAGGTTCATATCTGTCTTAGTGATCACACACGTGTTAGAAGATCTTATCCATAAACAGTTACTTGACACAGTTAGAGTTTTGGCTTCTAGAGTTACTCAAAGCTCACCCACCCCTACCTACGAGGTGTATATGCAGACAAAAGAGGAAGTTTAAAATGTTAAGATATTTTTTTGAAAGAATCTAGTTGGCAGGTTTCCTTTGGGCTTCTTTTTTTTTGCCCCTGCAACTCTCATGCAGCTAGTGTAGCAAAACAAGCTTGAGGTTGGAGGCTACCATGATCTGTGAAGGAAGGAGGAAGTGGGATGTGGCCTTCTGGATACGTGATATGATATATACCATTTTCTCTCCAAACACATCCTTGTGATGTGGAATAACTTACCCCATTTACCAGGAGACTGCACTAGGGTATGGGTCAATTGCACTAGCCAGAATTAAAGAGGATTTATTTGGTTGATTCTGTGTCTGTACTTACATATCCCTTAGATCAGCTATACTGATTCTGTGGCCATAATCCACCGTGCATGGTTTAGGATATAGATTTTAGCTACTTATATTTTCTTTCAACCTTGGAACTGAGAGAGATATTTTAAATTCAGCAACTAATTTAAAATAAGCAACTATTAAGCATCTTCCTCATGTGAGTCAGTGTGCTAGCCATCACTGTGGGAGCTATCAAGAGAGGCGTGTGCCTTCAAATTGCTTATAATTTAATTATTAAGAAGATACACATATGAAAAAATGCTCAACATCACTGGTCCTTAGAGAAATGCAAATCAAAACTACACTGAGATAGCATCTCACACACGTCAGAATGGCTACTATTAAAAAGTCAAAGAACAACAGATGCTGGTGAGGTTGCAGAGAAAAATTAATGCTTTTACACTGTTGGTGGGAGTGTAAATTAGTTCAACAATTGTGGAAGACAGTGTGGCAACTCCTCAAAGACCTAGAGGCAGAAATACCATTTGACCCAGGAATCCCATTACTGGGTATATACTCAAAGGAATATAAATCATTCTATTATAAAGACACATGCATGTATATGTTCATTGCAGCACTATTCACAACAGCAGAGACATGGAATCAACTCAAATGCCCATCAATGATAAACTGAATAAAGAAAATGTGGCACATACACACCATGGAATGCTATGCAGAAATAAAATAAAATGGAATGAGATCATGTTCTTTGCAGGGACATGGATGGAGTTGGAAGCCATTATCCTCAGCAAACTAACGCAGGAACAGAAGACCAAACACCACATGTTCTCACTTATAAGTGGGAGCTGAATGATGAAAACACATGGACACATGGGGGATCAACACACACTGGGGCCTCTTGGAGGAGGGGCAAGTAGAGGAGGGAGAGCATCAGGAAGAATAGCTTAATACTTAGGTGATGGGATGATCTGTACAGCAAACCACCATGGCACACTTTTACCTATGTAACAACCCTGCACATCCTGCACATGTACCCCAGAACTTAATAAAAGTTAAAGAAGTAGGAAAAAATATGCCCAGTCAACAGGAAACAGTTGATGAGGTGGACGATAATTCACAGAGGGAGGAAGCAACTTTGGGGTCGTGGAAAGCATCTGTGAAAAGGTGAGACTGAAGCTTGATCATCAAGGAGAAATACCATCTACAGAGGAAAAAGAGAACAGTGTGTGGAATTCCTCTCCCATACAAGTGGGAAAGCATTTGAGAGCTTCAAGTTGTTGGGGATGGAAGAAGAAATTAATGGCGTGAGTGATGTGGAACCAGGAATGAAGGAAAATCCAGAACCTAGGTGTAGTAACCAAGCATAGAATCTGACGAAATGTAAGTGTTAATGGGCTAGGGTGAGAGGGTCGGACCAGGGGTGAGGCAGTGGGATAGTCATGGAGACAATGGAACAAGCTGGTCAGGAGGGGTAGGAGTAGTTCTAGAGCCTGGGATCTGATGGATTCTGGGCTGTAGAGACATCTGAATGCTGTGCTGCTTCAGTTTTCCACATGCATGAAAATAATTTTTATATAGATAAAATTATATATATTATATATACACACATATTTATTTTGTGCACGCGCGCGCGCGCGTGTGTGTGTGTGTGTATCAGCATTTTGGGATAAATAGAAGACGACTGCTCCGTTTGGAGATAATGAGCCCAGGGAATCCAGCTGCCCCAGGCCTCATTTGGCAACTCCAAGGGCTGAAGGGACCATTCCTGTAAACCATTTGTTAAACCTGGTTTGGCAATTTCAGCATAACACACCGAGGCCTAGTTAAGAGTGTTTGGCTATAATATTTGTTATTGCTATCATAGATGTTATTGGACTCTTGGAGTCTCTTCAGAGAAGGAAGGATGAGGGAGTGTCTCTGAGCACTGAGTTTATAGGAAAAGACAATTTGTTTTACAAGACGTAGAAACCAGAATGAGCACAGGTGCAGAAGTGGAAGAACACTAGGCGTGGCCTGAGAACAAGGAGTAGCGCAGGGCCTACCATGTGGATTAGATGAACCTAATGAGATAAGCCAGAGACACCATTTGGAGTCAGACTGCGGAGGATCTTTAGTGCTCTCCTGAGAAGTTTGAGTTTTCTCTGTAAGTAAGAACATAAACCTATCTGGTAATTCAGGGCTATTACCCACGGAGCACCCTACTTCATGAGGTGGGTGGCCCCGTTGCCACTAGGGTACCCAGGTAGAAGCTTGCTGGCCCGCAGGCAGGAGTACTGGGGATGGGGTTCGGCGGTGAGTCGGAGCTGGCAATTCATGACCTTCAAAGTCCTTTCCACTAACAAGTCTGTATAAAGGGGTTATTGAGAATTCTGAGAGTTCTGGGTTATTGACAGAACAAAAAGGGGTTATTGAGAGTTTTGGGTTATTGACAGAACAACAGGGTGGAAACTGGAGAGACTGAGCCTGGAGGAGGCTGGAGGAGAAAAATATACAGGCTAAGTGTCCATTTAGGACAGTAATACAGTTGTATAATCAGCAGGGTCCAGCCTGTGGGTCAAGGTTACCTGCACCCCTGCCCTTCTGGAGTTATTGCAGATTCTCAAGTCTACATGCACACTTGTATTTTCTCAACAAAACGTTATTAAAAAGACCTCTATTATGTGAAGGTCTGAATATATTTTATCATACTTTTAAAAGATATATTGCACTATAATTTACATATGGTAAAATTCTTTTTTAGGTGTACAGTTACACGAATTTTGACAAATATATGTAAGTCATGTAATTAACAACAGAACCGAGTTGTAATATTTCCATCCAAAAAGTTTTCTCATACCATTTTGTAGTGAATTTCCTCCTTCCTCCCAGCCTCTGGCAACCACTGATTTGTTTTCTGCCTCTATAGTTTTGCCTGTTCCACAAAGTCATACCCATTGAGTCCTGCAGTAAATAGCCTTGTCAGTATGGCTTCTTGGAGTTGGCATAATTCCTTTTAATATTCCTCCATAAGGTGGAGCTTGCAGTGAGCTGAGATCTGGCCACTGCACTCCGGCCTGGGTGACAGAGTGAGACTCCATCTCAAAAAAAAAAAAAAAAAAAAAAAAAAAAAAATTCCTCCATATTGTTGCATGTTTTTATTAACTTTTTCTTTAATTTACTAGTAGTATTCAATGGAGTAGATATACTGCAATTTGTCAGTTCGCCACTTAGCAGACATTTCAGTTGTTTCCAGCTTTTGGTGATTGTCTCATACATTTGCAAATGTGAAAAACAATGTTTATGCAAAGATGGAGAATATACCTAATAACGATAGGTAGTATTTATGAAATGGAATGAGTTGCCCAAGAACTTAGAAACGGTGATGTGAGAAATACACTAGGAAATCAGCATATCGTGAGAAAAGCAGAGCCATGCCACATCAGCTCAGTCAGGGCACTTAACCCGAGCTCCACAGATCCTTGATGTCTGTGAGCAGAATTCAGGAAACCTGTGATTACTGGATGAGAAAGAAATTATATCTTTATACAAGACTTTGATTGCAGTTTAGCATTTTCTTAAATTATGAATGTAGATAATAAGCCAGAGTAGTTATGAGCAGTAACTATGACTTTATCACCAATAGAAATCACAGATATACTCATATCACATACAGTTGATGGATACATTTTGAAATATTCTTTATGCTCATTGCTACTTTAAAATTATGACACCCAGGGCTACATTTTGTAACTAATAAGGATGCACATATATTACTGTATGACAATTTAAAAAATATTTTAATAATGGCATTTCAGCACATTTGGTTTCCTTGTCATCCTCTGTATTTAATTTTATGCACAATAAGGTGAAGAACCTGGACACAGAGACAGAATAACCTCCACCAGGCCATCAAGGCTTGACTGTAATCGAATGGAATCTACAAGCACGTGTAAAGAAAATGGCAGTCATCCCTGGAATTTGTTAGCAGTGGAAGGAAATAAAAAAGGAAGTTGTAGTGTGTTGGCTTTTTGGACTGAAGATTTATAGTCTTATGGGCAGGACTTTTGCTGGAGCAGGAAACACTGCTGCAAAGACTTCCTACACAGATATGCCAGAAAGAGAATATATTAGTCATTCTGGCCTGTGTGGCTGTAGGATTTCTTATGGAATATTACTACATTGAGATTCTTACTTATACTTTAGCATTTGTGAGCTTGGTTAGTGAGTCCATTTCTGAAATTTCTAATGAAACTGTGATTCTGAGCCTGCCCGGTGGACTTTGGGCATTGGTCAGCCTGAATGAATTGGTAAATTCATCCAGGTAGCCCTGGAGAGAGAGTTAGCTGGCCTCCACTTGGAGACATTGACCTCAGTAAGCACCTCTCCTACAATGTCAACAATAGTAATCTCGGTGGGGGTAGTGCTACTGGTTATAGAAGGAAGGAATGGATGCAACAGACAGTGTTGAGCAAAGACTAACAGCAGAGAGACAGCGTGTTGAGGAAGGTGAAAGTCAGAATGATTCTCTAGTTTAGGACCCAAGAGGATTAGAGAGGGTCTCCCCGACAGAGACCCAAGAGAGTGAATCAAAGTAACATCCAAGTAAACTAAAGATTTCATTTATGACAAGGAAAGTCATTGACTATTTAAAGGCAGAGGCTTAGGAGACAATGCAAGTTTAACTTTAATTCAATGTCCTTGCAACAAACACATGCTTTCCTCAAACAAGGTCTTTGGTGTCCTGGAAGAGACAGTCTTAGACAAATGGACCACGAGAATGGAACAATAGAGGACTGCTTAGGCTGATCTACTTCATCCCTCAGAGATGGAGAAGTATGACTGGTTTTTCCAGTTGGCAGGATCCTGAGACCTGAGTGAACAAAAGGGATTGACCTACAAGTCAGGCTCCATCGCCTTCATCCTCACAGGTGCAAACTCCTCCCTCTTCCCTGACTTCTCAGGCTTTCTGCTCTCTTGTGCTCACTTAGACTCCTCCTCAATCCTTCCACTGAGTACCAGACAACTTCAATCCCACTGTGCCCAAATTCCCCAGTATCCTCAATCAATGCCCTAGGTGCTCTCTGTACTTCGTCTTAGGTGGGATCTGGGTTCTCCCAGCAAGTGCACTTCTCTTGAGCTTTCTTCGGTGGTATCAGTTCCCTCATCTGATCAAGAGATCCTGGAGCCCTCAGCACTCCTATTTGGGATTCGCTTATTTTCCCTATCAGCCTATGTCCTGAGATCACTCATTTCTCTCACCTGGCGTCCTAGATGCCTTCTGTCCTTAATCTTCCCCACCTTCTGACTGAAGAACATCCATGGGAGGAGGAAATGTGCTAAGCTTGCTTAAGGGAAAAGCAACAGAGTTGTCTTGATCATGCCCTCAAAACGTTCATTTAATTCATGTATAACCCTTATTATAGCTTGGTAATTCGTACATTCATGTGCATACTGTATTTACTCCTTGTTGCATTTTCCACACATTTTTAAAGACTTGCATTAAACAGTCAACCTTCATTTATTTCGTAACCATTTCTTTTTTTTTTTTTTTTTTTTTTTGAGACGGAGTCTCGCTCTGTCGCCCAGGCTGGAGTGCAGTGGCCGGATCTCAGCTCACTGCAAGCTCCGCCTCCCGGGTTTACGCCATTCTCCTGCCTCAGCCTCCCGAGTAGCTGGGACTACAGGCGCCTGCCACCTCGCCCGGCTAATTTTTTGTATTTTTTTTAGTAGAGACGGGGTTTCACCGTGTTAGCCAGGATGGTCTCGATCTCCTGACCTCGTGATCCGCCCGTCTCGGCCTCCCAAAGTGCTGGGATTACAGGCTTGAGCCACCGCGCCCGGCCTCGTAACCATTTCTTAACCCTTCTTTTGCTTTCCTCTCCCATTCAGAAGGAAGTTCATTGTTTCTTCCGTGTTACCCCCGTCTTTCATTCTTCCAGACTATTGTTCCTATTTTGACCTTGATCTTAATTTGTCTTTTTCTAACATTATCTATTATCTACTCTCTATTGTCCTTTCTCCTTCTTTCTCCCTACCTTTTCTAGGTCTCTGTGCCTGAAAACTAATTCATGTCACCCCAAGGCAACACATCCTTCCCAATCTTTCTACAGCCTTTGACTAGGATTCTGCCTCTTTTATTTCTATCACTGCTGATGATTAATTTACTGTGCCACTCCTACTTTCTCATCATGAACAGCAGTGATGGCAGTCTAGTTTCCCCACCCCTTCTTCTTACAGGGCTTTTTCTACTTCAAAGGTGCTGGTATTCTTATCATCACCAATTACAAAAGCATTTTGGTCAGGCTTACACCTTGATCAGTTTCACCCAGAGCTGCTCTTCACCTCTAGGTAGGGCTGTGCGGCTCTGGTCTTTCTGTCCCAGTCTCACAATCTGAATCCCTCAACTCTCTTAGCATTGCCAATAGTGCCTCAAGTTCAACATGCCTAAATCTGAACATTGCATTTCTTCATTCCCTTCTCCCCTTACCCCATCATTCTTTCCCTAAGTGAAATCCCCATTCTCCTGGCTAGTCAAGGATAGAACCTTGAGAGTTAATGCTTGAATTCTGCCTCCCTTAACACCAGACTTCAAAAAGTAATACCAATTCTACTTCCAAAATACTTCCCCTATCTCTTACCTTCTATTTCCACAACTGCCAACTGAATTCAAACCTTCCCTGTTAATCATATGGCCTTTTGCAATTATGTCCTCGCTGATCTCCTTACTGCTAATCTATTTTCCATATAATCTTTTCTATAAGCTACTGCCAAATTAATCTTCTTAATGCATACCTCTGATTACATCACATCTCTCTACAAAAGCTTTTCCGCACTCCTCATGGCCAGCCAAATAAAGTCAAATGTCCTTAGTCTGACATTCAGAGATGGCCATGACTTGGTTTTTTGCTCTAGCCCTTCAAAAACCAGTTGAATCCTGGGCAGAGCCTGTGACAGACCAGCCCGGCACCCTTACCCTTTCCTCATCCATTCTCCCTCACATTTCTAATTGTCTGAAGGAGCCAAAGTAGTGGAGTGTTGCTCAAGGCAGTGGTTACAGAGAAAAAAGACCAGGTGAGACATAGTTATGGTAGTAGGAATAAAAAATTCTGGTGACATCAGAAATGGAAAATGAGTGAGAAGAGCCAAAAATGTCTCGAGTGTTTTATTTAGCCTGGAAGGATGTTTAGATAGTAAAGCCATTAGCTTATATGATTAAAAGTATGAAAGAAAATGAATCTGTTTTTGGACATGTTGAGATAAAAAGGTTGATATGTAGGTGTCCATGCCTAGAGGACAGCTGGAAGTGACAGCCTAGGAGATGGAGCTTGGACGAAATCAGGCTGGAGATGAAGATTTAGCATGTGAGTTCAAATACAGCATTTGGAGGTCACCATTAGACTAAATTATTTTATTTTATTTTATGGACAGGGTCTTGCTCTGTTGCCCAGGCTAGAGTGCAGTGGCATGACTATAGCTCACTGCACTCAAACTCCTGAGCTCAAGTGAGGCTCGTGCCACAACACCCAGCTAATTTATTCACTTTTGTAGAGATGAGGGTCTCAGTATGTCCCCCAGATTGGTCTTGAACTCTTGGCCTCAAGTGATCCTCCCACTTTGGCCTCCCAAAGCACTGGGATTACAGGCATAAATACCAGCCCTGACCCCAAAAGCCTTTAACAATAAGAAGTCCAAGGATAGAGCGCTGGAGTAAACCAACCTTTGGCCAGTGATAAAAGCAAGAGAAACCTCAAGTAGAGGTTTCTCCAGGCAGAAGTTAACTCTGCTATGCAGTGCTTCGTACCTCTGTTGAACATTTATGCCATTGCATCAGAGTTGTTTGTGTTCACTATTTCTCTTTCTTGGGCAATGCCTTCTTACTTTTTGCATCCCCAGTCCTAGTGCAGGGCCTAGCATGCAGGAAATGCCCAGTAAATGCTTGCTGAATGATTCAATAAATAAATGAAGTCAGCTGCAGTCACAACTGGGTCTTGCTTTCTCTCTTAGTGAACCAACACTTACACTGCCCTCTATCCTATTTCTGGCATTCCTGATTCCAGCTCAACAATCCAACTGCCATTTTCCCATGTTCTTGATTGCATGTGCCCAACTGAGCCAGACTGCTTCTGAGCCCCAGTGCTCCTTGTTCCATCCACTAATCGTGTCCTTCTTTTCCCACTTGCATTAGTTCATTTTCACCAGGCTGATAAAGACATACCTGAGACTGGGTAATTTATAAAGTAAAAGAGGTTTAATGGACTCACAGTTCCATATGGCTGGGGAGGCCTCACAATCATGGCAGAAGGCAAAAGACACACCTAACATGGTAGCAGGCAAGAGAGCATGAGAGCGAAGGGAAAGGGGAAACCTCTCATAAAGCCATCAGATCTCATGAGACTTATTCACTACCATGAGAACAGTATGGGGGAAACCAACCCCATGATTCAATTATTTCCTACTGGGTCCCTCCTACAACACGTGGGAATTAGGAGAGCTAAATTTCAAGATGAGATTTGGGTGGGGACACAGCCAAGCCATATCACCGCCCACACACCTGTGCCCGCCTTCCATTGCCACCTGTCCTTTCCCCTGGGCTTCTATATTTGTCTGAGGATTATTTCTTCATCTTTAATTTTCAGACTCAAATGTAAAGCTTCTTTAGGATGGTTTAGCAGGATGAACAGAAGCCTTTCCCCCTGACATTTAAAAGCCTCTAAAATGTGCATTCTAGAAGATAAATTCCCCCTAACTTATATAGCCTAGAACAGATTTGGAAACTGGAACAAACTTCTTCGTTCTGAGTTTTTAGATAAAACTTTTGTGTCCGTGGGGTCAGATGAGCAACTTTTCCTCCCATCTAATCACACATGCTACCTCATTGGATCTCCAAGTATGGACCCTAGGCCGAAAGTATCACCATCCCCCAGGGAACTTGTTAGAAATGTAAATTCAAGGCCCCAGTCCAGAAACACTGAATCTGAACTTCTGGGGGTGGGACCTGGCAATCTGTGTTTTAACAAGCCCTCCAGATGATTCTGATGCTAAAGTTTGAAGGCCATTGTCTTAGATGCAACCAATAACCAGGAGTGAGGTTGGGCCATGGAATCTAGAGTCTGGTGTCTTTAAAAGCTTTGCCATCTCCTAGCTGGGTAACTTTGGCCTAGTCACTTAGCCTCCTTGGACCTTAGTTTTTTTCCTCTAGGAGATAAAATTTTTGAGTCAGTTGATCTCAAATTGTAGTCATTTTATTCTATGGCTTTGTGAGTACTTCTAAAGACAGCAATGGCAAATTCCTATTTTGTTAACAGGGCAAAACTTCAGGGATGACTAGGCACATTTAAAAGGGTAAGCTGACTGGGGACCAGGTGCATAACTACCTCTGGTTTCCTCTGACTTTGCTTAGAAACAAATCCATTTGGCCTGGTGTCCAAGGAGGACATCTGGCCTCCGTTCATCAGATGCTAAAGTTGTGTGTTGAGAGAGGCAAAGCAAATGATCTGTGACATGTGGGTTCTACTGAATCAGGCTCTCTTTAGTCTGCACAGAAAGATTTGTTTGCAGACAGTACTAGCTTAGGAAGGCTGGTGCAAAAACAATGATCAACACAGGTTTCCACAGGCAGATGAGTTACCCAGATAGTGACTTGGTGCTGCTGTGTCATAGTTACTTATAAATTCACTAGAGGAGTTTGTTCATTGTGCTCTCAATTCAAAGAGTTTAAACTATAAGGTCACTCTGAAAATGAGTGCTGATTCTTCCAGAGAAGTAAACCATGTCATTAACTGCTTGTGTAGTCAATACAATTCCCTCGGAACACAATACAGCTTCTGTTCTTTTAATGCATATTCATGCCAACACTATAATTCTTCAGTTGGAATAAACGTTTGCACAAGAAAACAAAATTAATTTATCCATAGCTTTATCTGAGTCATGTATAACCTCACTTGGCCTTCTCTCCACTACTTAGTTCTGAGAACTGCTCCAAAGTCATCCTGAAGATCAAGTGTGATTGCTGCTGATAGGGGTTCACAGTTTTCCTGATAGCACAGTTGCAGTCAGCCTACTGGTTTTACAGTCTCTTACCTCCATCCCTGTGGTGCTGTGGGGCTGAAGCCAGATCCTGAAATGGGTGAGCTGTCCACCTTGCATTGTGCCTATCCCCTAGAGTCCTTCCTTCACTGCCTGCCTTTGTCTGGAGACCTCAAAGGCGACAGACACAGCGTTTGTACTTGGAGCTCCATATGGTAACTCATTGCCGAGTTTTTAAGAAGTTTACATGAGTGAGTAAGTAGAACGTGTCTGTTCATATTTGATTTTTGAAATCTCTGTCTTATCAGGGTCAGCTGAGGGAATATTGATTTAAAAACTCAGCTGGGACTTCTGTGGACAGGGGATAGTTTGAATTTTTGGTGTCAACACTTTTTTGAGCCTTCTAAACATCTCCCCACTTTCTTATACTAGAGCCATACACAGATCTGTCCACAACCACCCTGGCTGTAAGTGAAGGCTGCTAGGCAAAGAAATGATATTTCACTTGAGAGGCAAAGTAGTGTAAGAGGAATTTGTATGGGCTTTGGATTTTCAGAAAATGTTGGTCTGAGTCTTGACTTTGCCTGAGTCTGATTTGTACTAGATTATTTACTTGTGTTTTCTTACACAGCCGACAAGGCTTAGTGTTCTTGTCTGTTAAACAGTGACAAGAATAGCATCTGCCTGTTAGGGAGGATTGAATTCAATAGTGGATAAGAAGCACAACACAGTTTATGGGCCACAGTAAGTAATTCATGAATACTGGTCCCATCAGGTAGAGGTGGAAATGGGGATTGGCAGACCTGCCCTAATTTTTATTTGATCACTGTAATCTTTGACTTTGTTTGTTGTTCAGTAGAGAAAGTTGCAAGCCCATGGCTGTCTGGATCCAGGCTCCAGTCTTTTGACAGCAATCACTTTATCATGACTCATTTTAAGACCCATTTCATTTTTGCTCTGAATGCAAATACAGTGTCAACAATATAATATGTAAATCCATCAGAAGTTGGACATTTATTAACTTGATAGTTGCCTCATGGTTTATAAGCATGTAGAAATGTAAGGAGTTAGTGTGGCATGTAAATGATGCCCCCATTTATTTTAGTGGGACACACTATGCTAAATGGCTATTGCACCAAGCAGTTTGTGAAAATAAAGGCAGTGAATTGGGTCAAGGAAAGAGAGTTTTGTTGTGTCTGTTAATACCATGAAATATGAAACTTGGTCCTCACCTTTCCTAGCTATGCAAGGGTAGGGCTCTGAATAATCCTCACTGGGGAGAGAGAAGGATTGGAGCTGGGCCTTATTGTTTATTATAAACCGAAATAGAATTATTTAAGTCATATTTATGGATTGTGCATGATTTCAGTTCCCAGCAAATTGGTCAAGAGTGACAGTTGCATCAGTTGCCTTTAAACTTTTCCCTAAGCTTTGAACTTCTGCAAATTCAGAAGCTAATTTTTGGCAGACTCAATGACTGTGTGTTCATAAATGGGGAACCTGGATTCTGGGCTGCAGCTAGCAGCATGCCACCTGACTGAATGAGGAGAGGAACAGCATTCATGTATGGATCAGTAGTTCCAAAATGTTCTAATATAACATTGAAATTCTTTCAAATGTCAAAAAATCCTGGGACCTGAACTTCTAATATCTACCTATTTAAAAATAAGTTTATAATAAAATGTTAATAAAAAGTCAGTAATGGCTTAAAATAACTTTGTATTTTATTCTTTTAAATTATTATTTGAGACAGGGTCTCACTTTGTCACTCAGGCTGGAGTAGTGTCGTGTGAACACAGCTCACTGCAGCCTCGACTTCCTGGGCTCAAGCAAACCTCCCACCTGAGCCTCCCAATTAGCTGGTACCACAAGCATGCACTGCCATGCCTGGTTAATTTTTAAACAATTTTTTTGTAAAGACAATGCCTCCTGGCCAGGCATGGTGGCTCATGCCTGTAATCACGGCACGTTGGGAAGCTGAGGCGGGTAGATCGCCTGTGGTCAGGAGTTCAAGACCAGCCTGGCCAACATGGTGAAACCCTGTATCTACAAAAATACAAAAATTAGCCGGACATGATGGTGGGTGCCTGTAATCCCCACTACTTAAGAGACAGAGGTGGGAGAATCACTTGAACCCAGGAGGTGAAGTTTGCAGTGAGCCGAGATCACGCCACTGCACTCCATCCAGCCTGGGTGACAGAGTGAGACTCTGTCTCAAAAAAAAAAAAAAAAAAAAAAAGAAAGAAAGAAAAAAAAGAAAAGAAAAAGAAAATCCCTCTTCATGTTGCCTAGGCTGGTCTCAATCTCCTGAACTCAAGCAATCCTCCCGCCTTGGTCTCCCAAAGTGCTGGGATTGTATACAGGCGTGAGTTCTCATGCCTGGCTTGTATTTTATAAATCCAATGTATGTATATGCGTTTGAAAAATAGTAACCCATTTCTGGATGAATGTCGGCTCCAGACCACCTGAAATGCTTAGGCCAAGGATTGGCAGGCCCTCTGCTGTACCTTTGTGCCCTCAGACTCTGGAAGCCCAGGGGTGGGGAACGAGAGCACTGCCTTCCCTTGGTCCTGAAGGGAAGTTCTCGAGGGTTCTCCTGCCAGTGCCTACATAGATGAGAGCATGCTGGGACGTGGGGAGGGAGTTCAATCAGTGAGTGAATGCCCATCCTGAAGGGTGAAGTTCTGTCCTAGGTCCTGGCTACAAGGAAAGTGTCTAGCATAACTGTCCTGGAGCAGGTAAAGCCTCTTGTTTGGAGAGTGTGTCAGGAACCAAGGTTATATACTCGAAACCAGAGGCATGGGATAAACTGCTCTGTTGGAGCTTCTGACTGAAATTGCCCAACACACTTGGGAAATGGGGAGCTCTCAGTATTCAGTTGTGGCATTAAAGAAGACTTTGTGGAGGAGATTTCACTGGGGTCTGGAGCAAATGATAAGATTCAAAGATACAGAAACGAAGCAGGGAGAAGGAGAGGGGAGTTCGATCACTGAAATTTTCATTACCCCTTAGCCATCTAGAGACTGTTTGCACTTCCCCACTTTCCCTCCTTCCCTCTCTTTCCTTGTTTTCCCCCTTATCTCCCATATATCCATCCTGCGAGCTTGTTGTCACTTGTACCTTGCTAGTAGCTCTAGCAGAGACTGTGAGGAAGCATAGAGCAGGTAGATCTTCCACAGGCGTATATTAAGTCAGATGTGGTTTCCTCCTGCTTGGCTGGGATAGCAGGTTAAAGTAGGATCCTGGACCCTCTAGACTATCCAGGGGCTAGTGTCCATAGGCTCAATGCTCAGTTTTTAGAACCCTCGGCACAATTGTTCTGGAAACCCTCTCCTGCTAGATACTTCTTGATTTTGCCCCACAGTTATTGCACTGGGTGCTGCCTGAGCAGCTTTTATAGCCAAATCGGAGATTAAGATCCAAACCTTGACAGCAGCCAGACTGTGCCCTGACCTGGGCTCGCAGGAGGAGTCTGCACTGTGCCTGCTGCCCTCATCCAGACCTCGTCCGGCCTGGAAGGAATCTCCTCGCTTCCTCTAGGGCTGTCTGCACAGGCCCAAGGCCCAAGGCAGTCTGAGGAGGAATGGGCCTGGGAGCAGGTAGCTAGTGGGGAACAGGAAGCATGCTTGGTGCCCTGATACACCATATTCGGTTGGATTCTTGGCTGGAATTTGCCATTCAAAGTCATCAATTTTACTTCATGTGTTCCTTCAGTCTAGGGCTTGAACTTTCTGGGAAAGCAGTACAAAAAATGGTACAAATGAAGTTGGGGGATTATCTGGGGATTTCGACAATGGTTGATTCCCTTTAAGAAGGATAATCTGGAATTGAATGTATAAGGGTTGCAATTTCAAGTCTTATGCAGGCTGCAGGGGGCTGAGTGAAAACAGTGAATAAAAGAGAAATGTATACGCAGAAGGGGATGTGTCTCTTCTTAGGACTGTGGAAAATTGGTCTTCTCATCGTGGCTTCCTCTGAGCGCTAGGCTGGAGTTGCCAGATCAGCAAGGAATCTGCAGTGCGAGGCTCTCAGAAAACATCCCTCTTCTCTGAAGACAGCAGACTTGTCATTCGATGCTGTCTTGCTGGGCTATCGTTGTGACTGTGACGTTTTTGGGTGTTTGCATGTCTGTTTACCTCTGTGAATTTCTCATTCATTAGGAGAATTCATTATCCTCTGTTCTTGCAGAGAAAATCCCTTTAGGCAGCTGCTAGGAATAATTGTTAAGTTGTTCCTAGTATTGCCATGGCTACCCCTGTCCCAAGTAGAAGACAAGCTGGGGTCTCCTATAAGTAGATAAAGTAGGGTGGGGTGGAGGAAGGATCAGGAGCTGTGAGTCGGACCTCATCCAAACCCTGCTTTTACCGCCTTCTAGGTGTGTAGATGAATCTCAGGTCTCCCAGAGTTTCTGGTTGCTCCTCTGCATTGCTGAAGATTGGTAAAGATTGGGAAGAACAAGGCCTAGAAAGCACGGTTTTAACAAAGAATCGGCTCTCAGTCTATCCTTATATTTCTTCACTTGAATGGCTTCTTAGAAAACCTCTTTCCAATATGTTGCCTTCTTTCAGCCAAGTCTTGTTCTTTATCTCCTATATACCATTTATCCCCTTTATCCACGTATCTCCTCAAATCTTCCACCTGACAGCTTCCCCCAATGATAAACATCTTGCATCAGTGTGGTGCATTTGTTGTAATTGATAGCCAATATTGATGCATTACTCTCAACTGAAGTCCATGGTTTACATTAGGATCCACTTTGTGTTGAATGAGGTTTTGACAATTGTATGATAACACAAATCCACCATCACTGTGTCATACGGAAGAGTTTCACTGCCCTAAAATCCCCTTGTTTTCTACCTATTTATCCCCCTCTCTTTTCCTACCTCCCCTGCAACCCCTGGCAACCACCAGTCTTTTGACTGTCTCCATGGTTTTGCATTTTCCAGAATGTCAGATAGTTGGAATTATATAGTGTGTAGCCTTTTCAGATTGGCCTCTTTCACTTAGTAATACGCATTTAAAATTTCTTCATGTCTTTCCATGGCCTAATACCTCATTTCTTTTTATCGTTGAATCGTGTTTTGTTGTACGAATGCACTACAATTTGTTTATCCACTCACCTATTAAAGGGCAACTTGGTTGCTTCCAAGTTTTGGCATCAACTATGTCAAATTATAAATAAAGCTACTATAAATATTTATGTCCAGGTTTTTGTGTGCAGGTTTTGATTGGCAGCTAGAATGACTGACCTAGCTTTAAGAATAATCTTAGCTTCTCCATTATATGTGTTTATTTTAGTATGGGTTTGCTTCCCCTGCTACACACAGGGATCTCTCAGTTCTCTGAGCACATGCTTCTTCGTTTAAAAAGAAACAATCATTGTCATATAACTGCAGGCATGGTGGCTCATGCTTGTAATCCCAGCACTTTGGGAGGCCAAGGCAGGAGGATCGCTTAAGGCTAGGAGTTTGAAACCAGCCTGGACAGTGTAGTGAGACCTCATCTCTACCAAAAAAAAAAAAAAAAGTTAGCTGGGCATAGTGGCATGTCTCATAGTCCCAGCTACTTAGGAGGCTGAGGCAGGAGGATTGCTTGAGCTCAGGAGTGTGAGTCTGCAGTGAGCTGTGATCAAGCCACTGCACCCCACCCTGGGTGACTGAATGAGACCTCTTCTCAATTAAAAAGAAAATTTAAATGAAATTCATATAACTGGTAGAATTCTGGGATTTGGGAACCTCTCAGAGCCCAAGTCCACACAATGTCCTCTCAGTTTCCAGGCTTGATTAGACTTAAGGACTGTATCACTCTCAGAGAAATTAGCAACCATGGAGCTTTAGCCCAGAGAAAGGTCTCACATGGGGGCTTCTGGAACATGGAAGGCCATTCATAGCACTTGGCCATAGGCTAGTTCCCTAGTGACTTTCAATCTCACTGTTCCTTCTCCTAAAACTGGCTCAAGCAAGGAGAGCTTCTCACCAGCTAATGCACCCCAGAGCACTGCTCAGGTTTAGGTGAACAACTGTGAGAACTGTTAGGGAGGAGTTTTTACTGGTTGGGGACATAATCCACATGTAGACCAAGAGGGAAATGCCTGAATCTTGTTTGCCCCTCCCTATTTAGGCAATAGGGCTATGGAATCGGTTTCTGATCACTCTGCTGACCTAGCCCTGCACTTTTCTTTTACTTGAGGGCTGAGACGGTAAGATTACCATTTTCTTTTCTTTTATTTCTTTCCTCCTCCTCCTCCTTCTTCTTCTTCTTTCTTCTTTCTTCTTTCTTCTTTTTTCTTCTTCTTTTTTTTGCTAGGCTGGAATGGAGTGGCATGATCTTGGCTCACTGCAACCTCTGCCTTCCAGGTTCAAGTGATTCTCCTGCCTCAGCCTCCTGAGTAGCTGGGATTACAGGTGGCCACCACCACACTCAGCTGATTTTTATTTTATTTTATTTTTGAGATGGAGTCTCACTCTGTTGCCCATGCTGGAGTACAGTGGTGCGATCTTGGCTCACTGCAAGCTCTGCCTTCCAGGTTCATGCCATTCTCCTGCCTCAGCCTCCTGAGTAGCTGGGACTATAGGCACCTGACACCATGCCTGGCTATTTTTTTTTGTTTTTTTTTTTATTATTATACTTTAAGTTCTAGGGTACATGTGCATGACGTTTATATCATGTATAACTCCCCAATGCAATCCCTCCCTCCTCCCCCCTCCCCATCATAGGCCCCAGTGTGTGATGTTCCCCTTCCCGAGTCCAAGTGATCTCATTGTTCAGTTCCCACCTATGAGTGAGAACATGCGGTGTTTGGTTTTCTGTTCTTGTGATAGTTTGCTAAGAATGATGGTTTCCAGCTGCATCCATGTCCCTACAAAGGACGCAAACTCATCCTTTTTGATGGCTGCATAGTATTCCATGGTGTATATGTGCCACATTTTCTTAATCCAGTCTGTCACAGATGGACATTTGGGTTGATTCCAAGTCTTTGCTATTGTGAATAGTGCCGCAATAAACAAACGTGTGCATGTGTCTTTGTAGTAGAGTAATTTATAATCCTTTGGGTATATACCCAGTAGTGGGATGGCTGGGTCATATGGTACATCTAGTTCTAGATCCTTGAGGAATCGCCATACTGTTTTCCATAATGGTTGAACTAGTTTACAATCCCACCAACAGTGTAAAAGTGTTCCTATTTCTCCACATCCTCTCCAACACCTGTTGTTTCCTGACTTCTTAATGATTGCCATTCTAACTGGTGTGAGATGGTATCTCATTGTGGTTTTGATTTGCATTTCTCTGATGGCCAGTGATGATGAGCATTTTTTCATGTGTCTGTTGGCTGTATGGATGTCTTCTTTTGAGAAATGTCTGTTCATATCCTTTCCCCACTTTTTGATGGGGTTGTTTGCTTTTTTCTTGTATATTTGTTTGAGTTCTTGGTAGATTCTGGATATTAGCCCTTTGTCAGATGAGTAGGTTGCAAAAATTTTTTCCATTCTGTAGGTTGCCTGTTCACTCTGATGGTAGTTTCTTTAGCTGTGCAAAAGCTCTTTAGTTTAATTAGATCCCATGTGTCAATTTTTGCTTTTGCTGCCGTTGCTTTTGGTGTTTTAGACATGAAGTCCTTGCCCATGCCTATGTCCTGAATGGTACTACCTAGATTTTCTTCTAGGGTTTTTATGGTATTAGGTCTAACATTTAAGTCTCTAATCCATCTTGAATTAATTTTCGTATAAGGGGTAAGGAAAGGATCCAGTTTCAGCTTTCTACTTATGGCTAGCCAATTTTCCCAGCACCATTTATTAAATAGGGAATCCTTTCCCCATTTCTTGTTTCTCTCAGGTTTGTCAAAGATCAGATGGCTGTAGATGTGTGGTATTATTTCTGAGGACTCTGTTCTGTTCCATTGGTCTATATCTCTGTTGTGGTACCAGTACCATGCTGTTTTGGTTACTGTAGCCTTGTAGTATAGTTTGAAGTCAGGTAGCGTGACGCCTCCAGCTTTGTCCTTTTGACTTAGGATTGTCTTGGCAATGCGGGCTCTTTTTTGGTTCCATATGAACTTTAAAGCCGTTTTTTCCAATTCTGTGAAGAAAGTCATTGGTAGCTTGATGGGGATGGCATTGAATCTATAAATCACCTTGGGCAGTATGGCCATTTTCACGATATTGATTCTTCCTATCCATGAGCATGGTATGTTCTTCCATTTGTTTGTGTCCTCTTTGATTTCACTGAGCAGTGGTTTGTAGTTCTCCTTGAAGAGGTCCTTTACATCCCTTGTAAGCTGGATTCCTAGGTATTTGATTCTCTTTGAAGCAATTGTGAATGGAAGTTCATTCCTGATTTGGCTCTCTGCTTGTCTGTTACTGGTGTATAAGAATGCTTGTGATTTTTGCACATTAATTTTGTATCCTGAAACTTTGCTGAAGTTGCTTATCAGCTTAAGCAGATTTTTTTGTATTTTTAATAGAGATGGGGTTTCACCATTCATAGGATGGTCTCGATCTCCTGACCTTACAATCCACCTGCCTCGGCCTCCCAAAGTGCTGGGATTACAGGCGTGAGCCACCATGCCCAGCCAAATTTTTTGTATTTTTAGTAGAGTCAAGGTTTTGCCATGTTGGCCAGGCTGGTCTGGAACTCCTGACCTCAGGTGATCCACCCCCCTTGGCCTTCCAAAGTGTTGGGATTATAGTCATGAGCCACTGTGCCGGACATTCTCATTTTCTATTTGCTCCTATTTTTACACAGCCATTTCTTCTCCTCTAACTTTTAATTGCCTCAATAAAAAAGAATCTTGCAGTCCAAGCATGGTGGCTCACGCCTGTCATGCCAACACTTTGGGAGGCCGAGGTGGGCAGATCGCTTGAGGTCAGGAGTTCGAGACAAGCCTGGCCAACGTGGTGAAACCCCATTTCTACTAAAAATACAAAAAATTAGCTGGGCATGGTGGTGTATGCCTGTAATGCTAGCTACCCAGGAGGCTGAGGCAGGAGAATCACTGGAACCTGGGAGGCAGAGGTTGTAGTGAGCTGAGATGGTACCACTGCACTCTAGCCTGGGTGACAGAGTGAGACTCTGCTCAAAAGAAAAAAAAAAAGAGAGAAAGAAAGAAAGAATCTTGCTAGAAATAACTCCCCTCGATGGAGGTATTAGTAAAGAAAATTAGTGTATACATGTTGTTCCAAGCTGTTAGGTTTTTCTGTTTCTTATTTTCATTCTTTTCAATAGTTTTAGTTAATTTTAAATGAAAATAAAAATATGGTCCCGAGGTTAATTGGGATTGATTTTCTTGGTTGATTGAATTAAAATGCCTCTTTCTTGAGTTGCTAGTATCAGAAAAAAAGGAAGGAGCCAAGGTGAGCAAAGGCAAAAATAAAATGAAGCAGATGCTTTTTCCCAAGTGTATAGATTAAACAGCCCCAGTGACACACACATTCTAACAAGCTATGTGTGAAAATGCACATATATATGTGTCTACATTTATAAACCTGGATGTCTAGGTGTCCTACTCCATTTTGTGTTGCCATAAAAGAATACCTAAAACTGGATAATTTATATAGAAAAGAGGTTTATTTTGCTCATAGTTCTGTAGGCTGTAGAAGAAGCATGGTGCCAGCATCTGGTTCTGGTGAGGGCCTCAGGCTGCTTCCACTCATGGCAGAAGGTGAAGGGGAGCTGGTGTGTGCAGAGATCCCATGGCCAGAGAGGAAGCGACAGAGAAAGGGGTGGTGCCAGGCTCTTTTTAACAAACAGTTGTCGTGGGAACTAAGTGAGAACTCACTCATCCTCAAAGGAGGGCATTCATCAATTCACAAGGGATCTGCCCCCATGACCCCAACACCTCCCACTAGGCCCCACCTGCAACACTGGAGATCAAATTTCCACATGAGGTTTGGAGGGGACAAATATCCAAACTATAGCACTAGGTGCAGTTTACCACTTAGAAACACCTATGTAAAGGGACCCAACCAGATTTGGAGTAGCAGGTGGGTGTGAGGGTTGTGGGGGCAGAGGGTAGGCCAGGAGAAGAGGCAGCACTTAGAGACCTGGATATGGATTCCCAGGGCAGGGGGCAGAACAGTAAATCTTGCCAGGCCTGCCTGCAGAGGTGGCAGTGCTAGATCAGGGACTAGCTCAGGTGCAGGTAATGGGGAAATGCTGCACGGCCAGGCCCTGTTCTTCTCTAGCTAAATAAGGCAGTTAGAATAATTTGTGTGCAAGTGTATTTAATTTAATGTCAGAGTTGAAGCAAAGATTAAGGTCCCCAACCAAGAAGAACGATTAACAAAATTCAGGCACCAAGAACCTGCTTACTTTTTATTGTGAAGTATAATGATGTGCAAACTCAAGACAAATTGGATGTCCTAATAATAACTCATAAATATTACAAGTACTGACTGAGATCAGGGTTTAGCTTTGAAATTGATGGCAGTGAAATTCTCACCTGTGCCTACTGTGGAAGTTTAACTACATTCTCTATATTAATAATGACAGCATTTAGCATGTAGTGGAAGAAAAAAAATCGTTTGTCAAAGGCATGATATCCATTAACAGGTATCAGTATTGCCCCAATTCTTAGTGTAGAAGACCTCCCTATAAACAAATACATGACTAGAGCTAACATGGAGGAAGAGTCTGGGACTCTAATGAATTTGGTATTATTCCTTCTCTGGGCATTGATTTCTTCTTGGTACTATAGCTGATTTTCAAACTTTCCCCTTTTTGGTGTCTGTGCATTCAACTCTAAGGAACCACATAGGAGAAAATATTGTTTTTAATTTTATTTTATTAATTTTTGAGACAGGGTCTCACTATATTGCTCTGGCTGGTCTCGAACTCCTGGCCTCAAGTGGTCCTCTGCCTTGGCCTCTCAAAATGCTGAGATTACAGACGTGAACCACTGTGTGTTCAGCTGAAAATATATTGTGACTCTAGAAAAATTCCCATGAAGCTTTGTTATACACAATCCTGTGGACTAGCCCCACATGATCTCCATTCATCTTTTTTATGCCCATAGGAGGAGTGGGTTGGGACAGGTTTGGTGGGCATGAGGTAGACCCAGCTTGGCAGTATCAAGGCTGGGGCATGAGGTTACCTGGGGTGCGAGGATGCATGGGGCAGGAAATGGAATTCTTATTCTGAAGGAGAACAAAGGGCAAAGTTGTGTTAATACATCCAAAGCCTGACGATTAAGAGTCAGCAGAAGCCAAGGTTCAGAGCAAATCTCTGGCAAGAGAAAGTAGCAAAGCCAGGAGGTGGCAGAGTCTGGCAGGAAACACGAGAGGCGGCCTAAGGAAAGCATGGAGATTGCATATAGAGCATGTGGGTTTTTCTGTGGCCCTAAGTGGCCTTGCTTGGGTACCCTAGTTAAGTCCAGTGCGCTGTGAAAAAGCAGTGAATCCCTTGCAAAACTGGAAATGTTAAAAATGTATCAGGCATAAGTGTTGGTGTGCATCTACCCAAAAACACCTACCCAAGAGTGGCTTGCTCATCTGGCATGAGAGGAGTCCAGCGGTGGGTGCTTGCAGGTTGTCTCACAAGGTCAGTGGTGTCACAGGTCTGGGTTTTGCTTCTCTGTGATTCTCCTGACTTCTCTCACAGCTCTCAAGATGGCCACCAGAGCTGTCTTCTGCAGAAGCTTGAGGAGGGAAAAGGATGTTTCTTTTTATCAGGGAGAAAGCAACACCTTCTCACAACTTTCCCTCTGATGCTGGGAGCCAGGATTGGGACACGAGGCAGGTCCTGGCTACCTGTGATGATAGGACAGCCAATGCCTGGCATTTTGGGTTTTTATCATCCAGAAAGGAAGATGGTCCAAGGAAATGGCTATTGTAAGAGTGAATGACAGCCACAGCATTTTAATGTTCTGCAGCCTTTAAGGTCTTGTTTAGAAAATATAAGGAAATTGCAGCCACACTGCTATGTCACGTCACAGCCAACCTTTTCAATTGCTCTCCATCCTTGTTGAAAGAACAGTTATTGACTCACCAGGACTATTCTTGAAACCCTGAATGCGAGGCAGACAGGAAGCTTGGAATTTCCTCTTCCGCCACTGTTTGTGAATAACTGGAGGTGGCAGGTCCTGGTTGAGAACTCTCTGCTAAGGAAGAAGGAAGGTTTGGGGAAAATGTTGTTATCAATAGCAGAGCATGTGTAGGTCATGAATTATATTGCTCATCAGAGAATCTGTTACATGTCAGCTACTATGTGATGAATGTTCAGTGCATGAAAAATATTTTAGATAGAAAATATATTGGGTTCACTTCCAGAGTCAGCTTTTCCATGGCTTTCTCTGAATTCAACCAGTGCTGTTTGGCACTGCCACGTGTACATATGTGTAATAACTTTAAAGTGATAAATCCTGGAGCAGGATTGAAATGTACTCAGTGTGCTGGATTGTTTCATAGTCACCTCTGGCTGTTAGGAACTATGTTTTTCAGAATCCCTTCCCTCTATGGATCCTAAATACAGTTGGCCAAAAGAGACACTTGCATAAGATTTGAGAGGCAGAAGAGAAATTGTGGTCGTTTTTCTCTGGAACCCTTTGCAGGCTGATATTGTGGCTATCAGATGGGCAATGCCCTGTGGGTCCCAGCCTGTCTTTGCTCTTTTCATCTCCATGTCCAGGTCTTCTTTCTGATTGTTGGCCCAGCACCAGCCACTTGGCTGTACACCTACAGTGGCCAATACTCCCTACCCATACATTCCAGCTCTCTTACTGTCGTCCTATTTCAGCAGCCCAATGGCAGTTGGCCTTCCTTCCCTGATATGTAGCAAACTCTGATCCGGTCCCTTGGCCAGGGCTTCAGCAGGACTAGACAGTGAGTTTTCTCTGATACTCTCACTTCCCTTTCCAGATCTCTGCCTTCCCAGCTTCTCCCACAATTGTATCAGGTCTAATCCCTATCCTAAGTCTCTTCTTCCACAATATCCACATACAGTGACTCTACTTTCCTGAATATATGCTGATAGATACATGCTGTTATTCAAATCTGCATAGATTTGGCCTTCATTTATTTTCTGTGACTTCTGTTTAGAGCCCCATTTCTACCAATGCTGGAGGCTGGGGTGGGATACTATTTAAAGTTGCCAAAGCAAGAAAATTCTGTTTCTTACAGTTTCAAGCAGTCATTTATGAGTTAACTTAAGCTGTCTTGCATCTCCCTCCTGCTTTTCTAAAATGCCCCTGGGTGCAGGGAGAGACCTACCCATACTCCTGGTGGGACGGGCCTCTCCCAGCATGCTGGTCTCTGCTGTGGAATAGAGAGGCTGTCCCTGAATGTTCTGCACTATTCTTTCTTGAGATGTGTCTAATTAACATGTCCTTTGGACCAAGATGCTGAGACTTGCTGCTGAATTTCAAGGCCCCTGATATTTGCCTCTGTTGGTGAGGGGGCCATCCTCTCTGGCCTCATCTCCTGACCCTAGGCCTCCCCTGGGCCACCTGTTCTATCTGCATCTCCATGTTGCCCTCTGGGACACTCCTGGCTTCCCAAATTTCATGCCAAAGCTGTGAAGGAATCTGGGTGCCATCTCAGAACCACTTCAAGGGTGTCTGCAAGTTAGGGGGCATCTGTAAGCAGGGAGGAAAGGGTTTCTAGAAATCACCAGAAAGTGGAAGGGAAGAGGTGATGGGAATAGAGTCATACCCTGGGGCTTGAGATAGAGGTTTCTGAGGTGGAACAGTTTTAGGAGCTGACAGGCTCATGGATCTGGTCCAGGAGAGGGGAGTGAACTGGAGTATGCGGGGAAGTCCAATAATTGGAGTCATCAGACCTTGTCTGTGTGTCTAGGAGAGAGTTCAAGGAAAGCAGCGGGGAAGCACTAGGGTTTACAGAGAAAGCAGAAGGGAGCTTAGGAGAGGAGAACAATTGTGAACTCTGTAAGCCAGCCTCCTGAGTTTAAATGCTGGCTCTAAGGTCAAGAGTGGATCCTTCCTTGAGCCTCCCATTCTCCAGGTGTTAAATGGCTAAAATGATATCCCTTTTGCGGACAATTGTGAAATGTTCAGCATATAGCAGGGACCGGGTGCGTGGTAATTCCCATCATTAGCTACACTCACCACTCATCATCAGCTGCCAACTGTTAGAAAGTAGTGAAAAATGAGCATATTTCCTTGAGATGCCCCTCACTTCTCCTAGGATTTCTAAGATCCAGATGATGTGTATATTTGTTGTATTTGTTTCCACTTTTGGTCTTTTTGTTCTCTTACTAAACCAATGGTGCATCTTACAATTTTTGATACCTTGATGAAGGGGTGGCCTGCCCCTCCACACCTGTGGGCGTTTCTCGTTAGGTGGAATGAGAGACTTGAGAAAAGAAATGAGACACAGAGACAAAGTATAGAGAAAGAAAAAGTGGGCCCAGGGGACCGGCGCTCAGCATACAGAGGACCCACGCCGGCACCGGTCTCTGAGTTCCCTTAGTATTTATTGATAATTATCTTTACCATCTAAAAGATAAGGGAGTGGCAGGACAATAGGATCATCGAAGGGAGAAAATTAGCAGTAAGACATATGGATAAAGATCTCTGTGACATGGATAAGTTCAAAAGAAAATGCTGTGCCTTGAGATGCATATGCAAATATCTCCATAAACCTCTCAGCAGCATTGCTCCAGCAAGTCCCACCTTATGCCGTAAGGCAGTTTTCTCCTATCTCAGTATACAGAGCATACAATCGGGTCTCACACGGAAATGTTCCATTGCCCAGGGACGGGCAGGATTTTTAACCAGCAAGCTGCCTTCAGGCACTTGTTTAACAAAGACACATCCTGCACAGTCCAAAATCCATTAAACCTTGAGTCACCACAGCACGTCTCTTGCAAGGACAGGGCTGGGGGTAGGGTCACAGATGAACAGCATCTCAAATACAGAACAAAATGGAGTCTCTTATGTCTACTTCTTTCTATATAGACACAGTAACAGGCTGATCTCTCTTTCTTTTCCCCACACCTTGAAACCAGGAAATATAGTCCTTGTTCTCCTCCATGTAGATACAAGGATGCTGGTACAGTTTGGTGTTCTTTTTATCTCATTTTGCCACCAGATGGCAAGCCCATTCTATTATTCCTGCACCCCGCCCCTGCCTCAACCCCACCAGTGGAAATGAATGCCTTTTGTAATAAAATTATAGCTAAAAATTTGAAATGGAAAACTAAGGTAATCTCAAATGGACAGATATCAAAATGCAAAGTTGCAAAAACAAAGAATGTCAGAACTTTACACAATAACACTCTGCCGCCATCATTTCTTTAAACATCTACTTTACCCCATGAAAACATAAGCTCCTTGTAGCCAAGGGCTGTGTTATAAATCTATGTTCAGGACTTAGCAAGTCCAGTCCTGCTGCCAGGCCCAGTGGATTTAAAAATTGAACCTGGAGAAGAGAAAGGTCTTTATGAATTAATTACGCACATCAAGCAAGACTAAGAGAACTCTTAAGAAAGATTGATGCCTCCTTTACGAAGAGTACAAGGAGAGATTAGCTTGAAATAGTAGCAAGAGGGACTCCAGTGAGACTTAAGAAAGAGCTTCCTGATACAGATTCTGTGAACCCTGGGATTGGATAACCGAGAATGATAGACAGTGGTTCCCTTTCTCTTTTCACTGGTCGGGAGGTATCTCCTAATGGGAGGATTGGACTAGTCGACCTCTCAAGCTTCTTTTAATTCTCTTTATGATTGTAAATGTGTTTTCCTCACTTATTCCAAATTATTGCTGTTATTTGCTCCACTGGTGGAAAATCTATTGTACAATTAATTTTTTGTAGAGACTTCAAAGCATTTCATAGCAGATCTTCATTATCATGGGCTGGTGTAGATTTCTGTACTGAGCAAGCTGGGGACCCTCCCAGTCTAGGATCTGTTCTCTTGCAAAGATCATATGTTTTATAAACCAAATAAACAAAGAAAACTTGTTTTGCTCTGAAGGAAAAAAACAAAAAAGACAAACAAAACCAAACCAAAATGAACAGCAACTTTGACCTTTCCTTCGCCTGTAAGCCTCAGAGCTGTTGGCCGTATCTTTTTTTTTTGAGACAGAGTCTTGCTCTGTCACCCAGGCTGGAGTGGAGTGGCGTGATCTCAGCTCGCTGCAAGCTCCACCTCCCAGGTTCAAGCAATTCTCCTGCCTCAACCATCTCAGTAGCTGAGATTACAGGCATCTGCCACCTCACCTGGATAATTTTTGTATTTTCAGTAGAGACGGGATTTCACCATGTTGTCTAGGCTAATCTCGAACATCTGACCTCCTAAAGTGCTGGGATTATAGATGTGAGCCAGCACGCTAGGCCCACAGCTCATTTTGAATGAACTCTACCAAAAACCTGCTGTTTATGATTTTTACATGATAAACAGCATCGTAACAAACATCCTTATATGTATATCTTTTCATAATTTTAAGACTCTCTCCTGAGGTAAGATCCTAGAAGCCGGGCTGAAGAACTTGGTTCTCTTTCCATGGGTCGGATCATTAGAATGTACAGAGGATGCACCTGGTAGCAGATGCTCTCCATCCCTAGTTATCAGGGCTGTGTCAGGAGTAGGGGGACAGAGATATGAGGAATTTGTTTGCCTCTATGTTCCTTTTACTTCCTTGATAGTTTGTCTTGGTTTATCCTATTTCTTTTTCTAACCCTCTGGCTTTTACTTATGGCCAAATATTACTGGAGTATGTATGAGAGTAGAGGGAGACAGACAGGGCAGGCATGCAGGGAGCAGAAAAATTGAGTGAATATTCCTTTTAATCATTATCTTCATTTTTATTTCATCCCAGCTTCTCAATGTGGATCAGGTAGGTGGATTTTTCCAATTTTTAAGACTATAAATCCTAAACGAATTTCTCTAATTTTTAACACTCTAAGTCCTGTACTAGCAACAATGTGGATTTTTCTACCTTTCCTTAGAGTGCTCTAGATTATGTGGGAATTTTATTTCTCTTTGTTTGCAAGAGAAACTTCTAAAGGGCTCATTCCTTAGAAAAGCATGAATTTCCGCATGTCTCTTTAGCCATCATTTTAACTGCTCTTAAAGAAATCTGAAGAATGCTTTGCTGTGTGTCTTTTCCCTTCTGTGTCCACTTTTAACTAAATGTCTCTTTCCAGTGTCTCCATTTCTAATTCTCATGAAGGGAGTTAACTGGACTGATTATTCATCGTCATCCCATTGTGGGCAGATCTTTGAACAGTCTATCTCTTGGGCTTCTAGACAACCTGTAGATGGCCACTTTTAGGTTCAGTACCTCTCTCATCCAGTAGATGGCCACTTTTAGGTTCAGTACCTCTCTCATCCAGTAGATGGCCACTTTTAGGTTCAGTACCTCTCTCATCCAGTAGATGGCCACTTTTAGGTTCAGTACCTCTCTCATCCAGTCAGCTGTTGGCTGAGTGTGTGGTTGGGTGTGTATCATATGGAATGGAAAGATCCCCTAGAATTCCCAGCGAGGTGAAGGGCATTCAGCGGACCTTGAGTGCTCTTATTCAGGGATTTCTTTTAAATTGGCCAACTAGTCCAGGGGCAGTGCCTCACACCTGTAATCTCAGCACTTTGGGAGGCCGAGGTGGGAGGATCACTTGAGCCCAGGAGTTCAAGACCAGCCTTGGTCACATAGCAAATTCCCATCTCTACAAAAAATAAAAAAAAAAATTAGCGGGATGTAGTGGTGCCTGTGGTCCCAGCTACTCTGGAGGCGGAGGCAGGAGGATCACTTGAGTGGCAGATTGAGGCCACAGTGAGCTATGATTGCGCCACTGCACTCCAGCCTGGGCAACAGAGTGAGACCTTGTCTCAAGAAAATAAATAAATAAATAAATTGGCAAACTAGGAGAGAAAAGGCCTGGTAAATATAACCTGGCATTTTGTTAAAGAAGAAAAAAAAAAAGCTTCCAGAAAATGCCTACACATACGTTTACCCTATGACCCAGCAATTTAGGTATTTGCCCCAGAGAAATGAAAACATATGGCCACCAAGGCTTGAACATGAATGTTGATAGTAGCTTCATTTTTGATAACACAAAACTGGAGACAGTCTGGGTGTCCATCAAAATGAGAATGGAAAAGCAATTTTGACATAATTACACAATAGAATGCTACTGCATTCTATTGCAAAATAATTTCTTTTCTGCAAAAAGAAAGGTATTACTGGTACACACAACCTAGATGAATCTCAAAAAATTATGCTGAGTGATACAAGTCTATTCCAGAGTACACACTATATGACTCCATTTATATAAAGTTCTAGGAGAGGCAACACTAAAAAAATGTAAATAAAAAAGTCATTGCCTCTCGGGGATAGAGATGAGGCCTGAGCAGGAAGAGGCATTGGTATTCTCTGGGGTCATGGTCACTTTCACATCTTGAAAGGGGTTTGGTTACACGGGTGTACGCATGCTCCAAGACTTAGCAAATGTACACTTAAAATGGGTGCATTTCATGCTATGTAATTTTGCCTCAGAAGAAAAAATGTAAATAAATCTTGAACTCTAATTCAACTCTGATGTGTTCAGTGCACTGATGTATTTAAGTAACTTATGGCTATAATTTAATTTGAGATTCAAGAGAAATAAGATGGACTGATGAATGGATAGAGACATGGATAGATATGTAATAAACCAAGAACAGTAAAATGTTAATGGTGAAATATTGGCAGTAGAAATTCAAGTGTTCTCTGAAAATTCTTTCAGTTTGCTATGTGTGTGAAAAGTTTCCCAATAGAATGTTGGGAAAAATGTCTATTGATGTATGATATACCATTCAATTAACAACAAATAGTCATGCACCTGTCATATATAAAGCATTATGATATGTACTAAAGATACAAGAATGAAGAAAGACAAAGCTTTTGGCTCAGCGGTTTCACAGTTTCATAAGGAGATCAAAGCACCAAATTGTTAGGGGAACAAACATTTCAGTGATTTTCTGGAATAGTTTAATTTCAAGTACTTTACTTTTATTTATTTTATATTTAAAAGAAATGCATTTTATTATTATTTAAGTTTCTGTCTCTATTTTTATATATTTTAGGGGTACAAGTGCAGGATTTTTTAATTTTCATTTTTTTAAGGCATAGTCCCCTGTCATCCAGGCTGGAGTACAGTGGCACAGTCATGGCTCACTGCAGCCTTCAATTCCTGGGCTCTAGTGATCTTCCCATGTCAGCCTTCCAAGTAGCTGAGACCACAGGTGTACACCATAATGGCCAGCTAATTTCCTAAAATTTTTGTAAAGACGAGGTCTCACTATATTGTCCAGGCTGGTCCAGAACTCCTGGGCTCAAGCAATCCTGCTGCCTTGGCATCCCAAAGTGTCAGGATTACAGGCGTATACCACCAAGCCTGGCTGCAGATTTTTTGTATGTATAGATTGCATAACAGTTACATCTAGGCTTTTTAGTGTACCCATCACCGGAATAATGAACAATGTTCCCAAAAGGTAATTTTTCAATCCTTACTTTCTCCTACCTTCCTATCTTTTGGAATCCCCAGTGTCTATTATTCCACTCTGAATGCCCACGTGTACCCACTGTTTAGCTTCCACTTATAGGTGAGAACATATGGTATTAGACTTCCTGGTTTTGTTTGTTTGTTTGTTTGTTTGAGACAGAGTTTCACTCTTGTTGCCCAGGCTGGAGTGCAATGGTGCGATCTCAGCTCACTGCAACCTCCGCCTCCTGGGTTCAAGCGATTCTCCTGTCTCAGCCTCCCGAGTAGCTGGGGTTACAGGCATGTGCCACCACACCTGGCTAATTTTATATTTTTAGTAGAGACGGGGCTTCTCCATGTTGGTAAGGCTGGTCTCGAACGACTTTCTCTTTTTGAGTTATCTCACTTAGGTTAATGGCCTCCAGTTCCATCCATGTTGCTGCAGAAGACGTGATTTCATTCTTTTTTATGGCTGAGTAGTATCCTGTGGTATATACGTACCACAGTTTTATAATCCAGTCCTCCGTTGATGCACACTTAGGTTGATCCCATATTCAAGTACTTTACTTTTAAACATAAGGAATTCTTTAAGTAAATGACTCCATGTTATTTTGATTGACGAGTTTTGTAAGTGTTTTCTTTATCTAAACAAACTCACCAGTTAGGAAAAAAATCTTTCATCAAATGCTGCCTTCTAATCTTGTTTAGGGAAATGTTTTTGTCATGACCATATCTTGCCTGTCTGTTGTCTCTGTGACCTATTGACATAATATTTAAAATTTACTTTATAGCAAGGAAGCACGGAAAAGTCAATGAAAGTCAGAAGCAAAAAAGGTTAATATTTAAGGTTCACAGTGGTTGGAGTTATCTTCAACTTTCCCCCACCCTCTTCCTGCAGAATCTCCTCTTCCAGCTGAGGATTCTTTCTAAAACCTGGTTACAAGGTGTCTTGCTCACAATTGTCTGTGGCTTTCTATTGCATAGAGTCTGGTACCACAGCCTTAGCTGGTATTCCAAGTCCTCCACAGGGTGGCCTATATCTACCTCTTCACCCACACCTTCTGCTGCACTCACGGCCCCTAATCCCTTACCCCCTAGCCACCCTCACCTGTGTGAGGTAAGCTTCTGATCTAGGTTGTCCCTCCTCCTGTTTACTTACTCTCTGGATGAGTTCATTTTTGCATTACTATAAAGAAATACCTGAGGCTGGTTATTTATTTATTTATTTATTGAGACGGAGTCTCACTCTGTCACCCAGGCCGGAGTGCAGTGGCATGATCTCGGCTCACTACAAGCTCCGCCTCCCACGTTCAAGCGATTCCCCTGCCTCAGCCTCCAGAGTAGCTGGGATTACAGACGCCCGCCATCACGCCCGGCTAATTTTTGTAGTTTTAGTGGAGACGGGGTTTCACCATGTTGGCCAGGCTGGTCTCGAACTCCTGACCTCAGGTGATCTGCCTGCCTCAGCCTCCCAAAGTGCTGGGATTACAGGTGTGAGCCAACACACCTGGCCTGGGACTGGTAGTTTATAAAGAAAAGAGGTTTAATTGGCTCGCGGTTCTGCAGGTGAACCAGTGGTGTGGTGCTGGCATCTGCTTCTGGTGGGGGCCTCAGGAAGCTTCCAATTATTGGCGGAAGGCGAAGGGGGTGTATCACATGGTGAGACCAGGATCAAGACGGGAGAGAAGGGCTACACTCTTTTAAAAAACAACCAGATCTCGCGTGAACTACCTGAGCGAGAACTGGCTCCTCACCAAGGGGATGGCACGAATCCATTCATGAGGGATAGGTTCCCATCATTCAGTACCTCCCACTAGACTCCACTTCCATCATTGGAGGTCACATTTCAACTGAGATTCGAAGGGTACCCATATCCTAACTATATCAACTTCCAATTTTCATTGAAAGCCCACGTGTGTAAGAAGAGCTGCTAGACGTTCCCTTTCCCCTTCAACTTGGAGGAATTGGGAATGACAAGGAGAAATTAATCAAAAGAAGAATTAATCTCTCCCATCAGCCTTGGCATTTTCTTTCTATCTTTGATGTGGTGTTTTTTACAGGGTGTCTTGGTTTTCAGAATAAGCTATATGTAACTACTTCCTCCACTATATTGTGAGCCTCCGGAGGGCAAGGGCTGGGTCTTACTCGTCTTTGAATAATTTTAAAGCCACTAAACAGGGCTCTGCACATAGTGAGAATTCAACATATGCTTAGTTGAATCTAATTTTTCAGAAAAAGTCAACATCTATTCTTAAGAAAGCCCACACCAGACTGACTGTGTTAGTTGTAAATCCGTTGGCCAGCGTCATTTCCTCCAAAGTACAGTATTTTTGATAGAGCCAAAGGCTCATGACTGACCTTCAGAAAGACATTTTGTATTTCACCATGAGAGTGGTACAGGTTTTATTAGACTTCCGTAATCCAGGTCTCGTTTCTCAGGCAGCTCTGAAGCATATCACACTTTATCTGAGAGGGTCACAGTTAGTGAAGGAAGGTATTGGCCTTTGCAAGTTTGTGTTGCTCAAGAACTTATTACTTAATTGCTTAATTTTTTGTTTTTCTTCCTAGCGTTGATAGAGTGACTTTGCCTCTTTTACTGCGTGCATAGTGCCATCTGGTGGCCATGAAGCATATGACACTCATAGTTATGCCACAGCGCTTCTGCTGTTCCATCTTATTTCTGTAGTCCAGAGGCTCTCTAAGTATAGAAACACATGGATTATTACTAGGTGAGCGTACATATAGTTTACTGCTAAGCCAATTCAACCTGGTACATCTAGGTGGGCTATATCTAGAAGCATTTAAGATGCTCGTATTTTGTGCGTTTTCCAACTTCTTTCATTAAAGTACCCCAATCCAGTGTTTTTCTTTGAAAAAGAACCCATGCAACCTAGGGAAACAATAGACGTGGTCCTTGGAGAGGCTGGAATGAGAAACTCAAGATGACTTTAGAAGGGTCCAACTCAAGAGGGGTTGCAAAACCAAACTTGCTGCTAGAAGAAGCTGAAAGCAGTAGACGAGGGGCAGGGGAACATATAGGGTACGTCTTAATGTATAGCCTCGGGTAAAAAGAAAGAAGAATAAAACAGATCTTTAATACAGTGAGTAAAATCGCCAACAATCCAAGTAACCAGAATATAGGAACTGAAAGAGATTTTGAACTGTTGCAAATAGATCGTGTCCTGCACTGAAACCTCTGTAGTTTTCCTCAGAATCCCTCAAAGCCATTGAGAATCCATCGATTCAGACTTAACAATGAGAACTAACCTGGGCTTGGGATGCAGCAGATTAAATGTTGCTAGTTAAATGAATCATGCACAGGTTTAGAAAACCAGTCTGAAAATTTTGTTTGGATTTTTGCGATTGTCTTGCTTGAATGTACCAAAAACCCCTACCCTCTGAGACAGGTAAATTCCTCCCACCACAGTTCATCATTCTTCCTATGACTGGCCCTCTGTTCATTCAGTCACCAACTATTTCTTTTGTTGGTTGATACTGGAGTAAGTATGAGATGACAAATATCAAAAAGGCCCATTCCTGCCTTCATTTATCTCAATACCCACTGACAGTATGCAGGGGAACAATGGGGGATGCAAATCAATTCTTCAACAGCCTTACGACCCTAACTCAGAGATCCTATCTATAGGAACAATGGGAATGCAAATGGTCAGTACCTGGTGCTACCTGACTTTTAGCAACAATGAAGTGGGTCAAAGTGCAGCCTGATTAATGTTTAATTACAAATATATTTGTGTTCAGAACTCAGCATGCAATCCTTGTCAACACTGGGGGACAGTTTCAAGTCTGGTAATAATTGAGGAGGAGGCAACCATTATTTTTTTTTTTTATTTTTTTATTTTTTTATTATACTTTAAGTTCTAGGGTACATGTGCATGATGTTTATATCATGTATAACTCCCCAATGCAATCCCTCCCTCCTCCCCCCTCCCCATGATAGGCCCCAGTGTGTGATGTTCCCCTTCCCGAGTCCAAGTGATCTCATTGTTCAGTTCCCACCTATGAGTGAGAACATGCGGTGTTTGGTTTCTCTTCTTGTGATAGTTTGCTAAGAATGATGATTTCCAGCTGCATCCATGTCCCTACAAAGGACGCAAACTCATCCTTTTTGATGGCTGCATAGTATTCCATGGTGTATATGTGCCACATTTTCTTAATCCAGTCTGTCACAGATGGACATTTGGGTTGATTCCAAGTCTTTGCTATTGTGAATAGTGCCGCAATGAACATACGTGTGCATGTGTCTTTGTAGTAGAGTAATTTATAATCCTTTGGGTATATACCCAGTAGTGGGATGGCTGGGTCATATGGTACATCTAGTTCTAGATCCTTGAGGAATCGCCATACTGTTTTCCATAATGGTTGAACTAGTTTACAATCCCACCAACAGTGTAAAAGTGTTCCTATTTCTCCACATCCTCTCCAACACCTGTTGTTTCCTGACTTCTTAATGATTGCCATTCTAACTGGTGTGAGATGGTATCTCATTGTAGTTTTGATTTGCATTTCTCTGATGGCGAGTGATGATGAGCATTTTTTCATGTGTCTGTTGGCTGTATGGATGTCTTCTTTTGAGAAATGTCTGTTCATATCCTTTCCCCACTTTTTGATGGGGTTGTTTGTTTTTTTCTTGTATATTTGTTTGAGTTCTTTGTAGATTCTGGATATTAGCCCTTTGTCAGATGAGTAGGTTGCAAAAATTTTTTCCCATTCTGTAGGTTGCCTGTTCACTCTGATGGTAGTTTCTTTAGCTGTGCAAAAGCTCTTTAGTTTAATTAGATCCCATGTGTCAATTTTTGCTTTTGCTGCCGTTGCTTTTGGTGTTTTAGACATGAAGTCCTTGCCCATGCCTATGTCCTGAATGGTACTACCTAGATTTTCTTCTAGGGTTTTTATGGTATTAGGTCTAACATTTAAGTCTCTAATCCATCTTGAATTAATTTTCGTATAAGGGGTAAGGAAAGGATCCAGTTTCAGCTTTCTACTTATGGCTAGCCAATTTTCCCAGCACCATTTATTAAATAGGGAATCCTTTCCCCATTTCTTGTTTCTCTCAGGTTTGTCAAAGATCAGATGGCTGTAGATGTGTGGTATTATTTCTGAGGACTCTGTTCTGTTCCATTGGTCTATATCTCTGTTGTGGTACCAGTACCATGCTGTTTTGGTTACTGTAGCCTTGTAGTATAGTTTGAAGTCAGGTAGCGTGACGCCTCCAGCTTTGTCCTTTTGACTTAGGATTGTCTTGGCAATGCGGGCTCTTTTTTGGTTCCATATGAACTTTAAAGCAGTTTTTTCCAATTCTGTGAAGAAAGTCATTGGTAGCTTGATGGGGATGGCATTGAATCTATAAATCACCTTGGGCAGTATGGCCATTTTCACGATATTGATTCTTCCTATCCATGAGCATGGTATGTTCTTCCATTTGTTTGTGTCCTCTTTGATTTCACTGAGCAGTGGTTTGTAGTTCTCCTTGAAGAGGTCCTTTACATCCCTTGTAAGCTGGATTCCTAGGTATTTGATTCTCTTTGAAGCAATTGTGAATGGAAGTTGATTCCTGATTTGGCTCTCTGCTTGTCTGTTACTGGTGTATAAGAATGCTTGTGATTTTTGCACATTAATTTTGTATCCTGAGACTTTGCTGAAGTTGCTTATCAGCTTAAGGAGATTTTGGGCTGAGACGATGGGGTTTTCTAAATATACAATCATGTCATCTGCAAACAGGGACAATTTGACTTCTTCTTTTCCTAACTGGATACCCTTGATTTCTTTCTCTTGCCTGATTGCCCTAGCCAGAACTTCCAACACTATGTTGAATAGGAGTGGTGAGAGAGGGCATCCCTGTCTTGTGCCAGTTTTCAAAGGGAATTTTTCCAGTTTTTGCCCATTCAGTATGATATTAGCTGTGGGTTTGTCATAAATAGCTCTTATTATTTTGAGGTACGTTCCATCAATACCAAATTTATTGAGCGTTTTTAGCATAAAGGGCTGTTGAATTTTGTCAAAAGCCTTTTCTGCATCTATTGAGATAATTATGTGGTTCTTGTCTTTGGTTCTGTTTATATGCTGGATTACGTTTATTGATTTGCGAATGTTGAACCAGCCTTGCATCCCAGGGATGAAGCCCACTTGATCATGGTGGATAAGCTTTTTGATGTGCTGCTGAATCCGGTTTGCCAGTATTTTATTGGGGATTTTTGCATCGATGTTCATCAGGGATATTGGTCTAAAATTCTCTTTTTTTGTTGTGTCTCTGCCAGGCTTTGGTATCAGGATGATGTTGGCCTCATAAAAAGAGTTAGGGAGGATTCCCTCTTTTTCTATTGATTGAAATAGTTTCAGAAGGAATGGTACCAGCTCCTTCTTGTACCTCTGGTAGAATTCAGCTGTGAATCCATCTGGTCCTGGACTTTTTTTGGTGGGTAGGCTATTAATTGTTGCCTCAATTTCAGAGCCTGCTATTGGTCTATTTAGGGATTCAACTTCTTCCTGGTTTAGTCTTGGGAGAGTGTAAGTGTCCAGGAAATTATCCATTTCTTCTAGATTTTCTAGTTGATTTGCGTAGAGGCATTTATAGTATTCTCTGATGGTTGTTTGTATTTCTGTGGGGTCGGTGGTGATATCCCCTTTATCATTTTTTATTGCGTCTATTTGATTCTTCTCTCTTTTCTTCTTTATTAGTCTAGCTAGCGGTCTGTCAATTTTGTTTATCTTTTCAAAAAACCAACTCCTGGATTCATTGATTTTTTGGAGGGTTTTTTGTGTCTCTATCTCCTTCAGTTCTGCTCTGATCTTAGTTATTTCTTGCCTTCTGCTAGCTTTTGAATGTGTTTGCTCTTGCCTCTCTAGTTCTTTTAATTGTGATGTTAGAGTGTCAATTTTAGATCTCTCCTGCTTTCTCTTGTGGGCATTTAGTGCTATAATTTCCCTCTACACACTGCTTTAAATGTGTCCCAGAGATTCTGGTATGTTGTATCTTTGTTCTCATTGGTTTCAAAGAACATCTTTATTTCTGCTTTCATTTCGTTATGTACCCAGTAGTCATTCAGGAGCAGGTTGTTCAGTTTCCATGTAGTTGAGCGGTTTGGATTGAGTTTCTTAGTCCTGAGTTCTAGTTTGATTGCACTGTGGTCTGAGAGACAGTTTGTTATAATTTCAGTTCTTGTACATTTGCTGAGGAGTGCTTTACTTCCAATTATGTGGTCAATTTTGGAATAAGTGCGATGTGGTGCTGAGAAGAATGTATATTCTGTTGATTTGGGGTGGAGAGTTCTATAGATGTCTATTAGGTCCGCTTGGTGCAGAGATGAGTTCAATTCCTGGATATCCTTGTTAACTTTCTGTCTCGTTGTCTGTCTAATGTTGACAGTGGAGTGTTGAAGTCTCCCATTATTATTGTATGGGAGTCTAAGTCTCTTTGTAGGTCTCTAAGGACTTGCTTTATGAATCTGGGTGCTCCTGTATTGGGTGCATAGATATTTAGGAGAGTTAGCTCTTCCTGTTGAATTGATCCCTTTACCATTATGTAATGGCCTTGTTTGTCTCTTTTGATCTTTGATGGTTTAAAGTCTGTTTTATCAGAGACTAGGATTGCAACCCCTGCTTTTTTTTGTTCTCCATTTGCTTGGTAGATCTTCCTCCATCCCTTTATTTTGAGCCTATGTATGTCTCTGCATGTGAGATGGGTCTCCTGAATACAGCAGACTGATGGGTCTTGACTCTTTATCCAGTTTGCCAGTCTGTGTCTTTTAATTGGAGCATTTAGTCCATTGACATTTAAGGTTAATATTGTTATGTGTGAACTTGATCCTGTCATTATGATATTAACTGGTTATTTTGCTCGTTAGTTGATGCAGTTTCTTCCTAGCCTCGATGGTCTTTACATTTTGGCATGTTTTTGCAATGGCTGGTACCGGTTGTTCCTTTCCATGTTTAGGGCTTCCTTCAGGGTCTCTTGTAAGGCAGGCCTGGTGGTGACAAAATCTCTAAGCATTTGCTTATCTGTAAAGGATTTTATTTCTCCTTCACTGATGAAGCTTAGTTTGGCTGGATATGAAATTCTGGGTTGAAAATTCTTTTCTTTAAGAACGTTGAATATTGGCCCCCACTCTCTTCTGGCTTGTAGAGTTTCTGCCGAGAGGTCTGCTGTTATTCTGATGGGCTTCCCTTTGTGGGTAACCCGACCTTTCTCTCTGGCTGCCCTTAAGATTTTTTCCTTCATTTCAACTTTGGTGAATCTGGCAATTATGTGTCTTGGAGTTGCTCTTCTGGAGGAGTATCTTTGTGGCGTTCTCTGTATTTCCTGAATTTGAATGTTGGCCTGCCCTACTAGGTTGGGGAAGTTCTCCTGGATGATATCCTGAAGAGTGTTTTCCAACTTGGTTCCATTTTCCCCCTCACTTTCAGGCACCCCAATCAGACGTAGATTTGGTCTTTTTACATAATCCCATACTTCTTGCAGGCTTTGTTCATTTCTTTTTCTTCTTTTTTCTTTTGGTTTCTCTTCTCGCTTCATTTCATTCATTTGATCCTCAATCGCTGATACTCTTTCCTCCAGTTGATCGAGTCGGTTACCGAAGCTTGTGCATTTGTCACGTATTTCTCGTGTCATGGTTTTCATCTCTGTCATTTCGTTTATGATCTTCTCTGCATTAATTAGTCTAGCTGTCAATTCTTCCACTTTTTTTTCAAGATTTTTAGTTTCTTTGCGCTGGGTACGTAATTCCTCCTTTAGCTCTGAGAGGTTTGATGGACTGAAGCCTTCTTCTCTCATCTCGTCAAAGTCATTCTCTGACCAGCTTTGATCCGTTGCTGGCGATGGGCTGCGCTCCTTTGCAGGGGGAGATGCGCTCTTATTTTTTGAATTTCCAGCTTTTCTGCCCTGCTTCTTCCCCATCTTTGTGGTTTTATCTGTCTCTGGACTTTGATGATGGTGACGTACTGATGGGGTTTTGGTATAGGTGTCCTTCCTGTTTGATAGTTTTCCGTCTGACAGTCAGAAGGACTGTCTGTTGGTCTGTTAGAGATTGCTTGAGGTCCACTCCAGACCCTGTTTGCCTGGGTATCAGCAGCAGAGGTTGCCGAAGATAGAATAATGCTGAACAGCGAGTGTACCTGTCTGATTCTTTCTTTGGAAGTTTCCTCTCAGGGGTGACGCCACCCTGTGAGGTGTGGGGTATCAGACTGCCCCTAGTGGGGGATGTCTCCCAGCTAGGCTACTCAGGGGTCAGGGACCCACCTGAGCAGGCAGTCTGTCCGTTCTCAGATCTCAACCTCCGCGTTAGGAGATCCACGGCTCTCCCCAAAGCTGTCAGACAGAGTCGTTCGGGTCTGCAGCGGCCCCGCTCTTTCCCCTAATGGACTGCAGCTGTGCGCTGTCCGCAGCGGTAGAGTCTACAGAGACAGGCAGGCTTCCTTGAGCTGCTGTGAGCTCCACCCAGTTCGAGCTTCCCAGCGGCTTTGTTTACCTACTTAAGCCTCAGCAATGGCGGGCGCCCCTCCCCCAGCCTCGCTGCTGCCTTGCGGATAGATCGCCGCAGACGGCTGTGTTAGCAGTGAGGGAGGCTCCGTGGGCGTGGGACCCTCCCGGCCAGGTGTGGGATATATCTCCTGGTGTGCCTGTTTCCTTAAAGCGCAGTATTGGGGTGGGAGTTACCCGATTTTCCAGGTGTTGTGTGTCTCAGTTCCCCTGGCTAGGAAAAGGGATTTCCTTCCCCCTTGCGCTTCCAGGTGAGGCGATGCCTCGCCCTGCTTCAGCTCACGCTGGTCAGGCTGCAGCAGCTGACCCGCACCGATTGTCCGGCACTCCCTAGAGAGATGACCCCAGTACCTCAGTTGAAAATGCAGAAATCACCGGTCTTCTGTGTCGCTCGCGCTGGGAGTTGGAGACTGGAGCTGTTCCTATTCGGCCATCTTGCTCCGCCCCCCCGGCAACCATTATTAATAGGCCTAAAGGAACAAGGAGAGAGCATGGGTCCAGGAACTCAGAGAGGGAGTTGCTCTATAGAGAGATGTGTAACAGAGGGAGGTAGAGGGAGAGATGCCCTGACCTCATTTTTCTCTTTCTCACCAATCTCTAGGCAAGGCCATCACTGGCCAAGTCCATCTAAAAGCCAGAGGCAGCAAGCAGTGCCCATTGAAACATCCGTAAAAGGTAAGCTCCTGGGCCTCAGAGCAGGGTGAAGGGCAGAGAGTGAGTATGAAGAGGCAAATGGAAAATACCTGGCCCAGGGCATATCTGGATTTTTAACAGATACATACATTCCTCATCACATTTTTTTCAATTTGGATAGGTGGGTTTTTGTAATCTGTGGAGCAATGTGAGTCCATCCACTGATGGACTTGATACTGTATGTTTCATATCATGCCAATAATGCATTATAGCAAGTGGGGCAGGGGTACGATGGAAGGTGTGAGGGACAGAAACAATGCTGAAAGCTTTTTGATTAGCATAAGGGTAGAAAGAAAGTTGGAGATTGAATGGCATAGCAAGATCCACAGAGTGAAAGCTCAAGATTCACATGTATCATTTGTGAAACAGTAGAATATTTGAAGGTTGACTGTGATAAATTAAAGTTGCATATTGTAATTTCCAGAACCATTGTAATCACCCAGTGGGTTCTTCCTGCACAGACAAAACCAATTTACTGCAGGGCGATAGGGGAATGGGTGCCACTGATTGGCTGAGGATGCAATCATAGGGGTGTGGAAAACAGTCATAGTGCACCAAGTCTGCTACAGGATGGGGGCCACAGGAGCAGTTGAGCCAAGAGTCGTGGATATCCAGTCATCAAAAATGCAAAAGGCTGAAAAGACATCCCAAAAGGCCAATCTTATGTTCTATTATAATAATGTTATCTGCCGGAGTAATTGGGGAAGTTGCAAATTTTGTCACTTCCAGAAGAATGGATGGTAATTGTTTACATCTACACCTTAGCAGACTAGAAGCCCCTTTCATCCTCCTAACCTGGTGGGCTTTCATTAGTTTTATAAAGGTGGTTTAGTTTTGGGGAAAGGCTCTTATCATTTAAACTATAACCTAAATATCTCGCAAAGTTAGCTTAGCCCAAGCCCAGCAATGACCAAAGGCAGTTTGGAGGTTAAAGGCAAGATAGGGGTTGGTTAGATCAGACCTCTTTTGTGTTGTGATTTTCTCATTGATATAATTTTTGCAAAGGTGGTTTCACTCTGAAGTTCCCTCCAAATCTTTACACAATGATAGAAATATTCTAGATTTGTGCTGTCCAGTTGGTAGCCGCTTGCCACGTAGAGCATAGCCCTAGAGTGTAAGTACAAATCTAAATGAGAAAAAACTGAATTTTCCCTGGTGCAAAAAAGGGAAAACTTTCTCTTGCCATCTCTCATCTCTTTTCTGACAGTATTTAGTTTAAAGAACCTGTAGTTGTTAGTTCTTTCTCTATCTCCTTTGCCAGCTTTATAACCAGGGATGTCCTTCTGAAGGACCTGGGGCTGTCTCTTTGAAATGTTAACATCAAAGAAGCTAGCACCCCTATCTTCCCATCTCCATGGCTGCTCGCTCCAAATTATAGCTAGCTACCTGTCAGAGAGATCTAAGAAGTTGTTTTTTTTTTTTTTTTTTTTTTTTTGAGGCGGAGTCTCGCTCTGTCGCCCGGGCTGGAGTGCAGTGGCCGGATCTCAGCTCACTGCAAGCTCCGCCTCCCGGGTTTACGCCATTCTTCTGCCTCAGCCTCCCCAGTAGCTGGGACTACAGGCGCCCGCCATCTCACCCGGCTAGTTTTTTTGTATTTTTAGTAGAGACGGGGTTTCACCGTGTTAGCCAGGATGGTCTCGATCTCCTGACCTCGTGATCCGCCCGTCTCGGCCTCCCAAAGTGCTGGGATTACAGGCTTGAGCCACCGCGCCCGGCCAGAAGTTTTATTATTTCTTTGAATAAAGGCAATTAACAAACACAATAGCCACCTCAATTTCCAGGTGAATTTAAGATGAGCTATGTATGACAAAATGGTGCTGTCAAATCCTGTGACTTGAGGACAAGCTATAGTTTATCTTGTGAACAGTTATGTTCTAAATGGCTATATAAAAAGCAAAACCTTTTTGCCTTTGCAATTTCTTTCTTTTCTTTTTTTTTGAGATGGAGTTTCACTCTTGTTGCCAGGTTGGAGTGCAATGGGGTGATCTCGGCTCACCTCTACCTCTACCTCCCAGTTCAAACGACTCTCCTGTCTCAGCCTCCCAAGTAGTTGGGATTACAGGTACCTGCCACCATGCCCAGCTAATTTTTGTATGTTTAGTAGAGACTGGGTTTATCTGGTCAGGCTGGTCTCAAACTCCCAACCGCAGGTGATCTGCCCGCCTCAGCCTCCCAAAGTGCTGGGATTACAGGCGTGAGCCACTGCGCCCAGCCTGCAGTTTTTTTTTTTTTAGATGGAGTCTCACACTGTTGCCCAGGCTGGAGCGCAGTGGCGCGATCTTGGCTCACTGCAAGCTCTGCCTCCCAGGTTCAAGCAATTCTCCTGCCTCAGCCTCCCAAGTAGCTGGGACTACAGGTGCCCACCACCACACCCGGCTAATTTTTTGTGTTTTTAGTAGAGATGGGGTTTTATTTTGTTAGCCAGGATGGTCTCGATCTCCTGATCTAGTGATCCACCCTCCTCAGCCTCCCAAAGTGCTGGGATTACATAGACATGAGCCACCGCACCTGGCCTGCAGTTTCTTTAGGAGCTACCTATGATGTGCCTCACCTTTGGGACTTAATGCTTATTCAGTGATAAAACTGTTTTCTTTCTCCTTTACTTTGTGGAAAGGTTTCTTAGGTTGACAGGAAATTTTGTTGTTAGTTATATTTCCTCAATAAGAGCAACCAATTAAAAAGTAAACACAAACCTCTATTGTAGGTGAAAGGTCAATAGAGGCACTACAGTGGAATCCTACAACGTGCAGTACACAAAAGAAGTCAGGAAACAAGTGGAGAAAACCTAAAAAACCAACAAAAAACCCAGGTGGACAAAGAGAAAACAAATACAAAGATGGAAGCTTAAACTTATCCATATAAATAATTGCTGTAAAACCTTCTGATAAAAGTTAGAAATTGTCAAAACAGGAAAAGCCAAGACCTACCTGTATATTGTTTACAATAAACGTACTATAAAGGCACAGCCAGATATCAAGGAAAAGGATCAAAAAGATATACCATGGAAGCACTAACCATAAGAAGGCTGGTGTGGCTGTATTAATGTTAGGCAAAATAGATTTCAAGACAAAAAATGTGTTAGAAGAAAAACTTGAGACAAATTAAATTTTACAAAGTTGGCTGGGTGTGGTGGCTCATGCCTGTAATCCCAGCAGTTTGGGAGGCTGAGGGAGGTGGATCACTTGAGGCCAGGAGTTCGAGACCAGCCTGGGCAACATGGAGAAACCCCATCTCTACTAAAAAAAAAAAAAAAAAAAAAAAATTCAAAATTAGCTTGGTGTGGTGGCACACGCCTGTAATCCCAGCTACTCAGGAGGCTGAGAGAATGGCTTGAGCCTGGGAGGCAGAGGTTGCAGTGAGCCGAGATCCCACCACTGCACTCTAGCCTGGGTGACAGAGTGAGACTCCATCTCCAAAATAATAAAATAAATACATAAATACATTTTACAAACTTTAGCTGAGCAAAGAATAATTCGCAAATTGGGCAGCTCCTAAACCAGAGTAGATTCAGAGCCATGCTGGCACTGCCATGTGGTCAGAGAGGATTTATGGATAGAAAAAAGAGGTACAGAAATAGCAGGACTGGTTACAGCTCAGGGTTTGCCTTATTTGAATGCAGTTTGAACCACTGGCTGCCTGTGAGTGGCTGAAGTATTGTGGCTGTGATTGCCTGAGACAAAAGTAGGTTACAGTCTGTTTACACATCCAGTTAGGTTACAGTTCACTAAGTATGGAGAAACCTTCAGGCCAAATTTAAAATATGTAAGGAGGGCTGGGTGTGGTGGTTCACGCCTGTAATCCCAGCACTTTGGGAGGCAGGAGGAACCCCTGAGATCGGGAGTTTGAGACCAGCCTGACCAATATGGCAAAACCCTCTCTCTATTAAAGATACAAAATTAGTCGGGCGTGGTGGCGCGTGCCTGTAATCCCAGTTATTTGGGAGGCTGAGGCAGGAGAATCACTTGAACCCGGGAGGTGGAGGTTGTGGTGAGCCGAGATTGCGCCATTTCACTCCAGCCTGGGCAACAAGAACAAAATTCCATCTCAAAAAAAAAAAAAAAAAAGAATGTAAGGAGGCAGCTTTAGGCTAAAGGTAATTGAAGAGAGGCATTTCATAATGATAAAAAGATCAGTTCTTCAGGAACACAGTAATCCTAAATGTGTTTGTACCTAATAACACAGGCAAAATGTTTCAAAACACAAGAAACAAAAATAGAAAGAATTAAAGAGGGAAATAAAGCCACACTTGGGAGACTTCAACCTCTTAGTAATTAATGGAAAAAGTAGACAAAGTAATTGAGAATGATAGAGAGGATTAAAATAAAACATAATGAAACCAAGAAATCTTGGTTTGTTAAGAAAGTCAGATTTAGTGATTTGAAATGTCTCATTTTTAGGTGATGTTTAGTTAGCAACATCCTATTGTAGACATTTTGGTGTGGTGTTTGGAATATGGTCTGCAGAGATCAACCAGAAGTAGCTCCATGTGCAACTTGCAGTGGGAACTGAAGTCACAGGAATAAAACAGTCTTCATGCTTTAGGATGTCCTGATGTGCCAGTGTCATGAAATCTTCATTCATGAGACATTCCAGTTTACCGGCAGTGTAGACTAGAATATGCTACACCTCCCAAAATGCTTTGTTAGTATAAGGATTATTCTGAGCTGATTATTTTGAGAAACAGCAGATGCAGAAGAAACTCTGAAGATAGAATGTAAGTTTACCTTTTGTAAAGGGATTTACATTTTATCCCTCTCTACCAGAAACACAGGATGACTATAAGTGACAAGGACATTAACTTAAATCTGCATAACAAATCTTTTTTAAGCGTACCAGAATTTTCCTGGTCACCTTCCCATAACTTCTTTCCCCTGCCCAGAAGCCCCTAATCCCCTTTCCTTTGTTTTGGCCCAAGTTGGTATATTGTTAAATTAAACTAAATTCGGCCTGAGGCTGCCGTTGTACCTTGAGTCCCCACATGACCAACTGCAGCCTAGCTTGGTACATAAATGAACTGAAAGCCTAACTTAGAAGTGTATTTTTGTAACACATAGCTGAGTGTCAATCAATCACAGCAGCTGAGTTTCAGCCAGTCACTGGCTGCCAACTGATCAGCCCACCTCCAAATAAGGCAAAGGCTCAGCTGTAACCAATCAAGCAGCTTCCCTACCTCACTTCCATATTCTGTCTATAAATACTGCCTGCTCATTATTGTAGAACAGAGTTCTCTGAACTTTTTCTAGTTCTAGGGCAGCCCAATTTTGTGAATCATTCTTTGCTTAAATAAACTGTTAGATTTAATTTGTTTAAAGCTCTTCTTTTAATATTTTACTCTTAAGTTCTAACTACCTCTTTGAGCTGCTCTTCCCAGTTACTCCAAAGCATGCATGAGATACACATGTTAATAGACTAATGTTTTTCTCTTGTTAATCTGTGTTCTGTTACAGAGCCCCAGCTGGGGATCTAGAAGAAAAAGATTTGCTTTTCTTCTCTTACAGCAGCAACTCTGATCTTTTCCCTTCTAAACTATGACAAGCAATTAAAACAGCCTCTCAAACACTGGTAGAATGATTTCATCTCTTTGGGTTAGATATACTAGCCTTCTCCAGCCAGCCAAATCCAGGGGATTTCTCCAGTGTTACTCTGGGCAGAGAGCGACCTTCAATTCCTTAGGAACAAGGTTGCCAGAGTTGGAAAATGAAAATGCCAAGTACCCAGGTAAATTTGAATTTTAGATAACTGATAACTTTTTTTATTGCAAGCAGATCTAATTAAATAACAAAGTCCAAGAAGCACCTGCCTTTAGGGCACTCTAACAAACTGAGCTATATTCCTTGTAAAATATAATAGAGAAATAAAAATCTGTGGGGAAAGGGTCACTCTAAAGGTAGTCTTTTTATTTAAATATTTTATGATGATACAGATACAAATATAATCTCCCAAAAAACAAATGTAAAACTAATACAAATCACTTTTTCAGGAACAAAGAAAATCATTTAGAAAATGTGATTATGCTACAAGAGGCAGGTTAGGTTTCCAAGGCTGCTCAAGGAAGAAGCTTAAGACCAACTTTTGTTTGAGTGCAGGGGTGATATTTACATTTTCACATACTAGTGATATTCCTGTTGCATACTTGGCAAAATAAATCTGTTAGTAAGTCTACAATAATAATAAAAGAAACAACAATTACTAAGTAAACAATTCTAGATCATGGAAGAGTAACCTCCATTTACGCTATAGATTTAGATGTCTAAAAATATGTGCCCTGATCTGTACACAGTTAGTGGGAGCACACTATGTAAATCCTTTGCATACACCACTCAATTTTTTAAAGTCTACAAAATTTTAAAGTTTTACTTCCCTAGCAAAATATCTTCAGTCAGGAAATTAGTCTTTGAAAATTATTGTGTTGTGGGAAATATTTATATAAATTATTACTGATAATGCACATATATTTGGAAACATTATTTCTAGGAGCAATAAAACATAACCTATTTAGGAACTAACCAACCCAAATAATTTGTAAAAAAATTAACTTGTAGAAAAGGGAAGGATGTTGTGCAAAATCAAGTCAATTATTTGAGGTTTTTATAATATTGAGTACTTATGTACTCACACCCGACCAGTCAATAACTGACAAATCAAAATAAAATAATAATTTCAAAGACAGAATTACAGAAATATAGGGCTTTTTGAGATTTTTGGCAATTGTAAACAAAAATGGTTTGTACAACTCAGTGTAATTCTACGAATATTTATTTGGCACCCATGTTAGGCACTGAGGATACACAGCAGTGAAATAGGCCTAGTTGTTCTCACAACTAGATAACATAGTTGGTTAATGTAGCTGCACTAAATTGTAGCTGTTTAGAAGATAATATACCCTGAGGTTTTTTTTTAAGTATACTATTACTATAAGAAGTAAAATTATTTTATATTTATAAATTTTTTGATTATTCAACTGAATTTGGAGTGTTCAAAATTTTCATGGCGGTTGAGATAAGAGATATAATGCTTTTTTTTTTTTTTTGAGACGGAATCTCACTCTGTCACCCAGCCTGGAGTGCAATGGTGCAATCTAGGCTCACTGCAACCTCCGCCTCCCAGGTTCAAATGATTCTCCTGCCTCAGCCTCCCAAGTAGCTGGATTACAGGTGGCCACTACCACGCCCAGCTAATTTTTATATTTTTAGTACAGACGGGGTTTCACCAGGTTGGCCTGGCTGATCTCAAACTCCTGACGTCAGGTGATCCACCCGCCTCGGCCTCCCAAAGTGCTGGATGACAGGCATGAGCCACCGCCCTCGGCCAGTATAATGCTATTTTTAAGACTATATAGTATGTATGTGCACACACACATACACGAGTCATGTGCACAGAAACATACAATGTGTATTCTTATCATCAGTGGTCCAATTTAATAAATCACACACAGATTAAAAGGGTTCAAGTCTTAAGGAAAACCAAAACTGGTGCTCAGACTGTGTCTATAGCTTTAGATCAATGAGTTGTTGAAAATCTGCTAGATGCAGTAAAGTATAGAATACAGAACATCAATGTATAATGTTAATAGGGTGGGCAAAGAGACCCAATCAGTTTCCTAGGTTGCTTTACTGGACGGCTGATGAACTAGATACTCTGTTCATTTGCTAAATTCTCAGAAACCAGACTGACTCTCTATGTATCTTGTTTTATCAGGATGGTTTGCATAGCTTGCTAAAAGGCACCTAAGCAGCAGCAGCATCTCTATGTCCTCAGTAAATCATGGAGCATTTCTCAAATACACTCCTGGAAGCAGAGACAGTGTGGGCCTTTGCGTATCATATCAGTGACGGAGAAACATTTTAAGATCAATGTGTATGTGTCTGTGTGTGTCTGTAAGGCCCAGGCAAAATCAGGTACATTGGAAACATGAAATTAGTCACTGCTAATTAAACTCTGGGTCAGTTTGTGGCTGACTGATGTTTAGGAGTAAGAATGCTGTACAGTGCTATGCTTGGTGACTCTGGTGGAAGATGTGGTTATGGTAGAATTAGAGTGACCAGATTCCTCTAAACCAAAATCTGGCAGAGGGCCAAGGACTCCAGCTCCAGACACCATGGTGCTCTTAGCCTTCACAGAGTTTTCAGTGGGAATCTGGTAACTGGATTGCAGAGTGGAAGCCGGTGCTAGAACTCTTTCTGTCACTGTCACATTCTGTCCTACTGCTATATTAGGCATGGCCAGAGTAGGTTGCACACCTGAGCTGGGGGCAAGGAAGCTCTCTCTTTCCCTCACCATGACGTAAGGTGCATCCTGCAGATGCTGAGTGCCTTCCAGAGGATTCGATCCTCCCCCATGGGGCTGTATTACTCTTTCAGTGACCACAACTGTACCTTCATTAGCATAAGGCTGATCTACCAAGGTAGAAGCTGGAGCATACACCCTCTCGGTCACAATAAGGCTCTGTGGCTGTCTAGGACCCAGGATCACCGTGCTTGGTGGCATAGTGGACCCTGTGACATAGGAAGTTTCTGTTGCTATGATATTTCTAGAAGCCACTGGGTCAGGAAGAGGTGTAGCTACCTTTTGCGCCTGCCTAGAAGACACAGATCGTTCAGTGACTATTTCCTGAGTTACTTCTCTGCATTTGCTTCTTGCAAAGATTTTGGAACTGGGAAGCTACTGCCAGAGGAGTAGGTATTCTCTGAATTAACCCTAGTTTGCTCATAGGGTGAATGTGAAGCTGTGTTCATACTTGTTTCCATGGCAGGTTTTTGCCTCTGCTCAATTTCCATATTTATATCTATTTTTTGACCCAGGCAAACTTCAGCTAGTGTCTTGAATTTAAGTCCCAAATCATCTAAGAAGCGGTCATCTAGCTCTCCTTCAATAAAACTGCAACAACCAATAGAAGCATTCAGCGATTCAGTTTCTTCCTGAGAATAAACCAGAAGGCAATCCTTGGCTGTGTGATTTTCATCTTCCTCAGCGTAAGAGGCCGCTTTCTAAAATGAAAACAAAACAAACACAAAACAGACATAATTAGTAATACAAATTCATTTAAAAACAAGACTCTATATTCCTGTTCAAAATGCAGTAATGTGAATTTAATTACAAGGAACCATCAGGGAAACACTGAGAGAGATCCTACAACACAACTGCTCTGTATTCTTAAAAAAAATTAATATCAGGGAAAAAAATAGAAAGGCAGAGGGGACTGTTTCAGATTAAAGGAGACTAAAGTGTCAGGACAACTAAATGGAATGCAAGATCCTGAGAAAAAACTGCTATAAAATATATTGTGATAGCTGGCTAAATTGAAATATGGACAGTGTCAATGTTAAAGTTCTACATTTGTTAACTGAATCCATAGTAATGTAAGTCAGTGAATGTGTGTCAGTGAGAGAGGAAATGGAAAAGCAAATAGCAAATGTGGCAAAATATTAATAATTGGATTCAAAATTTCTACTATTCTTGCACGTTTTCTGATAATTTTGAAATTACTTCCAAATCAAAAGTTAGTACATACATACATAACCAAGAATGACTGGAGCAGGATTACAGTGGAGAGGGAAAACATATCAAAAGAAAACACGCTAGAATTGAGCTTAGTGTTGAGACAGGAAAGGCCAAGAAGTGGTTTTGCCTGACACCAACAACATCCCTGTTAAGCTGATACTTGGAGGTGGGTGAAGCATGGTATGAAAGACGGGAGGGTGGAAAGGAGCAGAAAGTGGGAAAGCACACTAATAATTTCACATTTAGGAGAGGGGACAGAAGTAACTTGCTTCCTCCCTCAATGGAAGCCCCTCCCCTTCCTCCTCTCTAGGGCCCTTCAGATGCCTTATATTGCAACTCTGCCCGTTCTCACGCCCATTTTCATGAGAGCACAGGGCCCTGTTCTCAAGAAAACCACCAATCCTGCTTTTTTTTTTTTTTTTAAAAGTATTCTTACTATGTCTGTAGGATCTGTAGTAAAGTTCTTTATCATATTTCTGATATCCATAATTTGTGTTTATTCTCTTAATATCCTAATTAGTCTGGTAAAATGTTGATCAATTTTATTGACCTCTTTAAATAATAAGCTTATGGTTTCAATTTTTTTCTATTGCTTTTTGCTAAATATTTCATTGATTTCTGCTCTAAAATGCATTATTACCTTATTTCTGCTTGTTCTGGGTTTAATTTGCTCTTCTAACTTCTGAGGGTGGAAGCTTAGGTCACTGACTTGAGACCCATCTTCTAAATAACCATTTTTGCCACAATTTCCCTTCAAGCATCACTTTAGTAGTTCCCCACACATTTTCCTAAATAACGTGTAATTTAATTTGCAGTCATGTGTATTTATAAATATTTCAGTATATTTTATATATCTCTTTGTTACTGATCTCTGGTTTTAGTTTTTTTGTCATGAAAGTCCATGGTATGACTGCAGTTCTTTAAAAGCTATTTACATTTATTTTATGTCCTAGAACATAGTCTATATGAAAAAGCATGTGTATTCTGCTTCTGTTGCATAGAGTGTTCTGTCAGTGTCAATTAGATCCATTTGGTTGACAGTACTACGTTTTCTATATGCTTACTGATTCTGTCTACTTGTTCTTTCATTTACTTACAGAGCAGGTTGAACCCTCCAACTATCAACTATCATTATGAATTTGTCTATTTCTCTTTGAGTTGTTTCTAAGTTTTACAAATTTCTGTTATGAGGTTCTGACATATTCAGGTCTCCTGATGAACTGACCCATTTTTCATTATGAACTATCCCTCATTATTCCTGGTCATATTCCTTCTTCTGAAGTATACTTTATGTTACACTTTTTTTTTTTTGGCAGAGTTTCACTCTGTTGCTCAGGCTGGAGTGCAGTGGTATGATCACAGCTCACTGCATCCTTGGCTTCTCAGGCTCAAGTGATCCTCCTACCTCAGCCTTCTGAGAAGCTGGGACTACAGGTGTGTGCCAGCATGCCTGGCTAATTTTTTGTATTTTTGGAGAGATAGGGTTTCACCATATTGCCTACGCTGGTCTTGAACTTCTGGGCTCAAGCGATCTGCTTGAGCCTTGGTCTCCCACGGTACTGGGATCACAGGCATGAGCCACTGTGCCTGACCTCTACAGTATACTTTTATCTTCAGTCCTGCTTCTAATTTCTTGATTCTAGCATGAGCTTCCTTACTGCATCTGATCATCTTCCTGGAACGTTTCTCATCATTTTTTGGTGAACCCTCTAAATGGACTTAATAGATTGTGTTTTTTAGGTTATATATTCTCTGCCTCTCCTATGGAGCTCATCCCTACCAAGCCTGCTCCTGCAGAAGGATGGGACTTTCCGAACCACTGGCATCTGTCTTGGTCCCATGATGGGCTTTGGTCAATGAAATGTGAGTGTAAAAAGGTGGAGGCTTTGAGAGCCACTGCCTGGTTCTGCCTTGTTCTTTTCTTTGGGTCACAAGGACGGCAGCTTCCCAGGTACAATCTGCTCTCTCAGCATGCATCTTGATATGAAGACATCATGAAGCAGAGCAGAGCTGAGCTGACTGGCAAAAACATAACTGTAAGTGAGAAATATGCCTGTGTGAGAACTAAGATCATGGGGTCACTTGTTACTGCAGCATAATTTAGCTAACACTGACTGATTCTGTGGGTCCCATTTCTCTTTCCTTATTGCCTGTAAGTATTCCCTGAAAAAAGGAAAAAAAAAACCCAAAGTCTCATTTGGATCCAAGGCAATGATTACCCTAATAATAACACAGTCACATACAAATGTTCCCTCCACGCCCCCCTCACCCCAATACATAAAACCCATCCTTACATCACTGAAATAATTTCTTAAGAATTCTTCGTTCAGTGCAACAGCAGCTGCCTGAGCTCCGGCCATGTCTCTGGAAGCCCCTGTGGCTCTTGTGGTCTTCGTAGTTTCAGTGGTCATGATAGCGCCTGTGGCCCCTGTAACCTGGGTAGCTCTACCAGAAAGCAGGCTTCTGTGTTCTTCCCACCTTCCGTCCATCTCAGACATCTCATGCTGCCCTTTGGCAAAGGAAGCAGAACTACTTCCTTTCATTGTGGCTTCCTTGGCCATACCTCCTACTCCATTTCTTCCTCCTAGACTTTCCCCTTGATCCACTGGCAGAAATGATGGCACCACCTGTGAGAGCAAACACAGCTGAGAACTGAGTCAGGAGGATGGAAGGAATCCTTCATCCTTGGTAGAAGGATCCGAGACAAGTGGGCATAGGAAGGTATAAGCTATTTCCATGGAGGCCAATTAGAAAAAGTATTTTGAGTTGAATAACTTACATGAGTCTTATGAAGATCTCCTTTCTTCTATCTTCTTGTTTTATAGCTGGATAGAGCCCAAAGAGGAAACAAAGCCCCAACAGTCACATAGGGTCTCAGCTCCTTTACTCTATGGGCACCAATGGCATTTCAACCTTCCTCTACAGTGTGATACCTTCTTCTATAGTTATAGAATTCTTAATTTTGTTTTGACCCGGATCCATGGCCACCCAAAATAAAGACTCATTTCCAAGCCTCTGATGCCACTAGATATAGCCACCTGACTAAGCTGTGGTCAATGTGAATGAAACAGAAATGGTGTACACAAGTTCTGGGAAGTGTGCTTAAAGAGGGTTCCTCACTTTTCTCCTATCTGCTGGTTAGAATGTGGGGACGGCAGCTAGGTAGCTAGAACTGGGACAGGAGGACAGTGTGGGAATGGAACTCAGCCATGGAAGAGAAACAGGGAAGAGGGAGCTGGGGACCATGCTGTGGATGAATCATGATGTTGATCTTGGAAAGCCTATTTGAGGGTTAAGCCACTGTTATTCTGAGTTCTCTGCCACCTGATGTTAAATTCTATCCTATTAGAAATGGTGCAGTGGTGGGCGGAGCAAGATGGCCGAATAGGAACAGCTCCAGTCTCCAACTCCCAGCGCGAGTGACACAGAAGACCGGTGATTTCTGCATTTTCAACTGAGGTACTGGGGTCATCTCACTAGGGAGTGCCAGACAATCGGTGCTGGTCAGCTGCTGCAGCCCGACCAGCCAGAGCTGAAGCAGGGCGAGGCATCGCCTCACCTGGGAAGCGCAAGGGGGAAGGGAATCCCTTTTCCTAGCCAGGGGAACTGAGACACACAACACCTGGAAAATCGGGTAACTCCCACCCCAATACTGTGCTTTAACCAAATGGGCACACCAGGAGATTATATCCCACACCTGGCCGGGAAGGTCCCATGGCCACAGAGCCTCCTCATTGCTAGCACAGCAGTCTGCGATCTAACCGCAAGGCAGCAGCGAGGCTGGGGGAGGGGCGCCCGCCATTGCTGAGGCTTAAGTAGGTAAACAAAGCTGCTGGGAAGCTCGAACTGGGTGGAGCTCACAGCAGCTCAAGGAAACCTGCCTGTCTCTGTAGACTCCACCTCTGGGGACAGGGCACAGCTAAAGAACTACAACAAAAAAAGCAGCAGAAACCTCTGCAGACACAAACAACTCTGTCTGACAGCTTTGAAGAGGGCAGTGGATCTCCCCACACGGAGGTTGAGATCTGAGAAGGGACAGACTGCCTGCTCAAGTGGGTCCCTGACCCCTGAGTAGCCTAACTGGGAGACATCCCCCACTAGGGGCAGTCTGACACCCCACACCTCACAGGGTGGAGTACACCCCTGAGAGGAAGCTTCCAAAGTAAGAATCAGATAGGTACACTCGCTGTTCAGCAATATTCTATCTTCTGCAACCTCTGCTGCTGATACCCAGGCAAACAGGGTCTGGAGTGGACCTCAAGCAATCTCCAACAGACCTGCAGCTGAGGGTCCTGACTGTTAGAAGGAAAACTATCAAACAGGAAGGACACCTATACCAAAACCCCATCAGTACGTCACCATCATCAAAGACCAGAGGCAGATTAAACCACAAAGATGGGGAAAAAGCAGGGCAGAAAAGCTGGAGATTGAAAAAATAAGAGCGCATCTCCTCCTGCAAAGGAGCGCAGCTCATCACCAGCAATGGATCAAAGCTGGTCAGAGAATGACTTTGACGAGATGAGAGAAGAAGGCTTCAGTCCATCAAACTTCTCAGAGCTAAAGGAGGAATTACGTACCCAGCGCAGAGAAACTAAAAATCTTGAAAAAAGAGTGGAAGAATTGACAGCTAGAATAATTAATGCAGAGAAGGTCATAAACGAAATGACAGAGATGAAAACCATGACACGAGAAATACGTGACAGATGCACAAGCTTCAGTAACCTACTCGATCAACTGGAAGAAAGAGTATCAGCGATTGAGGATCAAATGAATGAAATGAAGTGAGAAGAGAAACCAAAAGAAAAAAGAAGAAAAAGAAATGAACAAAGCCTGCAAGAAGTATGGGATTATGTAAAAAGACCAAATCTACGTCTGATTGGGGTGCCTGAAAGTGAGGGGGAAAATGGAACCAAGTTGGAAAACACTCTTCAGGATATCATCCAGGAGAACTTCCCAACCTAGTAGGGCAGGCCAACATTCAAATTCAGGAAATACAGAGAACGCCACAAAGATACTCCTCCAGAAGAGCAACTCCAAGACACGTATTGCCAGATTCACCAAAGTTGAAATGAAGGAAAAAATCTTAAGGGTAGCCAGAGAGAAAGGTCGGGTTACCCACAAAGGGAAGCCCATCAGACTAACAGCAGATCTCTCGGCAGAAACTCTCCAAGCCAGAAGAGAGTGGGGGCCAATATTCAACATTCTTAAAGAAAAGAATTTTAAACCCAGAATTTCATATCCAGCCAAACTAAGTTTCATCAGTGAAGGAGAAATAAAATCCTTTACAGATAAGCAAATGCTTAGAGATTTTGTCACCACCAGGCCTGCCTTACAAGAGACCCTGAAGGAAGCCCTAAACATGGAAAGGAACAACCGGTACCAGCCATTGCAAAAACATGCCAAAATGTAAAGACCATCGAGGCTAGGAAGAAACTGCATCAACTAACGAGCAAAATAGCCAGTTAATATCATAATGGCATTATCAAGTTCACACATAACAATATTAACCTTAAATGTTAATGGACTAAATGCTCCAATTAAAAGACACAGACTGGCAAATTGGATAAAGAGTCAAGACCCATCAGTCTGCTGTATTCAGAAGACCCATCTCACATGCAGACACATACATAGGCTCAAAATAAAGGGATGGAGGAAGATCTACCAAGCAAATGGAGAACAAAAAAAAGCAGGGGTTGCAATCCTAGTCTCTGATAAAACAGACTTTAAACCATCAAAGATCAAAAGAGACAAAGAAGGCCATTACATAATGGTAAAGGGATCAATTCAACAGGAAGAGCTAACTCTCCTAAATATATATGCACCCAATACAGGAGCACCCAGATTCATAAAGCAAGTCCTTAGAGACTTACAAAGAGACTTAGACTCCCATACAATAATAATAGGAGACTTCAACACTCCACTGTCAACATTAGACAGATCAACGAGACAGAAAGTTAACAAGGATATCCAGGAATTGAACTCATCTCTGCACCAAGCAGACCTAATAGACATCTATAGAACTCTCCACCCCAAATCAACAGAATATACATTCTTCTCAGCACCACAATGCACTTATTCCAAAATTGACCACATAATTGGAAGTAAAGCACTCCTCAGCAAATGTACAAGAACAGAAATTATAACAAACTGTCTCTCAGACCACAGTGCAATCAAACTAGAACTCAGGACTAAGAAACTCAATCCAAACCGCTCAACTACATGGAAACTGAACAACCTGCTCCTGAATGACTACTGGGTACATAACGAAATGAAGGCAGAAATAAAGATGTTCTTTGAAACCAATGAGAACAAAGATACAACATACCAGAATCTCTGGGACACATTTAAAGCAGTGTGTAGAGGGAAATTTATAGCACTAAATGCCCACAAGAGAAAGCTGGAAAGATCTAAAATTGACACTCTAACATCACAATTAAAAGAACTAGAGAGGCAAGAGCAAACACATTCAAAAGCTAGCAGAAGGCAAGAAATAACTAAGATCAGAGCAGAACTGGAGGAGATGAGCCACAAAAAACCCTCCAAAAAATCAATGAATCCAGGAGTGGGTTTTTTGAAAAGATCAACAAAATTGACAGACCGCTAGCAAGACTAATAAAGAAGAAAAGAGAGAGGAATCAAATAGACGCAATAAAAAATGATAAAGGGGATATCACCACTGACCCCAGAGAAATACAAACTACCATCAGAGAATACTATAAACACCTCTACGCAAATAAACTAGAAAATCTAGAAGAAATGGATAATTTCCTGGACACTTACACTCTTCCAAGACTAAACCAGGAAGAAGTTGAATCCCTAAATAGACCAATAGCAGGCTCTGAAATTGAGGCAATAATTAATAGCCTACCAACCAAAAAAAGTCCAGGACCAGATGGATTCACAGCTGAATTCTACCAGAGGTACAAGGAGGAGCTGGTACCATTCCTTCTGAAACTATTCCAATCAATAGAAAAAGAGGGAATCCTCCCTAACTCATTTTATGAGGCCAGCATCATCCTGATACCAAAGCCTGGCAGAGACACAACAAAAAAAGAGAATTTTAGACCAATATCCCTGATGAACATCGATGCAAAAATCCCCAATAAAATACTGGCAAACCGGATTCAGCAGCACATCAAAAAGCTTATCCATCATGATCAAGTGGGCTTCATCCCTGGGATGCAAGGCTGGTTCAACATTTGCAAATCAATAAACGTAATCCAGCATACAAACAGAACCAAAGACAAGAACCACATGATTATCTCAATACATGCAGAAAAGGCTTTTGACAAAATTCAACAGCCCTTCATGCTAAAAACGCTCAATAAATTCGGTATTGATGGAACGTACCTCAAAATAATAAGAGCTATTTATGACAAACCCACAGCCAATATCATACTGAGTGGGCAAAAACTGGAAAAATTCCCTCTGAAAACTGGCACAAGACAGGGATGCCCTCTCTCACTGCTCCTATTCAACATAGTGTTGGAAGTTCTGGCTAGGGCAATCAGGCAAGAGAAAGAAATCAAGGGTATTCAGTTAGGAAAAGAAGAAGTCAAATTGTCCCTGTTTGCAGATGACATGATTGTATACTTAGAAAACCCCATTGTCTCAGCCCAAAATCTCCTTAAGCTGATAAGCAACTTCAGCAAAGTTTCAGGATACAAAATTAATGTGCAAAAACCACAAGCATTCTTATACACCAGTAACAGTCAAACAGAGAGCCAAATCATGAATGAACTTCCATTCACAATTGCTTCAAAGAGAATAAAATACCTAGGAATCCAACTTACAAGGGATGTAAAGGACCTCTTCAAGGAGAACTACAAACCACTGCTCAGTGAAATAAAAAAGGATGCAAACAAATGGAAGAACATACCATGCTCATGGATAGGAAGAATCAATATCGTGAAAATGGCCATACTGCCCAAGGTGATTTATAGATTCAATGCCATCCCCATCAAGCTACCAATGAGTTTCTTCACAGAATTGGAAAAAACTGCTTTAAAGTTCATATGGAACCAAAAAAGAGCCCGCATTGCCAAGACAATCCTAAGTCAAAAGAACAAAGCTGGAGGCATCACGCTGCCTGACTTCAAACTATACTACAAGGCTACAGTAGCCAAAACAGCATGGTACTGGTACCAAAACAGAGATATAGACCAATGGAACAGAACAGAGTCCTCAGAAATAATACCACACATCTACAGCCATCTGATCTTTGACAAACCTGAGAGAAACAAGAAATGGGGAAAGGATTCCCTATTTAATAAATGGTGCTGGGAAAATTGGCTAGCCATAAGTAGAAAGCTGAAACTGGATCCTTTCCTTACTCCTTATACGAAAATTAATTCAAGATGGATTAGAGACTTAAATGTTAGACCTAATACCATAAAAACCCTAGAAGAAAACCTAGGTAGTACCATTCAGGACATAGGCATGGGCAAGGACTTCATGTCTAAAACACCAAAAGCAATGGCAGCAAAAGCCAAAATTGACAAATGGGATCTAATTAAACTAAAGAGCTTCTGCACAGCAAAAGAAACTACCATCAGAGTGAACAGGCAACCTACAGAATGGGAGAAAATTTTTGCAATCTACTCATCTGACAAAGGGCTAATATCCAGAATCTACAAAGAACTCAAACAAATATACAAGAAAAAAAACCCCATCAAAAAGTGGGCAAAGGATATGAACAGACATTTCTCAAAAGAAGACATTCATACAGCCAACAGACACATGAAAAAATGCTCATCATCACTCGCCATCAGAGAAATGCAAATCAAAACCACAATGAGATACCATCTCACACCAGTTAGACTGGCAATCATTAAAAAGTCAGGAAACAACAGGTGCTGGAGAGGATGTGGAGAAATAGGAACACTTTTACACTGTTGGTGGGATTGTAAACTAGTTCAACCATTGTGGAAAACAGTATGGCAATTCCTCAAGGATCTAGAACTAGATGTACCATATGACCCAGCCATCCCACTACTGGGTATATACCCAAAGGATTATAAATCATGCTGCTATAAAGACACATGCACACGTATGTTTATTGCGGCACTATTCACAATAGCAAAGACTTGGAATCAACCCAAATGTCCATCTGTGACAGACTGGATTAAGAAAATGTGGCACATATACACCATGGAATACTATGCAGCCATAAAAAAGGATGAGTTTGCGTCCTTTGTAGGGAGATGGATGCAGCTGGAAACCATCATTCTTAGCAAACTATCACAAGAACAGAAAACCAAACACCGCATGTTCTCACTCATAGGTGGGAACTGAACAATGAGATCACTTGGACTCGGGAAGGGGAACATCACACACCGGGGCCTATCATGGGGGGGGGGGAGGGATCACACTGGGAGTTATACCTGATATAAATGACGAACTGATGGGTGCTGACGAGTTGATGGGTGCAGCACATCAACATGGCACAAGTATACATATGTAACAAATCTGCATGTTATGCACATGTACCCTAGAACTTAAAGTATAATATAAAAAAAAAAAAAAAAAAAAAAAGAAATGGTGCTTGTAACAGATGGTGGTGAGAGGTCCAGGGTGAAGATGCAATAGAGAGACAAGGGATATGGCTATGAAGTAGTTGGGAAAGCAGGTTTTGCAACATTTTACAACTGTCATGGGGGTTGTGGGTTTACCTCTGCAAACCCTATGTATTGAGGGGAATAGAAATGAAGCAGTTACTGGTTGTGAAACTGCCCATTTAATGTTGGGACAAAAGACTTAGATCCCTACACACGCTTGCTCTTCCTGAACCTTGCTCTACATTCTCTACAACATGGGAAGTGTCAAAACAGAGTAAAACTATCTCAATTCTGCCCCAGCAACAAACACAAAATATGCCGTCATTGAACCCTTTGCTTAACAAAGGCACATGAGTGAAATCCATAGTGACCACTTTACTCACTCAACCCAAAATGTAAGAAACACTTCCCGAGGCCCCTTTAAAACCCAAAAAGAAGACAAGTCATATTGACACCTGATCCACTGACCTTGTCTTCAGGTGGTGCTCCTTCATTATTCCAAGGATGCAGCATCTCTATGGTGCCAGGTATGGGGGTAAAGCCTTTGCCGCCCTTTCCGCAATGGCACATCAGCAGTAAAAGTGGTACCACTGTACAGACACAAAATTGAACACAGATAAGGCTAATCTTGACATATCTCTAAATTTATATTGCTTAATTTTGGAATTTTCATGTCCCTTCCTAGAGTTGTCTTCACTTATTTACAGCCCAATTTTTCTTTTCTTCACCCTGATCCAACCTTACCAAGCTTGTTTTGGGCGAGTTACTCCAAAACCCAAAGGCAGGATGAGGGAGTCTTACAGATTCAAGACCTTGTTCATCAAAAAGAGGCTGTCTGTGGTTGCTGAGTGTGCTACCAAGACTAGGTCCCATAGTATCCAAATCATCAAAACCAGCTTAAAGATTAAATTTTTTAAAACTATGGTCCAATTAAAAAAAAAAATCACTGTTGCAAAAATATATGTATTATTAAAAACAGTAATTAGAAATAATAAAGTGAAACATATAACAATTTCAGAGCCCTCTTCTTAGATTTTATTTTACTGCTAGGAGGAAGCAAAGACCAAGGCTGACCCCTTGATCAGTGCAGCAAAGAATTAAACATATCTGCATGCCCATCTGCCACTCCCATTTGGCAGCTTCCAGTGATGAACTGGCAACTGCCTAGATTCATTTTTATGTCAAACAGTCAACAGCACATTAACTATAGCTACTATGTTGAATAAGAAGACTGAACTCAGCCAATGGCAATTCAACAATTTTAACAAATATTCATCAAGTGTCTATTATGTGCCAAGCACCCACGTTAGGCTCCAGGGAATCTGAGATGAGAAAGCAGTGCAAGGAATCCCTGATCCAAAGATCCAGTTCCAGCTCCAGCACCTACCTACAAACTTGGTAAGCTGAGACAAGTCATTTACCGTTATGTATCTGTATATGTAGCCATAGCATGGAGACGATGGTATAAAAGTACACTGCAGACTGTTGAGTGCTGTGCATTCAGTTGAACATCTACCAATGGCTCTAACACAGTAGTCCCCAACCTTTTTGGCACCAGGGACTGGTTTCATGGAAGACAGTTTTTCCACAAGGAAGTTAGGGGTGGGGGGTTGATTTTGGGATGACTCAAGTGCTTTACATTTATTGTGTACTTTATTTCTATTATTATTACACTGTAATATATAATGAAACAATTATACAACACACCATAATGTAGAATCAGTGGGAGCCCTGAGCTTATTTTCCTGCAACTAGATGGTCCCATCTGGGGGTGGTGGGAGACAGTGACAGATCATCAGGCATTACATTCTCATAAGGAGTGCACAACCTGGATCCCTTGCATGAGTAGTTCACAATAGAGTTTGAGCTCCTATAAGAATCAAATGCCAGCACTGATCTGACAGGAGGCAGAGCTCAGATGGTAACACAAGCGATGAGGAGTGGCTGTAAATACAGATGAAGCTTCACTCACTCACCACTCACCTCCTGCTGTGTGGCCTGGTTCCTAACAGGCCACAGACAGGTGCTGGTCTGTGGCCTGGGAGCTGGGGACCCCTTGTCTAACAGACCCCTCCTCTGTCACTGCACTAGCCTGGGCTGCCTTGGAGGTGGCCCTCTGTTCATGTTCAGTGGTTAAGTAGAGTGGTATTTCATGTGACCTCAGGATGCAGTCCCTAGTTCTTCTATAAAAGGAAACCCGAGGTCTTTGGAGGGTGGGTAGGGCAGGCAGGACTGGTTGAGAACATCTTACAGTCAGGAAGGAAAGGAAGTGCTCAGAGGGTCTGCCTACTTTTGGTGCTGGTGAAGAAACAAGCCAAGCGGGAATATCAGGGAGGTGGAGCTCTGACAAGTTGACTGCACAAAGCAGAATCCATTGGAATAAACTGGGTTTGTAAAAAACCTTGCACCCATAACCCAAAGTCATGCAGCACATCTTTTCTGAGCGCTTACTACATACATGCAAGGCTCTGTTCTACATACTGGGAATACAGCAGTGAAGAGAACAGACAGCATGCTGCCCTCACAGAGCTCATCAAAATGGGAATACCAGGCCGGGCGCGGTGGCTCAAGCCTGTAATCCCAGCACTTTGGGAGGCCGAGACGGGCGGATCACGAGGTCAGGAGATCGAGACCATCCTGGCTAACACGGTGAAACCCCGTCTCTACTAAAAATACAAAACTAGCTGGGCGAGGTGGCGGGCGCCTGTAGTCCCAGCTACTCGGGAGGCTGAGGCAGGAGAATGGCGTAAACCCGGGAGGCGGAGCTTGCAGTGAGCTGAGATCCGGCCACTGCACTCCAGTCCGGGAGACAGAGCGAGACTCCGCCTCAAAAAAAAAAAAAAAAAAAAAAAAAAAAAAAAAAAGAAATGGGAATACCAGCGAAGTTTTGCCAAAGAGTAGGTCCTAAGTTACTGAAATCAGAACATGATATACATTTATAAAACAAATTTCTGAAGACTCCTTCCTATATTATGCTTTGGTGATTTGCCAGTCATCAATTGTTTCCCTGTTCACTCTCAAAGTGCTCTAGTGTGGTTAAAGAATAACTGTGAAGAAATCAATGACTACCATAGTAACACAACTCCAGTAGTGCACTCTAATTCCTAAAAGCACTACCGAGTGGCTTTTACAGACTTACACAGAAGGAGCAGAAAGGCCAAAATCATGAGCGTGATAGCTGCGGGTCCCAGGCCCACGTAGGAGTCACGCTGTGCTTCCCTGCAGCCGCTGCCATGCAGACACTCACAAACCGTGAGTGTGAGCATCTGCTTTTCAGGGCAACTAAAACCCTGGTTGTCTGAAATCAGGAACTGAATTTCACTTCTCCCAAGCTTCTTCTCGCTTTGCTGCAGCAGCACACTGGTACCTATGAGGTCGGGCAGCAGAAGGAAATAAAAATGAATGATTACCAAGGATGAGGCACCATTAAATTCCAGAAATGTTCTTTCATTGATTATATTTAGCTCCAATTAGATACTTTGTTCTTCCTTCACTTACTCATTGAAGTGTGCTCATTAAAATTTGTCTATAGGCCCTGAACATGCAGTTTAAAAAGCATAAGGGTCAGACTTGGACACCTTACTTTCATGATGATTAGCTGTAACCAATGTGTGTGGGTCTAGGATAGCTAGGAACTGTTCCATATACTGGGAATACAGTGACAAGTGGTGAGTTAATATTTCTACTGAATGACCTTTATTTTACCATTTCTTTAAAAAAAACTTTAATAAGGCAATTTTTCAAACATAGTTATAGAGAGAAGAGCATAACCGCCATGGTACCCATCCTCAGCTGTAATCGTTTCCAACAATGGGCCGATCTTGTTTTCTCTAGTCCCTTCTTTTTTTTGTTCTCAACACTATATATTTTCAAAATTGAAAAAAAATTCAAACCTACAGAAAAGTTGAAAGAATATTTTAGTGAATATTAACAAACCCTTCATTAACTGTTGACATTTTGCAACAGTGCTTTTTTGCCCTCTATATATCTGCTTTTTCTTTAAGTTTCTTAACTATTTCAAGGTAAGTTACAGATAGCATGACATTCTTCAGCATGCACCTTCTAAGATCAAGGAACATTAGCACTCTTAAACTTCTTCTTCTTCTTCTTTTTTGAAATGGAGTCTCGTTCTGTTGCCCAGGCTGGAGTGCTGTGCTGCCATCTTGGCTCACTGCAACCTCCGCCTCCCAGGTTCAAGCGACTCACCTGCCTCAGCCTTCTGAGTAGCTGGGATTATAGGCGCCCACCACCATGCCCAGCTAATTTTTGTATTTATAGTAGAGATGGGGTTTCACCATGTTGGCCAGGCTGGTCTCAAACTCCTGACCTCAAGTGATCCACCGGCCTCAGCCAGCCTCCCAAAGTGTTAGGATTACAGGCGTGAGCCACCGCACCTGGCTTCAACTTATTATTGATAATATTCTTTAATATACAACTCAATGTATTTGTAAGTTAAATTTACTAGAATTTTAGAGTATAAGCATCATAGGGAGGTTTTTTTTTTTTTTTGCTCCAGACGGACTCTCGCTCTGTCACCCAGGCTAAAGTACAGTGGCGAGATCTCGGCTCACTGCAAGCTCTGCCTCCTGGGTTCACGCCATTCTCCTGCCTCAGCCTCCTGAGTAGCTGGGACTGCAGGCACCCACCACCATGCCTGGCTAATTTCTTGTGTTTTTAGTAAAGACGGGGTTTCACTGTGTTAGCCAGGATGGTCTTCATCTCCTGACCTTGTGATCTGCCCGCCTCGGCCTCCCAAAGTGCTGGGATTACAGGTGTGAGCCACCGCACCTGGCTGGGAGGTTTTGTTAATTCAGATCACTGAAATATATAAGAAAGGAAACTAAATATATTAAATCTGTAAATACAGTTTGAAATATTAATGGTTTAATTTGTTAATTGGACTAAACATTATTCAAACCCTCTTAAAATGATTTCAAACATTTGCTAGACTTAACACAATAAAGCTGTAAATTAAACAAACAAACAAACAAACAAACAAAAACCTGACCATTATCTATGAAATTTTTCTGAAACGAACCCTAATTGTTTAAAACAAAATAGTTTTCTGGATAGACTTTTCTGCATTCAAAACCCTGAAGGACATCTGAAAACTCACATCAACACATCATATGTTCCATGTATCTAGATGTCCCGGATATGGACGTATGGACATGTCCACTGACATGGGGACACGGGAGTCAGACAACCCACTGTCATGTTGTTTCTATCATGTTCTAGCTTTGAGCTTTCCTTACTTAAACCAAGGTGTCCTCAGCTTTAATCAGGGAAAAATGCTAGAAGGAAGGATTAAATATGGTAATATGTAGGATGGACTAGCAGAGTGCCTGGCACACAGCAAATGCCCAGTAAATGTTGTTTTGAATGGAATTATTGTTACTACAAGATTTTTAGAAGGCACCTACTACGACTGTGGTGCTGAGAAAGGCTTGGTACTCCTCATCTTACCAGACAAAACTACTTCAAGAGCTATTAGATTATTTTTCTTCTCTCCATAAGCATATAAAAGATACTACATGCCAGTAGGTTCAGGACCTCGTTTCATAAACTCCTTTAAAAAACTACATTGGAAATATAATTTATGAGAAGAAATATAACTTACAAATATTTTAGATATCTATCATGCTTAATATTTCGGTTTCAATGTAGTCTAGTGATTTTGCTTACTTTCTTGGTGTACTATTTTCCATTTTTCTGCCATGCCAGGTGGTTCGTCAATGACAGAGAAACTGAAAGGGCCACTGTTTGGGTGTCCATCCAGGTCCTCTGCAGTAACATTCACATACTGTGCATCATTACAGATTGTCTGCACAGGCTCTATCAGTGTGGGGCAGTTGTCGTTGATGTCTTCAACGTAGATAAGGACGGTGCCAGTGATGGTTTTTCTAGGATAATCTTAAAAATAAGAGAGAAAAATTATGTACATTCTGTTCTTATTGCTGACAACAGACTTAGTTTGAATTCCCTTGCCAATTTGGAGTGGAAAAGGTACTAACCACTTAGGACATTTTCTATCCTAGATATGTTTCAAATTTGGACCAAATAATATCTTCTAATTCACTTATCAAGTTGAAATGTGAGGTTTATCTACTGGAGAAATTACGTGCTTATTTCATCTTACTAAAAAAAATCTTTTAAACATCTATTTTTAAATTTTATCCACCCTTCCTTTTTTTTTTTTTTTTGAAGATGGCGTCTTGCTTTGTTGCCCAGGCTGGTCTCAAGTGTTCCTGCCATCTCAGTTGCCTGAGTAGCTGGGATTATAGACACAAGCAACTGTGCTGGGCTGAGATTAGGTTTTTTTTGTTTTGAGTTGGAGTCTCGCTTTGTCACCAGGCTGGAGTGCAGTGGCATGATCTCCGCTCACTGCAACCTCCACCTCCTGGGTTCAAATGATTCCCCTGCCTCAGCCTCCCTAGTAGCTGGGAATATAGGTGCACACCACCATACCCGGCTTTTGTATTTTCAGTAGAGACGGGGTTTCACCATGTTGGCTAGAATGGTCTTGATCTCTCGACCTCGTGATCCACCTGCCTCGGCCTCCCAAAGTGTTGGGATTACAGGCGTGAGCCACTGCTCCCGGCTGAGATTAGGTTTTTATACACAATCAAAACAAAGGTTTCTGATGTTGGAAAATAAAAATCTAAATACATATAACCAAGAAAAGGATCTATTTAATAACTTACCTTCTGATATGGCCACAATCTTTACAGTGTATGTGCCATTTTGAACATATCTAGATTCAAAATCAGGAAGTTTTGCAAGCTTAATTTCAGATGTGACAGAATCCAGAGAGATCCAGTTATCTCTATCTTCTAATTTTACATATCTGTCATAAAACAAACATAAAATTAATTTTGAATTCTGCATGAACTAGAAATCTCTAACATCTACAGCTCTTTCAAGCTTACTTTTCTTCTCATTAAATATGTTCTTATTACAGGCATTTGTTTTGAATGTTGTTAATTTCGTAAAACCATCCTAAAAGCCCCTCTCGTTACTGCATGTCACACGTAAATTGGACCTTCCTTATTCCTGCAACATATCCAAGACATAAAATTAAGGGTGATTCTCTTCAGTCCACTAACCACTAACCCAAGTTTTTAAGTTGCTCTGCAGTCTGTCCTATGGCATTTGATTTAGTGTCCCTTAAATTTGGGTTAAACTTTTGGGGAATAACTTAGTCATAAAATAAGGACTGGTGGAGAAGAGCAGTCTTATGTTCTGTTTTTTATTGGGGGTGTCAGCAACATTTATAAACATCATCTTTAAAAACCAGCGATCCTAGGGGTCAGGCGCGGTGGCTCATGCCTATAATCCCAGCACATTGGGAGGCTGAGGCGGGTGGATCACTTGAGGTCAGGAGTTTGAGACCAGCCTGGTCAACACGGTGAAACCCATCTCTACTAAAAACACAAAAAATGCTGGGCATGGTGGTGCGTGCCTGTAATCCCAGCTCCTCAGGAGGCTGTGGCAGGAGAATTGCTTGAACCCAGGAGGTGGAGGTTGCAGTGAGCCGAGATCACGCCACTGCACTCTAGCCTGGGTGACAGAGCAAAACTCTGTCTGAAAAAACAAAAACAAAAACGGAAGCATCTAGAAATTTTTGGACACTGTTGATTACTGGGGTAATAATTTTCTTTCAGGTAGAACTGGTTAAAAGTGGAAACAATGCTGATAAAATAATGTATGGGTTTCTTTCCTCAAAGCAAGGAGAATTAGTGTGGAAGGAGCCAATGCTGGGAGAGCAAGGCAAATGTCCATAATATGTTTTCAGAAATGCATGTAATTGGCTGAGTGTGGTGGCTCACGCATATAATCCCAGCACTTTGGGAGGCTGAGGCGGGTGGATCACCTGAGGTCAGGAGTTCAAGACCAGCCTGACCAAGAGGGTAAAACTCCATCTCTACTAAAAATACAAAAATTATCTGGGTGTGGTGGTGAGTGCCTATAATTCCAGCTATTTGGGAGGCTTTAGCAGAACTGCTTGAACCCGGGAAGCCGAGCCCGCAGTGAGCCGAGATCATGCCACTGCACTCTAGCCTGGGCAACAGAGCGAGACTCAGTCTCAAAAAAAAAAAAAATAAAATAAAGTATGTAATTAGTTCATTAATATCAATGAGTTTAACATAAAAATACCAGTACCAACCAAACATATGAGTATCCTGCTTTGCTCAATCAAATTGTTAATTTATTTTCTATTAAGTGGCTTTGAGGCACATAGGAATGAGTGGCTAATTTACAGCAATATTTATTTATAGTGTTATTTCCAATTATACACTTGAACTAAGTTTTTCTGCCTCTTAATATTGCTACCAGTAAATAATAATACATTTTGATTTTCACAATTAGTTTTGAATTTCATGTCTGAAATTTTAAAGCTTGGACATGAGTTGCTGTCTATGGTTTACCAACATTCATACTGATAATAAAGGCAGAGTCTTAGGAATAGGGATTACATTTCACAATGTGATGCTTTGTTTAATCTAAGAAATTTTCTGTTCTCTGTTGTAAAAGCTAGACATCATTCAAGTAGCATAGCTGCTTACGTGTTATAGCAAGTATCTGTAAACAACTGATACACATGAATAATCAATAAAACATAAATTATGACAAAGAGTCTGGAGTGCAGTGGTGTGATGGCAACTCACTGGAACTTTGAACTCCAAGACTTAAGCAATCCCCCTGCCTAAGCCTCCCCAGTAGTGGGGACTACAAACATGTGCCACCACGCCTGGCTAATTAAAAAAAAATTTTTTTTTGTGGAGAGACAAGGTCTTGCTGTGTTGCCCAGGCTGGTCTTGAACTCCTGGCCTCAAGTGATCCTCCTGCCTCAGATTCTTGAGTGTGAGATGCCAGGCATGAACCCACCGCGCCCAGCTCCTTATCAATGTTTCAAAATAACAACCACTGATCAGTTAGGTGAACATGTGGAAAATAATTTAACTTGGCTGTGCCAAGTTAAATGGAGGCTGTGCCTCCATTCCTTATCTGTAAAATAATAGGTTTGAGCTGGTCTTTAAGATCTTTTCTTTCTAAAATTCTGTCACTGTGTTCTAAAGAATACAATCAAACACTAAGAAATAAAAGAGGCAGGGTTCATTATTCTTCCAGGCAGAACACACATCTTTTGATGTATTCACGGCCCCTAAAAAAAAAAAAACAAAACACAGCAGCCAAAAGTAAATAATTTGGTGGGAAACAGAAGCGTCAATAAGTGGCCACATATTATTGGCTTCAGTAAGTGGCCAGCTATTATTGGCTTCAGTAAGTGGCCACATATTATTGGCATATAATTAGTTTGAACATACAAGTTTCTATGTAGACAGCAGTGAGAAATGATCATATAGAAAATTCATCCTCAATTTTGGGAATTCAGTTAGGGTATATTGTCTTGTGAGGTATAGAGCTGAGAAAATTAAAACTAGACCAACTAGACCACATAAGAGAAGCAGAGTGGGCCAAAGAATGTCACTAAGGCACTACAGAAAACATGGTGGAAGCTGTTTGTTAACGTTATTTTGGAAAAAACGTTATTTAAGGAATTCCATGAAAAGGAGATTCACTAAAAGGAAAAAGGTTGTTGAGGAGCTTCTTCCACATTTTCATTCTTGCTACACTTGGCGATGCACTTAAATACAATGTTTTATGAAGCACTGGTACACAGGGACTGCTATGATTTTAATGTTTGTAACCCTTGGAAATTCTTATGTTGGAGCCTAATACCCAATATGATCATATTAAGAGGTGGGGCTTTTGGTAAGTGATTAAGTTATGAGGGCACCACCGTCATGAATGGAATTAGTGCTCTTAAAAAAGAGGCTCCAATGAGTTTCCCTGCTCCTTTGGCCACGTGAGGATGCAGCAAGATGGTGCCATCTTGGAAGCACACAGCGAGATTCACCAGATACCAAATCTGTTGGCTGGTGCCTTGATGGACTTCCTAGCCTTCAGAACTGTGAGTAACAAATCTGTTGTTTATAAATTACTCGGTTTAATGTATTTTTGTTACAGCAGCTCAAACGGAGTAAGACAGGGACACAGGTGCATAAGGACACTCAAGCAACCAGGGAGCTCTGGCACTGAGCAGGAAGTCACTAAAGTTGTGTCTGGGACAGCAGGTGGGGATTCTTTAAATTCAACTGCAATACAGTAACTATTAAGCTCCATAAATAACAGCTCTGTAGAGAATGGTCTTTCTATGGCATGGCACTGAGATCTAAGATGTAAATTTACTTTGAAAATTTGAAAGCGTCACACAATAAGGTGCCACTACAGAGTGGACACAAGCCAGTCTCTTCCAACACAGTGAGCATCTTGCAGGTTCTCAATAAATGTACTGAGTAAAGGTCACCATGATCAAGACAAACATATACAGTGTAGAAGGCTCATTAATCTCTGAAACAAATAGGTTTAAACGAAGATTCATTCCCAAGATTTATGGGTTAAGTAAAGCTGGTTTCCCCATATTAAAATACATTACGTAACTTGTGTAAAGTGAATCTTGTGGATGTTATCTGGTATGTTCTTACCCTCCATTAATAATCTTTTAGGAAAAAAGACAGGTTTTAAAAAGTTTTCTCCTGAACTTTTCCTTTTTGCTTTTTAGCCGTCTCTAGCCAGGACTGTTTCAGAGGTGAGTAAACCAGCTTCCTCCTCACACACAGGTGGTTGAGGAAGGTGGATTCTGATGAAAATTCCCCCTCATCTCTCAGTTATAGACACATCTTTGGAAAATTTAACTTGTAGACCTTTGGGGAACTATAATGCTGGATTTGAAGGAATGAAGTGTTCAGATTTCATTATGATTTTTGAAAACAGGCACTGAAAATAATTTAAAATAAAGAAATACACATGTCACTCTCTCTTACCTTGCACGGGCTAGTAGTCCAGTGTCCTCATCAAAAGCTTGAAATTTTCCAATTATTTGGCCTTTGCTTGATCTGTCCATGCTCTCACTAACGTAAGTTGAGATGACACTGCTTTTAAAATGAATGCCTTCTTTCACATTTTTCACTTTAACCTTGATGGGAATGGGTGTAGGCTTGTATTTACTCCTAATTGACTTGTGAAAAGCTGCTTTATTAGTGACAATAACACTGAAGTCAAGATTCTTCATTTCTTCATAATCTACTTCCTAAAAGGGAAAACGGAAGGGAATTCTTTTCAAAGAGAAAACAGAAGACACACACACATATACATATACACATGTAGTTTTAATGTTAGATATAATAATTTAACGCATGGGAAATATAGCAGCACTGAATATTCCAACTCTGACACTGACACCAAGCAAATAAAAATTCTCTGTCAATCTGGATAGTCATAAATGTTAAGGATGTTAGGAAACATTATCAATTTATTTTTCTAAATGTTGAAATTATTGTAAATATATATATATTTTGTTCAGGCACGGTGGCTCATGCCTGCGATCCCCGCACTTTGGGAAGCCAAGGCAGGTAAATCACTTGAGCCCAGAAGTTTGAGATCAGCCTGGGCAACATAGGGAGTTCCCATCTGTACAAAAAGTACAAAAATTAGCTGGGCATGATAGCTCGTGCCTGTGGTCCTAGCTACTCAGGAGGCGCAGGAGGGAGGATTGCTTGAGCCCAGGGGGTTGAGGCTGCAGTGAGCCATAATCATGTCACTGCATTTCTGCCTGGGCAATACAGCGAGACCCTGTCTCAAAACATACACACACATTCATCTGTATATATGTGTGTGTGTGTATATATATTTAACAATCTGAAGTGATTTTTTTTCTAATGTAAAAAAATAGCGGGCATTCAGTATAAATCAGTATTCCTTAAAATGTGTTCCATGGGTTTATTTCAGTGAAAATAAGCAGTGATAGCTCTGTGAGCTCTGTCCCTTTAATATAGCTATGTATTGCACATTAGCATATTAAAATACTTGAACTCCTGGAGTAAAGAAGAAACCTCGAGTTTTCAAATTTGTTTAAACAGAGAACGCCACTCTCCTCTTTTTTAGCATAATATATATTAATATCTGGTTTGCTGTTAATTTCATAAAAGATTAACCTTTCTTCAAATAGTTCTTTGTAATAGCACAATTTCCATTTGAAATAATCAGTTCATTACTGTATACATATTTTATGGTTCAACTTTTCAATGTTTCTTTTTATAAACATTTCCATAGTATTCTAATACTTAGATATAGACATTCTATAATTAGGCATTTGGGCTATCACAATTTCTAAATATAATTAATACTGCTGTCAACATTTTTTTACACATTATTTTTCCTCTGTTGACCTATATCTTATTACTAAAAGAACTACCTAGTTAAAGTTTGCTTAGGTCCTGTTGCTTTTTATTTCTAGTGTCTCTGACCATTTAGATGCACTGAACATTTTTGCGGTATAAAATTAATTATGCGGTATAAAATTAATTTGCGGTATAAAATTAATTCATGTTTACATGAATTACAGCAAAGCAAAGTTTTTCACTTGTTTTTTGGAGGATTCATTGTGAATTTCCTTCCTTTGGAGCTACCATTACTTATTTTCACCAAAATAAGTCAGTCAGTGTTCCTCTCTGCTGGGCTCTGGATGAATCACAACTTCTGTCCCCTTTAAAAATATGGATCACTGTGATTTTGAGACAAGGACACAGGAGAAAAAGACTAGAGAAAATATATCCTTTGTGATTGTCATATCCTTGTGAAAGCTTGTTAGTTTATTTAAGTCACTCTTGCACTTGACATGCTTGTTTCATGGCATGATATATGCTGGATGAGAAATAAAATCTTCCATCCAGATGTCATTAGTATCCAAAGGCCAAGACAATGAAAAAAAAAAAAAAGCTAGGTACTGGGGCCATAAGTGTTTCATAATGTTTTTCATAAATAGCCATAATGCTCCAAAGCAAATGGAAAATTTTCAGTATCAAGAGTACTGTGTGAAGGAAGAGACCTCTATTTTTTGTAATTCTGTAAACTTATTTTATCATTTCCATTTTTGCTATTTTTTAATAACATTAAAGATTGTAAGTTTGTTAATTTGTTAACAAAGCTGTGAATTTTTCTCATGTGACTATTTACTATCTCTATTTCCATACTGCAAAATATCTGCTCATCTCCTTTATCCTTTTTGGACAGCTTCATTCAGGTATAACTTATATACAATAAAATTCACCCGTTTTAAGTGTACAGCATGATGAGTTCTGGATTTGCAGTCATCACTATGGTCCAGGTTTAGAACACCCCATTACCCCCAAAAGTTCCTTTATGTGTGTTTGTAGTCGGTCCCCACTCACGCTCCCCACTCCAAGCAATCCCAATCTGCTTTCTATCCCCATTGTTTCACCTTTTCTAGAAATTTCAAGTAAATGGAATCATATATGTAGTATTTTGTGTCTGGATCCTTATACACAGCATAATCAGCATTTTTTTTTTTTGAGATGGAGTCTTACTCTGTCTCTTAGACTGGGATGCTGTGACGTGATGCTGGCTCACAGCAATCTGCGCCTCCCGGGTTCAAGTGATTCTCCTGCTTCAGCCTCCTAAGCATCTGGAATTACAGGTGTGCACTACCACATCTGGCTAATTTTTTGTGTTTTGAGTAGAGACAGGGTTTCACCGTGTTGCCCAGGCTGGTCTCAAACTCCTGAGGTCAGGTGATTCCCCAACCTTGGCCTCCCAAAGTGCTGGAATTACAGGCGGCAGCCACCACGCCTGGTCCATAGCATAATGTTTTTGAGGTTCATCCGTGTTGTAGCTTGTATCAGTACTTCATTCCTTTTTATTGCTCATGAGTATTCCATTATATGAATACACCACATTCCGTTTATCTACTCACCAGCTGATGGACATTTGGACCTGCTATTAGTTTTTTTATTATTATGAATAATGCTGCCATGAACATTTGCATACATGTCTTTGTATAGACATGTTTTTATTTTTCTTGGGTGGAAACCTAAGAATCAAATCACTGGGTCATATAACTACTCTTGTGTAACTTTTAAAAGAAACTGTCAAACTGCCTATATCATTTTACAATTCCACCAGCAATCCAGTTTCTCTATATTTTTGCCAATAATTGGTGTTGTCAGTCTTTTTGACTGCTATTGTGTGAATGCTTGTGTCCCCTTAAAACTCATGTGCTGAAATCCTGACTCTCAAAGTGATGATATTAAGAGTGGGGCTTTTCGGAGACCCTGAGATCAATGCTCTTTTAAAAGATGCGTAGTGGAGCTTGTTGGATGTTCCGCTATGTGACCATACAACAAGAAGGCACTATGTATGAGCCAGAAAGCAGGACCTGCCCAGACACTGCATCTGCTTTGATCTTGGGCTTTCCAGCCTCCAGTACTGTGAGAAATAAATTTCTGTTGTTAATAAGCTACCCAGATAATGGCATTTTGTTGTAGTAGCCCAAATGGACTAAGGCATTCATTTCTGCCATTCTAGAAGGTAAAGTGATATCTCTTATAGTTTTAATTTGATTTTCCTTGATGACTAATGGTGTTGGCACCTTTTCATGTGGGTATTTGCTACTTGCGTATCTTTTTTGTCTAAATTCCTTTCAATGGAATCTGATTGCTGCCCGTATAATTTGGAAGCAATTCATTATATAATTGAGACAGTGACTTTGTAATTATCTCACTCGGTTGTTTTCATTTTAATACTCATTTTATTATTATTTTTTATCTACACCCTTCTTGATAGAAACAACCATATCCCGTTGTTGTGCTATCGTAGTACACTAAAAATACAGTCAAGCATTGTTTAATGATTTGAGAAATGCATTGTCTGGCAATTTTGTCTAAGTGCAAACATCATAGAGTGAACTCACACATACCTAGATGGTAAAGCCTACTATACACCTACACTACATGGTATAGTCTATTGCTCCTATGCTACAAACCTGTATAGCATGTTACTGTACTGAATATTGCAGGCAATTATAATACAATAGTAAGTATTTGTATACTTAAACATGCTTAAACATAGAAAAGGTATAGTAAAAATATGGTAGTAAAGATTTGAAAAATGGTACAGCTGTATAGAACACTCACCATAAGTGGTGCTTGCAAGACTGGAAGTTACTCTGAGTGACTGAATGGATACGAAGGCCTAAGACATTACCATACACTACTGTAGACTGTAAATACTGTACCTAGGCTACACTAAATTAAAAAAATACTTTCTTTCTCCAATAATAAATTAGCCTTAGCTTACCATAACTTCTCTATAAACCTTTTAATATTTTCTTAACTTTTTGACTCTTTTGTAATGAGTCTTAGCTTAAGACACAAACACACTGTGCAGCTATACAAAATGATTTTCTTCCTTTACATCCTTACTCCGTATTTTTCAGCTCCATTATAATTTTACGGGGCCATCATCATATATGTAATCTGTCACTGACTGAAACGTTCGTATGTGGCACATGACAATTCTATGCTAGCACCTGTCATTCATCAATATCTGTTTCTCCTTGTGTGTGCAACTGGCTTTTCTATCTCAGGTATCTGGCATGGTCATACCTATAATTGATGGCTAAAATTATATTTCTACACAAGCAGATAAACTGATTTTGCCTCGAATGACATGATCCATTTCTTCAATAATCATGAGTTCTTCCCTTTAAACATGAGGTAATGTTATTCAATTTTCCTTTGCTTTTAAAAAGGTAGCTTAAACGCACATAGCAGCTGTCAATAAGTAGTGCTCAATTATCATGAAACCTCAAATTAATGCTTCTCTATTCTGTTATACATTTAGATCACCATTATTCCTCTTTCCACTGTCAGAGTTTTACCCAGTCTGTTATATATTAAGTTTTCATAAGAATTTCAAAACTTTTGGAATCAATTTTTGCCTATGTGTAACTTAATGAAATAGTATTTTGGAACTGTAGCTTTGCATTTTATTTTACAATCTGGTAAGGCAATTCTAATATAAGCTACTTAAAATACACTGATATTATTCCTTACCTATTTTGTTACATACAAATCCATCCTGTTTTTTATATATATATATTTCTTGAGACGGAGTCTCACTCTATCGCCCAGGCTTGAGGGCAATGGTGTGACCTCGGCTCACTGCAACCTCCACCTCCCAGATTCAAGTGATTCTCCTGCCTCAGCCTCCTGAGAAGCTATGATTACAGGCACGCACTACCATGCTTGGCAAATTTTTGTATTTCTGGTATTAGAGATGGGGTTTCACTACGTTCGAGGCCAGGCTGGTCTCGAACTCCTGACCTCGTGATCCACCATCCTCAGCCTCCCAAAGTGCTGGGATGGGATTACAGGTGTGAGCCACCACACCCAGCCCATCCTGTAATTCGACATAAATGCTTAATATCCCTCTTTAGTTCAATTTTCCCTTCATTGACTCAATTAAGCACAAGAACTTAGTATACTATATTTCCAAATGTGAGCCTCATACTAATAATAGAATCACAGGTGGATTTTTGTTAAAAAGTCAAGTTCCTGAAACCTGCCCAATGAAACTTTTTGTTGATGAGACCAGGAACCTGCATTTTTGGCATGGTTTTATGAGGTGATTCTTAGGCACACTTAACTATCAAGTTATCACAGCTTCTATTTTTAGATGTTATTAGTGAGGTCTAGGTTTACTGGTTTTGTTTCAGGTTTTTTTTTTATTTTTTTGAGACAAGGTCTCACTCTGTTGCCCAGGCTGGAGTGCAGCGGTGTGAGCACAGCTCACTGCAGCCTCCACCTCCTGGGTTCAAGCTATCCTCCCACCTAAACCTCCTTAGTAGCTGGGACTACAGGCATGTGCTGCTTTGCCCAGCTAATTTTTGTATTTTTTTTGGTAGAAGCGGGGATTTGCCGTGTTGCCCAGGCTGGTCTTGAACTCCTGGGTTCAAGCGATCTGCCTGTCTTGGATTCTCAAAGTGTGGGGCCTGGCTTTACTCTTAAGTAGATAAAATCAGAGGCAGTAATCGAGGGGATACTCATAGAGGCAAGAGGTTGTGATGTGAGAATGTGATCGCCAGGTATGAGCTGCAGGCAAGCCTGGAAATGAGCTAAGCAGTAATGATGCTGGTTCCATGCTGTCTAGCTAGGATTAGAGTCCCCTGATATGAATTTGAACCGTAGTGTGACCACTTCCTAACCATAGAACTTGGGCAAATAGGGATGGCTCCTTTCTCAAACAACTGCAGTGCTAGTTAATTGAGTATGTAAAGCACTTCTAAGTGTTCAGGGCTTAGATACATTAGATTCCTTTCCAGCACCAACTTGGCCCATGCCAGTTTTGAATACTTAGTACTTACCTTAATAAGGGTCACAATTCCTTCATTAGTTTGAGCATCTGTTTCTATGTGGAAATAACCCCCTTCATTTCCTGATGCAAATGTAAAATTTGCTAGCCAATTATCAGAACCTATTTCGTCTGCATCGAATACTTTTATGCGTGTAACTTCTACATTGACTTGATTTTCTTCAACCATCCCTTCAAGCTGCAAAACATGAACACATGATTTTTATTTCAACGAAATACAAATATAAGTGATATATTTTTAGTTAGGACTAAAATATAAATAAATAGGTACAGTTATTATAAGAATAATAGTTACCACTTTATTTTCTACTACAGGTATATTGTCATTGACATCCAAAATACGAATCTGAACTTGAGCTTGTTTTACAGGTTTATCAGTAACTTCTCCATTGCCATCTCTTGCTTCTACCGTCAAAGTGTAGCTGCTGTGTTCCTGCAGAGCAATGAAAAATGTCCAGCTGGGTGAAAAGAGTCACTCTTAAATCTGGCTTTCTGGTTGTAGTCCAGTTTATCATGTACCACAGTATATTTTATTTACAAATCAGTTTTATGATCTGCTATTATTTGTGTGAAGATACTATTTACTTGCAGTCAGAGCTTTTGCAGAAGAACAGCAAAGCCTCGGGAGTTGTAGATAGTCAAATTCTTCAATATGTCATTGGTGATACTATCAGGAGAAGTCTGCACAAAGGAGCCACTGTTGAAAATGTAGCTTATTCTCTGCTGAAAGTGAGATGGAACTGTAGGAATTGGTTCTTTCTGTCCCGCACTTCATTCTCAGTGAGGAAAACCTGGTCTTAAATAAACTTGGCTAGTGAAGGCAAAACTGGGTGAACTTTGTCCAGAATTCCGAAGAGATCTGATTCTTATAGTATGTGTCCTAGAGAACGGCTTCTCAGATGTCACTTCTTCTCTTCCATGAGGTCTCCTTACTATGGTTCTGTTCAGTGTGGCTGGAATTTAGGAGGGCAGGTAGTGCCAGGGCTTGGGGTCCTGCATAGGGCAGAAGCACTCAGTGCACAGCAGGACACCAGGACCCTGGAGCCAGCTGCCTGGGTTCCAATTCTGGCATCGTCATTTACTGACTGTGTTGGACATGCACTTAATCCCTTTGACCTCTGGGTTCTTTATGTGTAAGATGAGGATAATAAGTGAATCTGCCTCACAGGGTTTCTATGTGGATTAAATGGGTTAATCCATAAAAAGGCTTAGAACGGTACCTGGCAGAAGGTAAATGCCCAGTAAGTTAACAGCCATTATTATTGGTTAAACTTTCTGTCCTTTAGAAACAGCAGCTTGTTAAAAATCACACTACTAATGCAAAGTAACACTTTTCCATTCTAATTTTCTGTGAAAAGGTATAGAGTAGAATTTTAGATGAATCATATTCTTTAATTTTACAAACATCCCCTTAAGCCTATTGGGTGCAATCCTTCCAATTTGGGCAGAATGAAATCATTTTTCTAAGAAATACTGAACATAGTGCATTTGGATGATGATTTATATCTGATGACAAAGAGTGTATCTTTAGGATCAATGACATTTTATTCTTGTACCCTGTTAAAACCTTTATGTATACAGCATTTAAAAAATCTTCTATCTCCCCTTTTTATTTAAAAATTTTCCTTTGTGTTAAACAAAGTGAAATGTTTGAGAGAAACGCCTTTCTAGTAAACCTACTCAAATTGTCCTTCAATTTGGGATTTAGAGTAATTTTCTCCTTTACAGATACTTTATTCTCTAACTAGGATTCCTGTTTTCATCCCTTTCCTCGCCGTCTCCTATGTACTAGCAGTGTAGGAGCCTCCTAATGTTTCATTAGAGAACTGCAAACTGAGAAATGTTTCAGGAATCTCTAGTAAACAGAACCCTGATAGGAAAGGCCCTAGAAGGGTACTGTCTTTATGAAATTTTAAATCTTCTAGTAGTCATATTTTAAAAAGAAACATGTGATAACAATTTTAAACAAGTATATTTTATATAATCCATGATATCTAAAATATTATTTTAACATGCAATGATCACAAAAAACATTAACGTCATATTCTGCATTTTTCATATTAAGTTTTTCAAATCTGGTGCATATATTACACATTCAACATGCATACAGCACATTACAATTTGGGCCAGTCACATTTTAAGTGCTCAATAGTCACATGGCCCATATTGGACAGCCCATCCCTAAAAGAGAGTAATTCCAAGAGTTATCCTATGGATAAGGAATACGGAACAAAATAAGAAAATTAGAAAAGAAAAAGGAGAAACTGGAAAGGATAGAGAGTTTAAAGATGGGCAACATAACATATTAATTTACCTCTCTGTCCAAGGTAATACTGGTTGTATAAATCTCTCCTGTATCTTTATTTAGGTAGAACACTGGAGGATAAGCAGGCTCCAGAGATACGATCCTATAGGAAATTTTAGAATTCAGGGTATTGGGCTCATCTGCATCTGTTGCATTGATTTTCATCACAAGTGTATCTGGCATTAGAAATAAAGATGTCTAAGATGAAACTCAACTTTAAGCACACTTACCTGTTATTTTATTTATAATTTTAGCTTGTTCCAAAAAAGATTTCAGGTGCTTATCAAAATCACATGCAGTTGACCACAATATAACATTTAACTGGATGAGGACGTAAGCGTGAATGGAATACAACAGGAAAAACAAGATGAAGGCAAGGCTGAGGGTGGAGTCCTGAAAAACTGCTATATAAGGTGATAGATTTGTTTATAATAGTATTAGTAGCCAATACAAAGAAAGTAACATGAACAGGTACATGATCCTGATATTTATTAAGATACAAACAAATCAGGAGAAGCGTAACTATTCTTTATATCATGGTCCAAAAGAAATCTCTCGGCCGGGCACGGTGGCTCAAGCCTGTAATCCCAGCACTTTGGGAGGCCGAGACGGGCGGATCACGAGGTCAGGAGATCGAGACCATCCTGGCTAACACGGTGAAACCCCGTCTCTACTAAAAAATACAAAAAATTAGCCGGGTGTGGTGGCGGGCGCCTGTGGTTCCAGCTACTTGGGAGGCTGAGGCAGGAGAATGGCGTGAACGCGGGAGGCGGAGCTTGCAGTGAGCTGAGATCTGGCCACTGCACTCCAGCCTGGGCGACAGAGCGAGACTCTGTCTCAAAAAAAAAAAAAAAAGAAATCTTTCATTCAAATCCTCATGAAGAGCACTGTGTTGAACAACGTTGTGAATAAACTTTACAGTAAAAATAATACAAGTTATAGGTCAGCAAACTATAGCCAAAGCTGTAGGGCCAAAGCTAACCAGCCACCTGTTTTTGTAAATAAAGTTTTATTGGAACACAGCTAGGCTCATTTGTTTACATATTGTCTATGGTGCTTTCCTGTAGAGAGCAGAGTTGAGTAGTTGCTACAGAGACCTTATCTGTCACATTAATCTACCCTATCTGTTCTGAGGCTAAAAGCAATGGCATGTAAAGTCCTTTAAACCTATAAGGAAAGCAGTTCTGAACCTAGAGTGAAAAATTTCTTATTTGTTCTGTAGGTAATACTCAACTTTCACGAATATATGAAATTTAGTGTTTATTTACAGCAGAGATAAAATAATCTTAGCATTTATTTAAAAAAAAAAAAAAAGACTCTTACGTGCTGCACTCAACTCTTCAACAGACCCAACAAAGACATCCTGTGTGAACACTGGTTCATTGTCATTGATATCAAGAACCTTAATGCGTAGCTCTAAGGGTTTCTCTACATTGTTTCCTCTTTCATCCAAAGCGTAACCTGTTAGCTGAAATCATGACATAAATAATAAATAAGATTAGATTTAAGCTAAGAAAACTAAATTACCATACTATGAAAAAAAAAAGATACTTATTATGAAAGAAAAACTACAAACTAATAAATGTAAAATTATTCTTCTTACCAGAAAAAATGGTGTTTCTTCTCGATCAAGAATGCTGGTAATATTCAGTTCTCCAGTGTCTTTATTAAAGACAAATATACCAAAAGGTGGCTCTGTAATCCCTTTTCCAGTATATTTGTAAGTAACTTTGAGTCCTCTTTCTTCTGTAAGATCAGAATGTATCTAACATAAAAATAACAGGAATGTTTCAGGTTGAACTCTCTGTAATTTACTAGATTTGATCTTAGCCAAAAAAGCCTGAGAAGAGATCCTCTGTAATTTATAGGTAAATATTTTTATGGACAATTTCCTTCTGAATTTCTTTGGTAATACAGGCCAGAGATGACGAGACTTGGACTAGGGGAATGGCAGTGGAGTTGAAGAGAAGCAACAGATTTGGAATATATTTTTGGAATAGAACTGATAGTGTGTGGTACATTTTTGGCTTGAAAAACGGGAGAGAATTACAGCGTCAATTACCAAAATGGGTAGAACTTACGAAGAAAAGCTTTGGGGGGAGAAAAATGAAGGATTTATGTTTGTGCATGCAACACTATCACATAATTTATCAAAAACACTCGACCCCCTGAGAGTGAAAACACAGATATTAATTATTAAGCCAGGACAACAGGCATGAACCATGACTGTCTCAGGCAAATGAAGATAGTCACCCTACCTAGTAATAGACACCAGTTCATCTTGAAAATGACATTTTATGACATCTTCTTTTGAGCACTGAACACTCTGTGTTACCAGTGCCAAATCCCTTTACTCTTAGTTAAATCAAAACTCAAAGTTATCTATATTTTTGCCAATGATGCTGCATCTTCCGGAATAGGAAAAAGAATCTTAAAATTGATACTTTATGCTAAAAAGTAAGCTCTGCTAATTTTCAGATATCTCTTGAATATTTAAAAATTCCGTAAGCACATTCTAAATTTTCCTTAAATCTTAAAGTAGACATAAAAGTCCTGTCACACCACATTTTAGTCATATGCATATATTTCATGTTCCTCTTTAGGAGATACCTTGGCAATTGGATTCTTTTTGGAAAGATCCTCTCCCTCCCGAAGAGCCACGGGAGCGGTGATCCAGGCGCGCTTTTGCCGCACTAAATGAGGATGTTTAGGAAGCAGCTTATTTTCATTTCTTGTGCTTAAGACCTACAACAATACAATATTGCCAAAATTTATTATGTGTCATAAATATAGAACATGAGTATGGTGTCCTATAACATATTAAACTTTTAAATGGTGCAAATTTTAAGGTATGCTTCGTATTTCCTATGAGGCTTCATTGTCTAAAAGGGAATATATATATTCCAGCAAACCGCACAGGGCCTAAAGAGATTATCTCCAAGCTGGTAAAGTGGTAGGGTTTTTTCTGGTTTATTTTTTGAGACAGGGTCTCACTTTGTCACCCAGGCTGGAGTGCAGTGGCATGATCCTGGCTCACTGTAGCCTTGACTTCCCCGGCTCAAGCCATCTTCCTGCCTCAGCCTCCCAAGAAGCTGAGATTACAGGCATGCACCACCACATCTGTCTAATTTTTGTATTTTTAGTAGAGACGGGATTTCACCACGTTGCCTAGGCTGGTCTCGAACTCCTAGACTCAAGCCTTAAGCGATCCACCCGCCTCCGTCTCCCAAAGTGCTGGGATTACAAGTGCGAGCCACTGTGCCCAGCCAGTAGAATTTTGTTTTTAACTGTAAGAAATGATTTCCCAGAGTGAGAGTAAAGAATCATTTAGTAGCCTTACAAATTGGCAAAGTAAAAAATAACAGATCATGTCAAAAACGTTTTTTCTTACTAACTGAAAATGAAGTTTCATTTTTCTGTGGTGGCTTGTGGTTTAAAACTAAATTACTAAATGTTTTTTAAGACTAAATCTTAGTAATCTATTGATATAAATTTGACTAAAACTAGGGAAACTGTCAGTTAATGAATTTATTGTTTTCAGGATTGGGTAAAGAATTAAATTTCCCATTTCATTTTCAGAACCTTAGGGAGAAAACCATTCTATAAATTTCCAGTTGGGTTTTATAGGTGCATATATATTTTATCCAAGGAAAATTTCAATACAGCTGACCTGGGATCTTAAGATCAGAAATAATCCTTATACTAGGTTTGGTTTATCATTTTACTCATTTTGTTGCTCTATGTAATAGGTATTTTACTTTGAAATATTTACACGGGTAATCACTAGGTCCTGGATATTTTTTTACTTGCACAAAATTTTCTATGACAAAAAATTGAAATTACTTTTTCACTTATACTTCATGAAGTATTCATTGTTAACAGCTTAATATCTTTTATGATTTTTCATAACTATACAGTTGCATATATAAACACAGATGTATAAAGGTCTTTTTGCTATAAAAATGGATTTATACTATATATCTTATTTTACCCCAATTTTCATTCAGCACCTCGTCATGGACATTCTTCCATGTACCATAAATGGTTTTAACATTCACCTATTGGTGGATACTTACATTGTCAAAAACTGCTGCACTGAACACCCCTGGATAAGCTCCTCTGCACTTGTTTGAATGGGAATCGCTGGGTCTAATACAATGTGTGTCTTTAATCTAGTAAAGTCCAGACAACCTGTTTGCCACGGAATTAAGCCTCCTGAGTCAAAAGGCAGAAATAAACCCTTTATTTCCTCACCTGTAAGTGAAGTCCACTTCCAACATTAAAGCAGATCTGTAAAATAAAATTATTAGATATTTAGCCAATTTACTGCTAAATTCAGTGTGAAAACATTGTTCATCAATAACCTACCACATTAAATATCATAGACATAAAAAAAGTTTAACCACTACTACTATCCTTTGTCAAGAGGAAACAAATTTAATTTTTCCCTTTGCCTTCCCTAATGGCCAGTGCCAGAGGAGAAATCTATATCCTCCTGGATCCATACTGACTCCTCCAGAAAACAGTATCTTAAAAAACAAACAAAATAACCTGCCTTGTGAAATCTTAGTCATTCTCCCATCCTTTTCTCCCCACCCTATGGTTTTTATCTTGTGTTCTCCAGGACCTGCTTACCTTTCCTCAGGGCCACCAGTATGTAATGTACCCCACACCCAGCTAACTCCCACCATCCCTATGTTTGTGTGCATTACACACAAACACACACACACACAACCACACACATGGACAGCCCATGTTCTGACTTTTCAGTTCCTCAGTATCCTCAGTCCCACCAACTCTTTTCTTTGGTTCTTCATAGGCACTGTCACACCCGGGACTTCATCATAACATAGTACTGTTCTAAATACAGTTATGCTTACTCTTAAATTTGCCCAATAAACTCCCATCTTGCTTTCTGAATATTTTGCACTCTAAAAACATAATTTTAAAAACTGATGCATTAAGATGTGTATAGTTTTGGAATATATGTGATAATTTTTTTTTTTTTTTTTTTTTTTGAGACGGAGTCTCGCTCTGTCACCCAGGCTGGAGTGCAGTGGCCGGATCTCAGCTCACTGCAAGCTCCGCCTCCCGGGTTCACGCCATTCTCCTGCCTCAGCCTCCCGAGTAGCTGGGCCTACAGGCGCCCGCCACCTCGCCCGGCTAGTTTTTTTGTATTTTTTAGTAGAGACGGGGTTTCACCGTGTTAGCCAGGATGGTCTCGATCTCCTGACCTCGTGATCCGCCCGTCTCGGCCTCCCAAAGTGCTGGGATTACAGGCTTGAGCCACCGCGCCCGGCCTATATGTGATAATTTAATACATTCATATAATTTGTAAAGCTAGTGTACTTGGGATGTCAATTACCTTAAATACTTACTTGTCTTTTCATTATGCTAGAAACATTCGAATAATTCTCTTCTAGCTGCTTTGAAATGTATAATAGGTTATTGTAAACTACAGTCACCCTGCTGATCTATCGAACTAGTGCTCTTATTTCTAATTAGTGGTCTTCTTTCTTCTATCACACCATCTATTTGTACCCATTAATCAATTTCTTTTCTTCTCCCACCTCCCCACTACCTTTCCCAGTTTCTGGATTCTATCATTCTATTCTCTATGCCCATGAGATCAAAACTTTTAGCTCCCACATATGAGTGAGAACATGTTGTATTTATCTTTCTGTGCCTGGCTTATTCAGTTAACATAAAGACCTCCAGTTCCAGCCATGTTGTTGTGCTGCAAATGGCAGGATTTCCTCATAGTTCATTAATCTCCTGGCTGGCTTCATTCTTCTCTTGGCTGAATCTGAACCAGCACTTTCTAATATGGTAGCTACTTGTGGCTATTTGGATTTTAACTGAAATTATTTGAAATGAATAATCCATTTGCTCAACAGCCACATGTGCTAAGGGCTACCCATTTGGACAGGGCAGACAGAAAACATTTCCATCACTGCACACAGTTCTACCAGACCAGTGCTAGCAGACTGCTGCCTGCCACTCTGAAGATGTTGTCAGTGATCACCAGGGAGCATTCATTTTCATGACTCTGCTATTCCTGCCTCACTTTTCCTCTCAAATCTAGAAACCTATTTAGTACTGACCACGCACTGGTAATATTGCTAGAGGAGGCCACAGTGGCTGAATAAATCTCTTACACATTCATGCTCTCAAATAGCTGTTGTTTCAGTGGGGTGACGGTTCCTTTCTAGTGTGACCATATGTCTGCATTTGCCCAAAGAGTCTAGGTTGACACCTGCTGTGAGGCATTCCATCTGTTAGCAACCCTTTCATCCTCAAAAGTGTGCTCACACTATAAATTGTATCGTCACCTTGTCATTGCCTTACCCTGATTGCATTTCTAAAATAGGTATTCCAAACTTTAGGAAATGACTCTAGTCACACCTCTGTACCTATTCACTCTTATGAGATGACCCCATATATTATTTGACTGACACTCTCTTCAGTCATCCTCTCTTTCCTTTCTTTCCCCAGGGAAGAGGTGTCCTGACTCCTTTCCAAGGGAAACCACCATTTGTGTATTTTATTTGCAACTCTTATTTGTTCTGTCACATTTATCTTCAAGAACCTTAATCCTTCCACTAACCTTTTATCATCCTTCTCCATTGGCTAATCAACACATTTAGTTCCTTCTGATTGGCAAATCAAATATATTTAGGTTTTCCTTCTCTTAAAAAAGAAAAGCAGATCCCTCTCTTGTTTCTGTTAACAATCTGTTGCTCTATATCCCTCTCTTACTTATAATTCCAAACTGAAATTATTGTCTATATGTATTGCCCCCGCTACTCCACCTTCCATTTATGCATTAATTCACTCGACTCTGTCTTTGGTGTAGATTGTCTCTGTTGTTTGCCTTTTCCCATCTGCACGGTCACGTGGATCCATGAAGCCCTACTTGGTACATCATGGGAAACAAGGCATTCCCTAAAATTTCAAAGTCTCTTTCACATCCTTTGCATTCATTTGAAAGCTTCCTGTAGGGTCCATTCCACATGTGAATCCTTCAGCCTCTTTCTTTCCTTTCCATTGTCAGTTCATGTTCTTGGCTCTCCATTCCAAAAAGAAACTCAGGGAGAGCAGATGTTCAGCTTCTAGTGTGGGCTTCTCTGGGGCAGATGAACAATCATGGCTAATTCTCTATTTTATGATCAGATCTATGATCTCTTCTTCATTCTCTCTACTATTAATTTGCCCAGCTAGCAGTGGCCAGAGATGTCTCTAACCAAAGGGGTGCTCCCCAAATGTATATATTTTCAAAGGTGGCATGGTATGAAAAGCAAGGGAAAGCAATGCTGAGATAGATCACTTCTCTCTGCGTGTTCCCTGGGTGGGAATTTTCGAAGGGAAAGATCAGTGCCTGGATCAGAGAGGTCCCAGTGTCTACATCATCAGGGAACAGTCTTAAAATTAGTATATTTCGGCCGGGTATAGTGGCTCACGCCTGTAATCCCAGCACTTAGGGAGGCCAAGGCAGGCGGATCATGGGGTCAGGAGATCGAGACCATCCTGGCTAACGCAGTGAAACCCCGTCTCTACTAAAAATACAAAAAAAAAAAAAAAATTAGCTGGCCGCGGTGGTGGGCGCCTGTAGTCCCAGCTACTTGGGAGGCTGAGGCAGAAGAATGGCATGAACCTGGGAGGTGGAGCTTGCAGTGAGCCGATATTGCGCCACTGCACGCCAACCAGGGAGATAGAGTGAGACTCTGTCTCAAACAAACAAGCAAATGAAAATTTAATATATTTCCTGCCCATCCTTCTAACCATCAGACTCTTCTCTTTGATACAGGCCATATTAAGGAGTTGGCTGCACTGAATATTTGCTACTTTTATTCTTCCCTACAATCTTACTGGCCCTAGCAAGAGGGTATAATTTACATGGTATTTTAAGTAAATATTATTATTCTGACTGTCTGGATGGAGGGAGAGGGAAACAAAGAACAAAGGTGACTAAGATGGCGTACTTCTGTGTTCTTCATCACCAACTTTTCCCGCACGCGCGAAAATGTAGCTGGCGCCCGGGAAGGTGCAGATCAACGGGGCATGCGCCACGTGACATCAATCCCAAGAAACCGAGATTTACCTGGCCGCACCTACGGAACGCCCCCCGACACACCCATGTCCCGCCTATTGCCCTCCCACTCCCAGAAAAGCGGCTCCCAGCAGGCGCGCGGGGAGAACTTCCTCGGCCCCTCCTCCTACGCGGACCCAGGAACCTTGCCTGAGAACGCCGGAGTGACTTCCTCAGCCTCTGCCACCAGAGACCGGTGAACTTTGCCCTTTCTTCCTTCACATTGGCTAGCTAATAAAGTTTCCTTTTTTACCTTGCCTACTTGCCTTTTCTCTGGCACCTGTTTTGGTTGTCACATTAAAACAAATCAGTTGGTGACGAACCCGAGAGGAGACCCCTCCTCAGGGCCCCTCAAGGTCCGAGGAGCCTCCTCCTTCCACGCTGCAGACAGACCAGGACCTAGACATCGCTTTCCACACCTCCAGGTCTCCTGGGGTGAGTACCTTTTGCCTCCCTCTCATATTCCTTGGCCAGAAGTCCTGCGCAGGCCCAACGTTTTTCTTTTGGTCACCAGGTGACCCACAGGAGAGTTCCCAAAGGTAGAGACGTCTGCCCAAAGGAACTCCATTCCAGTCCATGTGAGACACGTCCAGGACGGAGACGTCCGCCTGGAGGTAATCTCCATTCCGGCTCCAGGAGCCTCCCACCGGTCTCTAGTGGCTCCAAAGGATGCTTTGTAGCCAGGTAGAGTTCGGTCTCCGTTTCCGCCTATAGGCGAGAGGAAGGCAATGGGAAACCCCCAATCCAAAATACCTAGAGACTCTCCTTTAGGGTGTCTTCTAAAAAACCTCAAAACTTTACAATTAGAGCAAGATCTTAAACGAAAGCGACTGATTTTCCTCTCCACTGTGGCGTGGCCACAATATAAATTAGACAACCAGTCTCAATGGCCGCCTGAAGGCACCCTAGACCGTAACATTTTAATCGACCTCAGTAATTTCTGCCAGTGCTTAAGCAAGTAGTCTAAAATAAATTATATATAAAAGTTTTAAGACTTGTGTTCTCGACCAGACTTGTGTAGCCAATGTTTCTTGGCCCAAGTCAAGTTGGCTAAGGCGTAGACCTAGCAAAGTCAGAAAAGAAAAAGTCATCTTTCCTGTCTGAGTCGCCTGTGTCAGCTTCCCCTCCCTTCCACTCCCGCCGTATACTCCACCTCCCCCTCCCGCTTTGGCCCCCCCTTCCCTTTCGGCTCCACCTTCCCCTCCCGCTTCCGCTGTAGTTCCGACCTCCTCCTCAGTCCCTCCCACCATTGTTGAGGCTGCACCTCCCTCCAACCCCTTGGCGCTTACGCCTGGTCACCTTAGTTCGCCTATATCTGCCCATACCTGCTCTAAAGATTGCCTAACTACCCCCGCTTCTACTCCCACCCTATCCAACAACCCTCCTGCAGTCTTAGCACCCTTGCGTGAGGTGGCCGGAACAGAGGGTGTGGTTAGAGTTCATGTTCCCTTCTCACTAGCAGATCTTTCAAAAATTGAAAAATGTTTAGGAGATTTTTCTGCCAATCCTGCAATTTACACCAAAGAATTTAAGTACCTTTGCCAGGACTACAATTTAACCTGGCATGATCTCCATGTTATTCTTGCCTCTACTCTAAACCCTGAGGAGCAAGAGCGCATCCTAGTGGCCGCCAGGCAGCATGCCAACCAACTACACTTAACAGACCCCGCCTTCCCAGTAGGGGAACAAGCAGTCCCCTCTATAGACCCAGACTGGGACTATCAAGTAGGCCAGCCAGGCCACCGAAGATGAGATATGATGACTCAATGTCTTCTGGCTGGTATGCAGGCGGCCTCAAATAAGGTAGTAAATTTTAATAAACTAAAAGAAATTATTCAAGGTCCAGATGAGAATCCGGCCACATTTTTAAACAGGCTAACTGAGGCTTTAACTCAATACACTCGGTTGGACCCATCTTCCCCAGCCGGGGCCACTATTCTAGCATAATATTTTATTTCACAATCGGCCTCAGATATTCGGAAAAAACTCCAAAAGGCAGAGGATGGACCCCAAACTCCTATTCAAGACCTAGTCAAGTCGGCCTTCAAGGTCTATAATTCAAGGGAGGAAACGGCTGGGGCCCAACGACAGGCCCGCCTAAAACAGAAGGTACAGCTCCAGACCCAAGCCTTAGTTGCTGCTCTGCAGCCTAGCCTTAACCCAAAACCGGAGAGCAAAACCCCCAGAAACTCAAAGACAACAAAAGGGGCTTGCTATAAATGCGATGACCCAGGGCATTGGGCTGGTAAGTGTCCCCAGAGTCCCCAGCCGCCTAGGCCAACGTGGCTGTGCTACAAGTGTGGAGTAGCTGGATACTGGGCTACAAAGTGTCCTAACCCTCGTCTGCCAACAACTCCTTGTCCAGCGTGCCAAGAAGAAGGGCACTGGAAGTCAGACTGCCCCACCCTGAAAACAGGCATGGCACCTCAACGTGATGTCCCTTCTCAGGACCCTGGGAACTCCTTCCAGCTCTTACATCTGGATGACGACTGAAGGTGCCGGGACTCGGGGACCCCCATCACCCTCGCCGAGCCGCGGGTAACTATCCTGGTAGCGGGTAAGACAATTAATTTTTTAATCGGCAGTGGGGCTACCTACTCTGTTTTGCCGTCTTTCGAAGGGCCTAGCCTTCCCTCCAATATTTCTGTTGTAGGAGTCAATGGCTCCCCGTCCAGCCCTTGGAAAACCCCACCTCTTAATTGCTGCCTGGCCAACAACTATTTTGCACACTCATTCCTCATCATCCCCTCATGCCCCACTCCTCACTAGGCTGAGATGTCTTAAGTCAACTGAAAGCCTATATCTCCTTTTCTACTAGTGCCCCCCACCCCACCCGCCATCTGCTTCTAGTATTGACTAACTCAAATGACTCCAACAATCCTACTAACCCTTTCCCTGATTTCCCCATTCCTATAGACCCCCAAGTGTGGGACACCTCCACTCCTGTCGTGGCAGACCATCATCCACCAATACTTATAAAACTTAGGAACCCATCTCAGTTTCCAACCCGCCCACAGTTCTCTCTCTCTCCACAACACTTACGAGGACTAAAACCAATCATTACTAGGTTACTCAGCCAACACATCCTCATCCCCACTCATTCTCCCTGCAACACCCCAATCCTACCTGTAAAGAAGGCAGATGGAACTTTCTGGTTAGTGCAAGATCTTCGTCTTATCAACGAGGCTGTTTGCCCCACTCATCCAGTAGTCCCCAATCCTTATACCCTTCTTTCTCTCATCCCACCTAACACAACACACTTTACTGTGGTGGGGCTAAAAGATGCATTTTTCTCTATTCCCTTACATCCAGATTGTCAGTTTCTCTTTGCTTTTACATGGGAAGACCCAGACACCCATACCTCCACCCAACTGACATGGACAGTGCTTCCCCAACGGTTCCGAGACAGCCCCCATTTCTTTGGGCAGGCCCTAGCAAAAGACTTAGCCCCCTGTCCTCTAACCAATAGTAAAATTCTCCAATATGTAGATGACCTTTTACTCTGTAGTCCCACGAGACAGGACTCTCTTTTAGACACTGCAATCCTCCTTAATCATCTAGGATCCAAAGGTTACCGAGTATCCAAACACAAAGCTCAACTCTCACAACAATGTGTCATATATTTAGGTATTGAAATCACTCCTACGATGTGCTCACTTACCACAGACCGTTTAACTCTAATACAAAAATCTTTCTCCTCAAAACGCTAAGGAAATCCAATCCTTCCTAGGCCTAGTAGGGTTTTTCAGACACTGGCTTCCTAATTTCGGAATCTTAGCTAAACCTCTATACGCAGCTGTCAAGGAGACTCCCCAAGGACCTTTGTCTAACCCAAAGTTAATCTATAAACATTTCACTCACCTAAAAAAACTGCCTTCTCTCACAACTCTCTCACTCCCAGACTTCCAATGTCCCTTTCAGCTTTTCACGGATGAAAGACAAAAAGTTGCTGTTGGCCTTTTAGCCCAACCTATAGGCACCACCTACCGCCCCGTGGCATATCTATCTAAACAAACAGATCCCACCGTACAAGGATGGCAGCCCTGCCTTTGGGCCCTAGCAGCAGCAGCCTGCCTAACCCAAGAAGCAAAGAAACTCATTAGCGGTTGTAACATAACAGTCTTCTCTACTCACCACCTTCAAGATCTTATTGCCCACAAAAGTATTAGCCATCTAACCCTGTCCAGACTCCAACTCTTTCACCTCTTGTTCATAGAAGACTCCACCATTGCCCTAGGAGTCTGTTCCTCTCTGAATCCAGCAACCTTACTTCCTGACCCTCTCAAACAACCTCATACTGAACACTCCTGTCCAGAACTTTTAGAGGCCCAACCACCTAGTCACTTACATTTACATGACCAGCCCTTAGAAGGCTCACAGTTAACCCTATTTGTAGATGGCAGTTCTTTTATAAATTCTCAAGGGTACAGACAGGCAGGATACGCGGTAGTTACATCTTCTACTGTCCTAGAAGCTAAGCCTTTACCGCAAGGAACAACATCACAGCAGGCAGAACTCATCGCACTAACTAGGGCTCTCCTCCTATCCAAAGGAAAAACAGTGGACATATACACAGACTCTAAATATGCCTTCTTAATTGCACACACCCATTCTGTCATCTGGAAAGAGAGAGGGTTCCTAACCACCAGTGGCACCCCATAGTCAACAAGAAACAAATACTCGAACTGCTAGATGCTTTATCAGTGCCTTCCAGAGCAGCCATCATACACTGTAAAGGTCATCAGACTCCATCTAACCCGGTGGCGGCTGGCAATGATTTTGCCAACACCACTGCCAAATCGGCAGCCGGATTCTCCACTCCCACACTTCCTTCTGTTTGTTTTCTTTCTCCTCAATATACCCCTAATTATACCCAAGAGGAAAAGACTACACTATTACAAGATTCAACAGCCAAACTAGCTGCAGACAATTGGATTTACCTCAATAATAAATTAGTTATTCCTAAAACACAACTCCACCATTCTAAAAGACATACATAATTCCCTACACATAGGACCCAAAGCTCTATATAACCTCCTAAGCCCCCTCATCCACTGCCCCACACTCGTGAAACACCTAATTATGATCAATCAACAGTGCTCCAACATGCCTCAAGTCAAACCCTCAAGGTGCATTGCGCAACCCCCATCCATCAACTCAGAGGACACCAACCAGGCAAAGATTGGCAGATTGACTTTACCCACATGCCAAAACTTAAAAAATTCAAGTATCTCTTAACCCTCATTGATACCTTCTCAGGATGGATAGAAGCCTATCCTACTACAGGAGAAACTGCCAATATAGTTGCTTCCACACTTACTGAACACATTATTCCTAGGTTTGGCCTCCCACTCACTCTCCAGTCTGACAACGGCCCAGTGTTCATCTCCAAAGTAGTCCAGCAAGTGGCGACCCTCCTACACATTACCTGCAAACTCCACATCCCTTATAGACCTCAGTCCTCCGGTAAAGTAGAGAAGGCCAACGGGCTCATCAAGCAACAACTCACCAAACTCTCACTCGAGACTCGACAATCGTGGGTAACTCTCCTTCCCCTGGCCCTAACCCGGCTGCGAGCCGCCCCACAGAGTCCAACAGGCCTCAGTCCGTTTGAACTGGTCTACGGCCAGCCCCTCACCCTCCAGCAGTTACCCACCCTTTCCTCCCCAGTGGCAAATTATCTTCCATACCTCACCCTCTTGAGACAACTCCTAAGACAACATGCAGACCTAGCACACCCCCCTCCAACAGATACCTATAGCCCACATCTCTCAGCCCGGGAGACCAAGTATACTTAAAAGATATCCAAGCCAAAGATCTTCAAGCCAGGTGGAAAGGCCCATATACTGTCCTCCTATCCACATACAAAGCAGCCAAACTTCTAGGACACACGCATTGGGTCCACATATCACAACTAAAGAAAGCCCCCACAGAAGACAATCAGTGGACATCTACTAGACTTGCCCCTACCCGCCTCAAACTCACCAAACTCCCTCAACCACCACATGTTCCCTGACCTCTTACGCTTATCCCGATTTCTCACCATACTCTATATAAACATAACAGAATTCCAGTATATTACCCCAGATCCCTACTTGCCCCTAGATCATAGCCCATCACAGTGGTTTTCCCGCTTACTCACCTTTATAGAATACCTCCAGTGGCAAGGTGTACTCTGTGATGACACTCAAGATGAAGCCCTACTTTATACTTACATTACTAATCTTCTCATACACTTCAACGTCCATTACTAACCCCACTTTTGTATGGAGATTCTCTATAGTTGAGACATGGAAAACCAATAACAAACAACATTCACAGCTACAAGGCACTGCAGACTGCCCCCCCACAAGGCTGTCAGTCCCTCCTCACCATAAATTTCACCCTCGCTTCTCACAAAAATAGATGGCCTAACCCGTTTCTCTGCTTTCTATATGACCAAACAGAATATAACTGTAAAAACTACTGGCAAAAACTAAACCTAGGATGCCCCTATTAATATTGTAAAATCCACTATGCATATGACGGAGATCACTTCTTCACCCAAAATGTACAGTCTGTACCCTATCAATATCAACTAAATATCCAAGACCCGTGGGACCCCCGATGGGCAGACGGGGTAAAAGGAGGACTCTACGCTAGATGGTCAGCTTCATATCCGACTGCCACCCTCTTAATCAAAAGGACACTAGTCCAACAAGAAAACTCCCTCCCTAAAAATATAAAACACCTACAAAATTTAACCTTAGCCATACAATCACAAGAACAGGCCCTACAAGATCAACTACACTCCTCCACAGAAGACCAACTACACTCCTCCATACAAGATCAACTACACTCCTCCATACAAGATCAACTACACTCCTCCAACAAAGACCCCTTCTCATGGTTAAAGCTAGTCCGTCAAGGGTTAAACTTAACACAGGCAGCTAACATAACACATCTCCCCCACTGTTTCCTCTGTGCAGCCCTTAAAGAAGCCCCCTTAGTGGCAGTCCCTTTACCTACTGCTTTCAAGGCTACAGCTGGCTCTACAAGCACCTCCCAGAAACCGTTCTTACTCCAAGTCCCACTATACCAAAACCCAGAAAATCCAATCCTTCCTTTCTGCTACTCTGCCCCAAACTCCTCCTGGTGTAATTACACCCAACCGCCCAAGAAAACCCAGACAGCCCAGTTGGAGGTTATTTCTGGTGTAATAAAACCCTCTTCAAGGTCCTTAACCATGCATCCATCAACCAATCCCTCTGCGTCCCAGTATCCGTAGTACCTAGCTTAACTCTATATAGCAAAGCAGAAGTGGCTGAACTCACCCTACAATTTAACTCTTCTCCTAATAATCTCCAAAAATGGGCCATCTTCCTTCCCTTAGTCATCGGAATTTCCCTAGCCTCCTCCTTAGTGGCATCAGGACTTGGAACTGGGGCTCTTGTCTACTCTGTACAATCTACCTGATCTCTAATCGCCAAAATTCAAGAAGCTATAGAGGCGTCGGCTGAAAGTCTAGCCTCCTTACAACGTCAAATCACTTCAGTAGCCCAAGTGGCAGCACAAAACAGGAGAGCACTAGATCTTCTTACAGCTGAAAAAGGAGGAACATGTCTTTTCTTAGGAGAAGAATGTTGCTATTACATAAACGAATCAGGTCTAGTTGACACTAATATCCAAACCCTAAACCGGATTAAAACAGAACTAAAGAACTACAACACTCCCTTAACACCAGGTCCACCTATATGGTTATTACCGGTAGTGCAACAGATGCTCCCATTTCTCATCCCTATACTAATTCTCTGTCTTATCCTATGTTTGGACCCCCTTTTAATCAAATTTCTCCGAGCCAAAGTTCAAGAGATCATCCGTGTCGCCTTCAACCAGATGCTCCTACATCCCTACGTCCAGGTGCCAACCATAGACCCTCATGACAACACCCCCTGACAGCAGGAAGCAGCCGGACAGGCAACTGACGCCCCCAATCATCATAATCAATAAAAGGTTGGACTGTCTGGACGGAGGGAGAGGGAAACAAAGAACAAAGGTGACTAAGATGGCCTACTTCTGTGTTCTTCATCACCAACTTTTCCCGCGCGCAAAAATGTACCCAGCGCCCGGGAAGGTGCAGATCAACCCGGCATGCGCCACGTGACGTCAATCCCAAGAGACCGAGATTTACCTGGCTGCACCTACGGAACGCCCCCGGACACGCCTGTGTCCTGCCTATTGCCCTCCCACTCCCAGAAAAGCCGCTCCCGGCAGGCGCGCGGGGCGAACTTCCTTGGCCCCTCCTCCTACGCGGACCCAGGAACCTTGCCAGAGAACGACAGAGCGACTTCCTCGGCCTCCGCCGCCGGAGACCGGTGAACTTCGCCCTTTCTTCCTTCACATTGGCTAGCTAATAAAGTTTCCTTTTTTACCTTGCCGACTTGCCTTTTCTCTGGCACCTGCTTTGGTGGTCGCATTAAAACAAATCACTGACCAAGTGTCATCTGTTTTACTAGGATATAAGAAAATGGAAGTAATTTATAGTCCTCTAGTCAAAGGTAAATTCATCATATGAGCCTCTTCACTGATTTTTATTGGAATTTACTTTCTAGATGTGATTTGCTCAGAAATGCAGAAAATCGCATGGTTACCAACAGTGCTTCTTAAACTTTAATGTGTATTTTGTTCACTGGGGACCTTGTTAAAATGAAGATTCCAATTCAGTAGGTCTAGAGGTCAGCCTTACACTTTACATTTCTAAGAAAATCTCAGATGATAGCAATGTTGTGGGTTCTTGGACCAAATTTTGAGGAGCAAGATTATAGAATGTGACATGAAATATCATTTGTTTGTTTAGGTACAAAAACAGTCAATGAAGTCTGCCTTATTCATTATTGTTTCAGTAGTCAGCACAAGAATTGTTGTCACTCTTGACTGCTGGTATCTGGAAGGCAGAAATTCATAAAATATATTTCATTATGTATGTATTTTTAACATTAAAATCATTTTAAATTGCAAACGTGTAAAAGCAGAGTGAACAGTACAATGAACACCCATGTAGCTAACATCCAGTTTCAACAATTACCTAGTACACATTTCTTTTAAAATATGTTTTTACTTAGGAATTTTAGATTTACACAAATGTTGCAAAGATAGTAACAGCAGTTCCTTTCTCCGCTTTCCTCATATGTTAACATCTTAAATAGCTACTGTATATTTGTCAAAATTAAGAGATTAACATTGGTGCATTTAGTTAATGCACTGTTAACTAAATTCCATACTTTATTCTGATTTTACCATTTCCCCCACTACTGTTATTTTGCTGTTCCAAGATCCAATCTACCATTCCACACTGCATTTGGTGATCACATCTCCTTTATATCCTCTAGTTTTTTGATAGTTTCCCAGTCTTTGCTTCTCATGACCTTGATGGTTTTGAGGAATAATGGCCGAGTATCCTGCATAATGTCCTCCAATTTGGGTTTACCGGTTGTTTTTCTCATGATTAGACCAGTATTAGGCGTTTTTGGAAAGAACGTAACAGAGCTTAAGTGCCCTTTTTGTCACACCATACTAGCTGGTATGCAATATCCACATGACACCACGGGCTAAGGTACTGATTGCAGTTCTCTGCTGTAAAGTTACTATTTTTCCCTGTCCCTATTCCATTCTTTGGGAGTGAGTCATTAAGACTAACCCATCCTTAGGGCAGAGGGAAGCGGGGAAGATATTCTGCCAGATAAGACGCTTTAGTCTGAATTTCCTTATCTGTAACAGGAGAGTAATACATACTGTGGCAGACATTTTCAATTGTCTAGCTTATTGGCATTTTCTCTCATCTTCAGTGTTCATAAGACTCTATTTTGTACTCTCAGGTAGACCCTGCCTAGCTCATGGAGCTGAATGACTGGTATGACAAAGCAGGGTATGTATGCCTGTTTACTTTGATAGTGGCTGGTTTAGGCATAAATGTATAAGAGAATTTTGGCTAATGAGGTATCAGGAGACCCTACAAAAGATTCTCCTCACTGATTAAAAGAAAAGCGCATGCATAACCTCCCTATTTAAGTGCCTCTGGAGACTGCTGAGTGAGGAAGTGACATTTGGAATAGCTACAGCCATGCTGTGACCATGAGGGGAGAGCTAACGAAATGCTAGAGAAGCCAAACTGAAACCATAAAGGCTTTGAGTTACAGAATCATTCAAATCTGGACCAACTCTCTCTCTAGACCTTTTCTTATGAGATATTCAATATTCTTTTCTTTAACCTAGTTTTAGTTGGGTTTTGTTACTTGCATCTGATAGCCACCTAACTAGGACACATCCGTTTTGCAGGGCTGATGTGCAAATTAAAGAAATACATGAAATGTAACTATTACAGTGACTGGCATTCAATAAATAGAATTTATGAGACATTTCCTCAATTCTAAGTCTTGCATGGTCCTCATCTTAAAATTTCTGCAAGTTTGAATTAATTCATACCCTCAATTTCCTGAGCTTGTAGGATATGGTAAGTAACACAATATTCTTTTTTTTTTTTTTTGACTTTCGTCTTGATAATTTTTTTTTTTTTATTATACTTTAAGTTCTAGGGTACATGTGCATAACGTTTATATCATGTATAACTCCCCAATGCAATCCCTCCCTCCTCCCCCCTCCCCATGATAGGCCCCAGTGTGTGATGTTCCCCTTCCCGAGTCCAAGTGATCTCATTGTTCAGTTCCCACCTATGAGTGAGAACATGCGGTGTTTGGTTTTCTGTTCTTGTGATAGTTTGCTAAGAATGATGGTTTCCAGCTGCATCCATGTCCCTACAAAGGACGCAAACTCATCCTTTTTGATGGCTGCATAGTATTCCATGGTGTATATGGTAACACAATATTCTTACCCTGTGGGTTGCTTACATACTGGGGAGACAGACAAAGACAGACCAGGTTTTGGTAAGAGCTATAAAACAATTAAAACAGGGCCAGGATAGTACAGAATGGTTTGGAAGTGTGGAAAAACTCTCAGAAGGGGCTGCATCTGCACAGAGACCTGAATGGTATGAGGAGGCCAGTCAGGCAGAGCCCGGCAAAAGGAACGCCCAGACCATGCGGTGATGAATCACTGACGATGATGTCACAGGGATAATAGGCCAGTACCCAGTCAGGGAGAGGACTTCGGGTTTTATCCTGAGTGTGAGAGGAAGCCACTGGAAGCTTTTATGTTTGGAAATGATACAAATCAGTTTATGTTTGAAAAAGCTAACTGGTGCTACTGTACGGAGAACAGACCATAAAGGGGTAAGAGTAGGAGCGGTGCAATAGATAACACTAGCTTAAACCCTGGGGGTTGCAGTAAAGATGAAAGAAAGTAGATACCTCTAGTGTTTATTTTGAAGGCAGAGGCAACAGAGACCTGTGAATGGAATGAATGAGGGCGAATAGTCCAGATGACCCTTAGAATTTTGATCCGGAACACCTGGGTGAGTGAAGGCACCATTTCCAGAGATGAGACAGAATGGGGAGAGGGATGGGGTAAGCTGAAGGTGGGGCAGGAGGGGGGGGTGGTGTTGAGGGAGGGGTGAAATGGGAGGTAAGAGCTGTTTTTATGTGTTCTGTGTGAATGGCCTTTTGGATACAGGAGTTAGTAGCTCAGAAAAGAAGTTATGCCTGGAGATAAACATTTGGGAGTCATCAGTCGGTTTTAGTTACGGAACTGGGATGCATATTAGAGGTCTTGTACATCTTTAATGTAATGTTTCTTTTCTTCTCTCAAAAGGCTGGTATTAAATTGCTGAGCATCTAGGGTGTCAGTGTAACACAGGCAAGGCTAATCTGCTGTGAATCTGGACAGTGGCTATCAGGGGGCTCATAGGGACTGAAGGGAGCACAAGGGGCCTTCTGGGATGCTGGCAATCTGTTTCTTCATCTGGTTACTGGTGACACGGTGTTTTCAGTTTGTGAAGATTCAGTGCACTCGTGATATGTGCACTTTTCTGTATGGATGTTACACTAAAACATAAAAAATTGATGTGCATCCTAAAGTCAAGGTTGTCTTGGAATCTAGGTAATAGGGTTCTGCTATCTGCATTTTGATAGCACCTATTGCAGTAGCATGTTTTTAATAAGGTGTGATGGACTGAAATATTTGCTTCATTCACTGTATAAAAAAGAAAAGAGAACTGCACTAACATTTTGTCAATTGTGGAACTGTTTGTTTATTTGACTAAGCAAACAGTTAAGATCTCAGCCACTGCTTTCTAAATAATTTGGATCTGATTCCTGTATCTCACAGAACACATTCTTAATTTAGACCAATCGTTCTCCACTAGGGACGGTTTTGCCCTGCCCCGCTCCTCCTGCCACTGGGGATATTTGATAATTCTGGAGACATTTCTGGTTGTCAAACCAGGTTTAGGCTTGAGGTCGGGGAGATAAATGCCAGTGGCATCTAGTGGCTAGAAACCAGAGATGCTGTCAAACATCCTACAATGCACACGATAGCCCTTACAACTAAGTGTTATCTGACTCCAACTGGCAAAGTGCTGAGGTTAAGAAACCATGGCTGTGTTTCTCTGATTGGAAGCTACTGTAGTACCTAGGGTCAGGACAGTCATACAAGTTGCAGAGGACTGTGGAGATTCTGTACATCTCCAGTGGGCAGTATACTGCAAATAACATGAATGGAATAAGCAGAAACTTTCTGCCTTAGTCCTCCATTCCCACTCCCTGGCACTTTAAAAAAAAAACCTGTCCACTCTGTAAGTTTAAGTCACTTCCTGTGGGGATGCTGTAAAGGGGTTTCAAGCATCGGAAGGGTGGCTGGACAAGATGGCCGATATGGTTTCCTCCAAACACTAAATGTGTGACTTTTTTTCTCACTAGGAACTTGGTGACAGAAAAATGTCACCTGCAACATGCCTTTAAGACTGACGAGGAAAAGTAAGCTGCTAGTTCCTGTATCCAAAGCAGTGTTTTCAGATGAACCAAAAAATTCTGCAAAAGCTTTTCTAATTTGCTAACTGTAAAAAAGTTACTTTATTTTAACTAGTTTTGCTGCTTTGAAAAACATGTAAAACATTTCCTACCATTGGATCCTGCACATCTTATAAAAACTGGACTTCCTGGTATCTGGCAAAAGATTTTTTTTTTTTGCAGAGGCATGAGGGAATACCAAACAGCATCAATCAATGTAGTCGTTGTTTTCAAGGTCAGCACTTTTACAAAAGACTTTCTGTTCTGAAGTCACCTTGATGAGTTTAAACACGAAGAATCCAGGGGGACTCATGAGTCACGGGATGGCAGCTCCTCCTGGCTGACAGGTTCTCTATCAGAACTCTTTCCTTTAAAGTAGAGAATCTTGAAGTGTTCAGTGGTTTTACGGTGAGGTAATCCCTTAAACTTTAATAACTCAGACTAAGAGATATCTTATTAAAAATGGATGTAGAGAAATACAAATTAGTTTAAAACATTATTTCAACTTTGAGTCCCTATAATGGCTTCTAATGTCCATTCAGTGAGAAATTACTAGAAGGTAAGCAGTGTGCTCAACAGACTATCTTTAGAACTCAAACACAGAGGACGTGACACTTGCCAGTGGTTCTTTAAATTCATGCCCATCTCAGGCCCATCATCTAACATCTGTGTTATTTTCTTTCCTTATGTTACTCAACCTTCCAACCAGGCAGAATGTTTTATAACTCTTTTGTTTCTCCCTTTTATTGTACAGGAGGTCAAATCAAAAACTGCCCAGAAGATCCCTGGTTTATCCCCAATTCATTCTTAAAGAGTTTTCAACTTTGGCTGAAATAATCTGAAAGAAATAAAATGAGATAAAATAAAGGGAGTGGATGCCACTTGTTTATTTCCTCCGGTCACACATCCTGATTTTTCTATTTGTATTGGCAGAGCTGGTGGTCTGGTCTGCAGTAGTCTCTGTAGCCACAAAGAAGGCTCTGTAGTCTATAGTCATAGAAATGTACACATTCAGAAGAGTTCCAGTGACCCAGTGCAGTCACGGTGGACCAATGATTTTGGTGATCTGCTCTGATAAATCTGACGTGGGTCAGGTTTATGTTAGAATTCACCTACTGCACTTTTTTCTTCTTAATCTTATTTTGGGGATGGGAGGAAGAAAAGGCAGTTTTTATAAAATTTATTTTAAGGCTAACCAGCACAACTTATTTAGAAAATTCCAACTTAAAAGTCCAACTTACAGATGATCTAGACATTTCTATATTCCTATAGCAGTCTCACTCAACAGCTGATTTAAATACGTAATTGTATTTTTCACAATTGCTAATTTTTAAAAAAAGAGCAATATTTTGAACTTTCAATTTTTGAACTCTGAATTTGAACGTTAGATAATAATAAATATTTTAAATCTGACAGTAATAAAGTATATGACTTAATCAAAATCTTTCACCTGTTCTTGGGATGTTTGGGCTAATCTGAATGTAACAAATATGATTTTAGGTGAGTCATATTGAAGTTAGTTACAAAGAGGAAGACAGTTTCTTTGAAAACTTTTTATTAACTCATAGAATTTTAAAACATGCATTTAGCAATGCTTTGCTACACTTGACTTGTTCATGCATGCTGTGAATTCTTATTTCGGGTAAAGTTTGGTATATTCATGGACAGTTCCTATTTTTTCCCTTGGCATAGGGCTTTTTAATATTTAATCTTCTTTTCTACTCCATTTATTTTTATTTTCTAATTGGGATGTGAACAGTGGTTTACAAGCTTGAGTAGCATTAGAATCACCTTGATAAAACACAGATTACTGAGTCCCGCCTTAGAGTGTCTGACTCAGTAGGTCTGGATGGGGTCCAAGAATTTGTATCTAACAAGTTTCCTGGGGATGCTGATGCTGCTTGGTCCCAAAGGTGGGACCACCCTTTCGGAAACCACTGTGTAAAATCACATGGCAGCATAGGAAAGGGAAGAGGAGAGCCTGGATAATTCATAAACTGGATAATGAGCCCCTAGTTACGGAGAGACGTGTGAAAAGATGTGTTCTAAATCAGGCAATTCAGGCTGGGCTCAGTGGCTCATGCCTGTAAGCTCGCACCTGTAAGTTCACACCTGTAATCCCAGCACTTTGGGAGGCAGAGGTGGGTGGATCACTTGTGGTCAGGAGTTCAAGACCAACCTGGCCAACACAGTGAAACCCCATCTGTACTGAAAATACAAAAATTAGCCAGGGGTGGTGGTGCATGCCTGTAATCTCAGCTACTCGGGAGGCTGAGGCACAAGAATCACTTGAACCCAGGAGGCAGAGGTTGCAGTGAGCCGAGATGGCGCCACTGCACTCCAGCCAGAGTGACAGAGTGAAACTCTGTCTCAAGAATAAATAAAATAAAATAAAATAAATCGGGCAGTTCAGTAACTGTGAATTCTCCTCATCACAAAAAGATTTTTCATTTTACAAGTATTCATCAACTACAATTGAATTGCTTTAGGTAGTGTTTTCCCTGGTTTATACCTCTTCTTCTAGTTCAACTTTTACTGGTCCTAAGCATTTGTCAATTAAAAAATACTTTACCATTTTATGGTGTTGGGAAAACTGGCTAGCCACATGCAGAAAACTGAAACTGGACCCCTTCCTTATACCTTGTACAAAAATTAACTCAAGATGGATTAAAGACTTAAATGTAAGACCTAAGACCATAAAAACCCTAGAAGAAAACCTAGGCAATACCACTCAGGACATAGGCATGGGCAAGGACTTCATGACTACAACACCAAAAGCAATGGCAACAAAAGCCAAAATTGACAAACAGGATCTAACTAAACTAAAGAGCTTCTGGGCAGCAAAAGAAACTATCATTAGCATGAACAGGCAACCTACAGAATGGGAGAAAATTTTTGCAATCTATCCATCTGACAAAGGGCTAATATCCAGAATCTACAAGGAACTTAAACAAATTTATCAGAAAATAACACTCAACCCTATCAAAAAGTGGGCGAAGGCTATGAACAGACACTTCTCAAAAGAAGACATTTATGCAGCCAACAAACATGAAAAAAAGCTCACCATCACTGGTCATTAGAGAAATGCAAATCAAAACCACAATGAGATACCATCTCATGCCAGTTAGAATAGCAATCATTAAAAAGTTAGGAAACAACAGATGCTGGAGAGGATGTTAAGAAATAGGAAGGCTTTTACACTGTTGGTGGGAGTGTAAATTAGTTCAACCACTGTGGAAGACAGTGTGGTGATTCATCAAGGATCTAGAACCAGAAATACCATTTGACTCAGCCATCCCATTACTGGGTATATACCCAAAAGATTATAAATTATTCTACTATAAAGACACATGCACATGTATGTTTACTGTGGCACTATTCACAATAGCAAAAACTTGGAACCAACCCAAATGCCCATCAGTGATAGACTGGATAAAGAAAATGTGGCACATATACACCATGGAATACTATGCAGCCATAAAAAAGGATGAGCTCATGTCCTTTGCAGGGACATGGATGAAGCTGGAAACCATCATTCTCAGCAAACTATCACAAGAACAGAAAGCCAAACACCGCATGTTCTCACTCATAAGTGGGAGCTGAACAATGAGAACACATGGACACAGGGAGGGGAACATTACACACTGGGGCCTGTTGGGGCTGGGGGGGGAGGGGAGAGATAGTATTAGGAGAAATACCTAATACAGATGATGGGTTGATGGGTGCAGCAAACCACCATGGCATGTGTAAACTTATGTAACAAACCTGCACGTTCTGCACATGTACCCCAGAACTTAAAGTATAATTTAAAAAAAAAGAAAAACAATACTTTTTCTTTTCATTGAAGTCATTGTTGGGTTGCTGAAACAAGCAAACCTAACTAAAATACAATTTCAATTCAAAATAGCATTTATTAAATGACTAGAAATGTAAAAAAAAAATACTGTTTCACTGGTAGGTGTTTTCTGTAATGGCCACAAATGCTTTTGGAATTAGGCAAAATATAAATAAACCTGTACAACAGACTTCACAAAATTTGATAAACAAAAAGTGTAGGCTATTTCCACTTTTTTGCCGCAGTATATTCCTGACACTACACTGAAAAGTAAAATGAAGACAATGATTTCTTTTCACCGAGAAGTTTAAGAAAACCAAGAGCTTCAGACTGTCTTTTTTAACCATTAGATGGCACTGGCCTGTCAGCAAGGCAAACTGCAGGAACTACCAGAAATTAACCCACAGGAGACTCCAAGGTCCAAAGTGGGAAGCAAGCATTTCATTAGTCTCAAATAAGTGGATCAGCAAAGTTGAAGAGAGTGAAAATCAAGGGCTTTAGAAAGTTGTATGTACAGTTTAGCAGGACTATCTCTCTGAAATGAGGTAAATCTTAATTTACATTTCTTCTCTTTTTCCTCTCTAGAATGATTCTAATTTGCAGTGAAATTAATTACCTAGTTCCAGAAGTTCAGACCTTATTGATGACTCACTGTAGCAAACTGCTGTAAGGGGAATTCTCAATGATGTCTCTGGATTGACAGGCATTTGGTGCCAGGTGAACCTGGGTTTGATTCAATTTCACCCATTATTAACTTTCACTAAATCCAGTGACTGGCACACAGCAGATATTCAAAAAATGTCAAGTTCTTGTCCTTACACTCCTTTCTCCACTGTAAGCTCCAGGATTGCAGAGGGCAGTTCACATGCCCTTAGAAGACTATTGGTCATATAGTGGATGCCCAATTTGTGACTGCTAAATGCATAAAAGTTAAACAAAAATGTACGACTTGGCCGGGTGCAGTGGCTCACGCCTGTAATCTCAGCACTTCGGGAGGCCAAGGCAGGCCAGATCACGAGGTCACGAGATGGAGACCATTCTGGCCAACATGGTGAAACTTTGTCTTTACTAAAAATACAAAAATTAGATGGGCGTGGTGGTGTGCACCTGTAGTCCCAGTTACTCGGGAGGCTAAGTCAGGAGGATCGCTTGAACCTGGGAGGTGGAGGTTGCAGTTAGCTGAGACTGCACCACTGCACTCCAGCCTGGTAAAAGAGAGAGACTCTGCCTCAAAAAAAAAAAAAAAAAAAAAAAAAAAATTACTACTCAACCCACCTGGGCATTAAATAATTCTCTTAAACACATGAAATTCATATCATTATTCCAGCTTTTCTAAACATAGAAAGATACTTTAACTGAGGTTTTTAAAGAATACATCTGTGCCCAAGGCAGTTAGCTAGTTTATAGATAAAAGATACAAATATCTTGCTCTGAAGAAGCTTACAGTTTAATAGGAGGCTCAAACTACTATGAGGTAGGAAACCTTAATTGTATAACTGACGGCCATAAAAATAGTTCTGGGGAACTCAGAAAAGGCAAGATTACTTCCTTGTGGGGAATTCAGGAGAGGTTTAGCAAGGCGATAGCAATGGTCTTGGCCTTGGAAATGGAAGATAATCTGTTTCTGTGCATATAGGAGGAAGGAAAACGCACAGATGAGAGACTGCATGTGCCAGAACATGGAGATATTTGGACAAAAAATGAGAAGTAGTGTAGTTTGGCACCTAGATCTATACAATGGTGGCAAGTAGAAAATAAGGACAAAGGCCGGGCGCGGTGGCTCACGCCTGTAATCCCAGCACTTTGGGAGGCCGAAGCGGGCGGATCACGAGGTCAGGAGACTGAGACCATCCTGGCTAACAGGGTGAAACCCCGTCTCTATTAATAATACAAAAAAATTAGCCGGGCATGGTGGCAGGCGCGTGTAGTCCCAGCTACTTGGGAGGCTGAGGCAGGAGAATGGTGTGAACCCGGGAGGCGGAGCTTGCAGTGAGCCAAGATCATGCCACTTCTCTCCAGCCTGGGCGACAGAGCAAGACTCCATCTCAAAAAAAAAAAAAAAGAAAAAGAAAAGAAGGACAAAGGGTTGAGCTGAGGTTCTTCACTGATCTTATAAGGAGTGGAGAGTCATTGCCAGCTTCTCATTAGGGAGACTATGTCGCTAGTGATTCTGAAAGATTTTCTGGCAGTACCGTGCAAGATAAAAGGCAGGAGACAGTTCAGAGATTAAAGTACTAAGTCAGGGAGATGGAATGAGGAACAGCATCAGGGGAATGGCAATGAGATAGACAGGTAGAAGTAGGAGACTTTATGGGGACAAAAATCCTTGGCAATGCCCTGTGTGGGGATAACAGGGAAGGAATCAGAGGGTGTCAAGGTTTTCAGTCTGAGTAGCTAGAAAGATGCAATTCCCAGAGCACAGACTGTAGACATGTTAAGCTTAGGTCCTCGGGAAAGTATTTGAGTAGGGAGGAGAGATGCTAGGTAACACAGAGCAGGGCAGTGTGGCTCAATGACGGGCATGGACTGCCTGGCCGCTGGGGACGTTCTCAACATCCACACACACACTGTCCTAACGGCAGCATCCTCTTGGTCACTGCCATTCTCTCCCACCCCTACTTGATGTCTCCTAGTGATATATGTACTGTGTACCCCTGCACCTGCCCCATTGGGCTTAGCCAGAAAAAAAAGGGGTGAGAAGCACTGCAGGTTCCTGTAAGTGAAAGGAACCCCAGAATACTGAGGAAGCAAAGGAAGGTGATATCTGAACAAGAAATGATATGATTAATGATGTTAAAAGGAGATGATGACTGAGCTAGTACCCTTGCCCAGTTTCTCAATAAGCACTTTTGGGGTCTAAGGAGACTGGATCATTAAAATGAGGCAGTGGGTATCAAACATTTAGTTTAATGTTTTTGTTTGCATTGTAGGGGGCTTGAAAGAGTGGTTAGATGGAGGTGTTTTAGAACAAGGGAAATCTAAACGGTCTCATCTCCTCTCATCTCCATCCAAAACACTCCCCAGTCAGCCAGTTGGCAACTTCTTGACTGATGAAAATAATGCACAGTCAGGCGTGATTTCGAGGTGAGACCTGGAACAGGGCTTGGCACAGAGTAGGTGCTCAATATTTGTTGAGTGGATGAATGTGTCAAGGTGTAATCAACCCAAGAGATATTTGCCTTTCAAAAGAGGGTCCAGACAAGTAAAATAAATCCCTACTTAGAACCTCTTACTATTTGCCTATCACTGTTTCTCAATGTGGGTGCTATAAGCATTTTGGATAGAAAAATTCTTCACATGTGCCCAATTCTGGAAGGTTCTACAGAATGTAGGAGTCTTAGTGTCCCTGGGCTTCGGGAACTAAATACCAGGGGCATCCTCAGGCACTGTGACAACCAAAATGCCTTCCCACCCCTTTGGCTCCCAAACCAATCTCCCTATGGCAGCCAGGCTGCTTCTCCCTCCCAGGTACCCCATGATCTCTGGGCTTTTCTGCCTGGCTTTGATCTCAGCTTACCAAGTCCTCAATGCCTCTTGCCTCTCTTTTTAACCAGGCAAAATTACACTTAATCACTCAAATCCTATAAAATCCTATCTCTTCTTTCTTGACCCTTTCCTGACCATCTCAACCAAAGCCCATCTTTTCATTTATTTAGTGATGTGAATACCTCCCTAAAAACACTTCCTTGGCAATTAGCTTTTTTGGGCTTCTGTTGGCTTGAAGGCCTATCTTCCTATACATTCTTCTGTCTCACTTTCTATGTTCAAGCAACAATGAACGTTTAGGTTCCTCTGCAGAACCACGAACTGTTGTTTTCAGGCCTTTGTAGATGCTCTTCTCTCTACCTAGAATCTATTTCTCTTCTTATCATCTCATTAATTTATAATTATTCTCAGATACTAGCTGGGATACCCAGTGCTGAGACAGTTGCTCCTTCTGTAGGCTCCATGGTATTATGTTTCTCTATTATTACTCTTCTTACTCTATTGTTACCCATTTGGAAGTTAACCATTTACTCGCTGCACCATTCATTAGACTGTAAGCACCATGTGGGCAGAACATGTCTGTCTTTTTCATAGTTCCCCAGTGTTTAGCACATTGCCTAGCATCAAGCAGGGATTCACTAAATAGGGGTCATGTGTGTTTAGTTTCTTTTCTTATGGACATTTCTCATCTCACTATAGACCGTGGTATGAATTCTGTTGTTCCAGCTCCTTCACTCTAATCACCAAGCTTTGCATATGATAAAAACTTAATAAAAAACAAAACTGAGAAGATAGTTTTTCATCATATACAGACTATACATTTAAAAGCTGTTATCAAAGCTACTGAAATCTGTGACAGTGAAAGGGGAAAAAAGCTGTAATTAAAAATTGCTCAAATAGATCTAAAAGTCCTTTATGCTTTCAACTAAAGTTCCTTCCTTCCTTTCTTCCCTCCTTCCTTCCTTCTTTTTTTTTTTTGACAGAGTCCCCCTCTGTCACCCAGGCTGGAGTGCAGTGGCACAATCTCGGCTCACTGCAACCTTTGCCTCCCAGGTTCAAGTGATTCTCGTGCCTCAGCCTCCTGAGTAACTGGGACTACAGGCATGCGTCATCACACCCGCTAATTTTTTGTATTTTTAGTCGAGGCGGGGTTTCACCATGCTGGCCAGGCTGGTCTCAAACTCTCTGACTTCAGGTGATCCGCCCACCTTGGCCTCCCAAAGTGCTGGGATTACAGGTGTGAGCCACCATGCCCAGCCTAAAGTTTCTAATTTTAATTACAATTTGGCAGTTTTCAAAAATACCAATCTGTATTCAATGTGTAATTTTTCCCATATAAATTTTTCTATGTCATAAACTATTTTGCAAAATATAGACCAGTAATTCTCATGCTTACAACTGTCTGACAATTAGATCAATTGGGAAGTTTCTATAAATACATATTTATATTGTAGTGAGCCTGCCCCAGGGCTCACTACACCCACATACCACAGAATATTAGCCTTGGAAATTTTAATCTAGCTTATCGGGGATTTCTAATAATCAGAGAGAATGTAGACCAATGAATGCTCATGTCTTTTTGTAAAGTACTTGCCTTAAGTTATAATTAAAGAAAATTTTTGTTAAGAGCTGCCACTTTCCCATTACCTACTAACTTTTAGAAACAAAAACCACTAAGAAATCCATGTTTCTAAAATCCTTGGATATGATAATTGATTATTCTTATGGCTTCAATATTCACCATCTAATTTATACTTAAATGTATTATTTGTGTTATTCAGTTGTATATTAGAACACTAAGCATAACTCTGATATTATTGATAATTTATAGATAGTTGAATCTACTTGTTATGGATCAAATTATGACCTCTAAAAGATAACATATTGAAGTACTAACCACCAATACCTCAGAATGTGACCTTATTTGGAAATAGGGTCTCTGCAGATTTAACCAAGTTGAGGTCATTATTTTGGGGTATAATCCAGTACAACCGATGTTCTTATAAAATGGGGAAATCTGGAGAAGGACACAGACATGCACAGAGGGAAGACGATATAAAGAGACAAAAGAGAGAATGCCATGTGCAGATGGAGGATTGGAGTAATGAATGCACCTACAAGAGGAGGAATGACAAAGATTGCCAACAAACCAGCACACACTTGGAAGAGGAAAGGAAGGAAACTGGTTTCAGAGGGAGCATGGCCCTGCCCACACCTTGATTTTGGATTTCTAGCCTCTGGAACTGTGAGATCATACGTTTTTGTCATTTTAAGCCACCCAGTTTTTAGCACTTTGTTACAGCAGTCCTAGCAAACTAACACCCTACTAAATATGGCTGCTCACAGTGTGATCTGCTGCCATTGAATCCTTAAAATGTAGTTTGACTTCAAAGCACAAGCTTCATTCATCGAACCCAAACTTGAAGCAACCATCAGGAAATCTCTCACCCACGAGCCCTCCTTGGCAATTTGGCGAGGCCTCTGAACCCCTTCTCAGATTAATGATTTCAAATTTATAAAATAAAATACAGGGGATTATCAATGAACCCAATTATATTGAAATAGTTATCAGCATTTTAAAAATACCAATTTGTGATGCAGCAATATCATGTATTTTGTTATTAACGTATCAAGTAAAAGATCTAGTAGAAAGTCTATTAGTGATGTTGAGAATAAACAATATTTTGAGATCACCATAAGAAGATAGAAAGGTATTTGTGAATTCTATTGTGATAGTCACAGCTACTGCTCACACTACTATGGCAGTGTCTTCCCCACACTCATCATTTAAAGAAATACTAAATTTCAGTCAGAAGGTAGTTAAAATATATATGTAATTAATTCCTTGCCATCTCTAGGAACCCCTTGAATTCTATCTGTGAACCATTTGGGAGTCAACGGATTGCAGACAAAGAACGCTTGAAGAGGAAACATTCTCTAATGTTACTCAGAAAATTATTTCTTTTTCCCATTTTGATACAGCTGGCCTAAATGTGTGATAACTATGTGGGTGACACAGCTACCTTCTGGTGTGTCTCCCTGTATGCTGAGGAAAGCAAAAGGCCACGTGTCATAGACTCCACTGCAGGCTTCACTCTGAATGGGGTTTGGGTTCAATCAGTATTTACATGCGATTTGAAAGAAGGAAGTCAAACAGAGCTCTGTGCCTGCAGTTTTTCCTGGCAAGCAGATGTGGATATAAAGAGCTGGGTTCTTTGTAGTCATCTTACTATGGCTCTAGTTATTAGATTCGTGAACACCAAGAGGCAAGGTACAAGCATCCATGTTGTTATGCATCCTAGCAGATGTGGCATGCATGGGTCTGCAGGTGGTAGCGAAAGTAGCACCCTGATCACAGCAGTTTCCAGACTGTGGGAGTGGCAGTGCAGTTCCTGGTCACAGGAGAGGCAGCAGCTCCCTAAGCAGTGTGGCACTGCTGTGTGGCTTTGAAGTCATTACTGACAGCTCAAATGGGAGTCTTCTCAATCCTTCCTACACTTAGGTAGTCAGTTTAGTGCCCCGAAATAAATCTATTCTTACTTTAAATAGAGTAAATTCCGTTATCTGCAACTGAACTCTGACCTAACAGACTACAATTTATATTCCTTCCAGTAAAGGACCTGTTTCCTTGGCAACTACTTCTGTCAGATGAGTTGTTTTCCTTTTTTTTTTTTTTTTTTTAACCAAAAAACTACAACTGCAAACACACTGAGGGTAAAATGCTGCATTGCCCACTATTCTCTGGACAAAAATAAACATATTCAAATTTATACTGCAGAAAGTTTTATAGAAAATACATAGAACAGTCCAAGAATTTGGCTCCTGTTCCATTGGCTATAGTCACTTTCTAAAGATGTTTATTACTGCCCAATAAGGTAAAAGTATCAAATTGCTAAAGTGAAAGATATGCCTAGTTTGTTAACCTGCTACTCTGTGAGTGTACAAATTGGCCCGATTGCTATATTATTTGAAGATTAAAGGTCTTTTGTTTTCATATACGGAAAGAATATGTAACTCTCAAAGTGAGCTAGGTGTCATACTAGCTTGGAAATTCTTCTTAACCCAGGAAACATCAAGGTGAGAGGATTAGTTGTTTTGGCATCCCGGAGGCTAAAAACGAAGCCCCAAATCATGTTTTAGAAAAGTTTTGTCAACCGAATGAACTTTCATTGAAAGTTACCTCAAACACCTGGTAAAACGAAATGGATAAATAGAACATGAAAATGAACTGTGTGCTAGGCCTGGACGTCCTAATTATCATGCTGTTCCACCTGAAAGTTCATGGAAATCTCTAGACTGGATTTAGTCACGCCTTTTTCCGTTTTGAGACACACACACACACGATTTTCTTCCATATCACACCAAAACTCTAGGATAGACGGGCTCATGTTTTGAACTTTGAATACAGTGAATGTATTTGCGTTTTTAATTATTACATAAGAAAACAGTATGATTTTGCATCTGATCTCTGTAAACACATATTTGTGAACTGTCTGGAAGGTGAACTCACACCTATATTTGCAGAATAACTGTCCACTTTATTAAAACCCATTTAGTAAACCCCTATCAGCGAGATACATACGCGCAACCACTTAAACAAACAGAAAACTAACAGTTTAAAATCCAATTTGAGCATAAGAACTCTAGATCCAGGGACTGAACGTCGTCTCCGGGTGGTGAGGGGTGGGGCGTGGGGGAGGGGGCGCTACACTTCCATTTTCTGTAACTTTTTAAATGAATAAGTCTTCCAACTATTACATAGGTTTATTATCTTAAATACTGGAAAACTTTTGAAACACCGACTCCATGAACTTTAAGTTAAAACTATATCTGGGTGATCCACTTGTAAGTTAAGCTTTGTAAATTACACCTTTTTAAAAAAACAAACTACTTTTAGCCAACTTTTTGCACTCTAAGAATACAAGTATGTTCCTGGTTTCCCCAGTGCACTGGCTTGTGTCGGCGGCTAGAGGAGCTGGGGAATCCTAGGGAAATTCAAGGAACGTGGAAGAGGCGCGAGGTTGTTCCCTACTGCCCCCAGGTTTCTCATCCCGGAGACTCTAAACAAAGCCCCCGACCCCCAGGGCTCACTACACCCGCACACCACAGAAAAGGGCGCTGGCGACCGGGTGACGCGAGAAGGAAAACACAACTTCGACAGGTCACAACCTACTCTCCTGGCTCCAGCCAAGAGGTTTTTCCGAAGCCCCAGGTCGGATCTCGCCGCAGCCTGCCCGGCCCTTTCCCACCTCGGGCAGCAGGAGGGAGCGCCGGGCTGGCGGCCGGGCGGGTAACGCGCACAAGGGCGGCGGGCAAGTCTGGGCGCGAGCTCTAGACCTTGCCCACCGACGCCCTCCCCCGCGGTGGCTCCCCTGCCCCGCTCGCGGCACTTACCAGGAGAAGCAGCAGGGCGTACGCGCGTCCCGGGCTCCGCGCCATCGCACCCTCGCCTCCGCCTCCCGCCGTTGCACCGCTCCGCGCCGCCGCCTGCCCCGAGCGCGCACTCGGCTCCTCCCTGGCCCCGGCCCCCACCAGCCCCGCCAGCCCGGCCACCCTCTCCCTCCCCGCCCCGAGGCAGTCTTCCCCGTGGCTGCCGCGCGGCCCAGCCCAGCCCAATCCTAAGGCGCGGCTCCAGGTGTGGCCGCTGCGAGAAAATGGAGCCCGGGGCCGGCCCGGGCCGCTCTTACAGAGGTGGGGAGTTCCGCAGAGGAGGGAGGCGCGGGGTGGACTCCCGCCCCCTCGCACTCGCACCTGGGACCGTGACGTCCTTGGGTTGGGGCCTGTGGGTGGCTGGCCCCGCCCCGCCGTTCTTTCCTTCCCGACCCCCTCCTCTCTGGAGAATGGCGGGAGGAGAGAGCCTCCTGGAGGGGCTCGACCTTGGTAGCGCGCGTATTGCAGGGCCCCGGCCCAAGGACAAAAGCTCCACAGAGCAGAGTCCTGCGGAACTAACCTGCCCAGTGGCTGCGGGGCCAGGACGCCCAGCACCGCCCAAAGGTCCCGCGCTTTGCGACTGTGCTTTGGGCCCGGAGCGCAGGTGGCACTGGTGACATGGGGACCCGCGTTCTCTGGGAAGCTGCGACCGCGGTGCGTTCGGCCCCCTCTCAGGGAGCGGAGGTTGTGGAGCAGAATTTCAGATGGCTGTCTCCGCAAAGGCTGCTCTTCCCTACAGCCCTTCACTGCTTCCAGCAGGTTTGCAGCTTATCTGGCTCAGGGAGAAACAATCACCAGAGGTCAAAAAGGCCAATTCTTGGCCTGGGAGAAAACTCTGGGTTTTACGGGAAATATATACTCTTTGATATGATTTACAAATTCTATTACACCACTAGCTAGATCAGTGGCCTGCTCAGTTTCCATATCTGTCAAATGGGATTAATACCGACCAACGCACAGGGATGTTTTGAGAACGAAATTGGAAAACCTTATGTAAAGCATTCTGCAGTGCCCAGAACTTAAGCGTTCAATAAATAATTGTTAAAATTAGAACAGTATGATTGCGAGGTAAGATGTTACATTGAAATCTTCTTGAAAAGCAGAAACTTAGTATGGGCATCCAAACACTAGAATCAGCTCCGGATTAGGAAACTTCTAAGAAATGTAACGATTGGAAGTAGCTGACGAGCCTATTGTTCTGTGCGGGCAAGGGAGAAGAAAAGACACACACACACAATACCTTTAAGGGTAAACAACCTTTATCCCAATTACATGGCAATGCGGATATAACAAGCGAATCATATACTAAGCAAATTGCAATGGGAAGGGGAGAAGGGAAACGATATATTTATATTTACACTCACCAGACTGTGGAGCATTTGCCACAGTCTGGCAAATTTCCCGGTTGCTACCAGACTGGGAAGCAACAGCCTGGGCTCCAGAGTCGGATACTGCACTCACCAGACTACAGAGGATTCTCATGAAGTTTCTGCATGCTCTGGGACCCTAGCTCTTTTTGTTACCAGTTGTTTGGCATGAGACCCAGTGACAAGGGCCCTTCCCGACTGGGCTCAAGGAACACAAAAAGATCAACTTGTTTTTGCGATTGTCTGTTGTTTATCAACAACTAACAAATAGGAATAGATTAAATAGAGATTTCTTTGAAACAGAGCTGGATGAATTCCTCAAGGGGCTCACACCACCTGTTCCGGGACTGGGCGACTATTGTTCCTGTCCATGTTCAGTTGAGTTCAAATTTAATATTTAACTTTTCCTCCACGTTCAGCTTCAATTTGATCATCAATTGCAGGAAAATACCCCTACAGATACATGGGGAAGGCATAGTTGATCTAGATTACAGATACAGGGTAAACACAGGAGAATTAAAAGCAAAATTAATAACCACACCCACCATGGCTTTGCAAGGAGAGTAATCTTGTGAGAATTGTCAGGGATATACCCCTAACATCCAGTATGCAGTAAGGCGCAAACCCCTCCTTGGGTTGCAGTAAGCGTATCTAATGCCATTCCATTTGCAACACAACAGTCCGCAGCTGAGCAGATTCATCTGATAACAACATACGTCCAGTGCTACTATCATTAAGAGCTTTTCTTAGACGTAAGCTTAATATTTTAATTTGTTGCTGAAGCAGGATTACATCGGCCGCAGGGGAGAATACTGTGATAGGGTACCACCCCTAGGGAGTCAGGTGCACTCGTAACCAGGGATGTTTGTGAGCATCTAGATTACTGGGGAGGGCACTATTATCCCGGATGGTGAATGGAATGAATGGCCATCCCCAAATGCATCTTCCCCATCCAATGTGAGGGCAGGTATTGCCACCTATAGGATCCGCATACCCAGAGGGCCCCCCCAGGGGACAGCAATGGAGTTACTGTAATCATAATGTACTCATGTGTTATGAAAGTAGGAAAGAGATTGTGTTTCACTGGGGATAATGTTGATTTGGAGCATGTGTTGACAGTGTCTGGCCGTAGAAACCCCAGAGCACCAAGCCTTGGTTTGGTCAAAGAAAGTCCAGGTTGGATTGCAAGTGGTGTTGTTGTGGTCCCATTTGTAGCGACATAGTCATTCAGAAATGTTAGCAAGGAGGAATCTCCAAGGTAGCCCATTCCCAGCAGCAACTCAACGCATAGCCAACATAGACTGCGGTTGGTTTCTTCTGCAGCGGTGGCTACCCAGTTGATGAATTTAATCTTGGCCTCAGACACAAAGACACAGGTGCTGACCATTAGTAGATAGGTTATTCCCTGTGATAACAAAAACGGAGGGGAATATGATGTTGTTTCTCATCTTTAGGAAATTGTACTCTTCTTCATTTTCTGCTCCTATAGCTACAAGGTCACCAGTCTTAAGGGTGGGACCTGATGGATACTGTACCCAAATTTTGGCTCCAGGATTTTGGCTCCAGGATCTGAATTCCCCAGTTCTGTATGTAGCCTCTGTTGGGGCAGAGATTTCCTCGGGGGTAATTGTTGACAAGGTTCCACTAACAATTGAGCAACCAGCATCTGAGGTTTTATAGCAAAAGAATCTGGAGTGGTATTGTATAAAATGACCTTTAACTCTCCCTGGTAATCACTATCAATTATACCATACATTATAAAGCCTCTCATTGCAAGTCTTGAACATGTTGTAATCCATTCATCCGCATTCAAGTTTGCAATTATGGTGGAAATTTTGGCCTGTTGATCTGCCTGCTGATGAAATAGTCTTTCAAGAGAAAACAGAGACGCATGAGCATCAACATGGAAAACAGTGATAATGGTAGTGTGTGCCAGGATTCAGATGTCTTCCCCGTATTGTTTACCCCAAACCTCTTTGTTCCCAATTAACCATTTGTTTTGTTACCATTGGGGCATCCAGGTAGGAAGAACATTTGCTACTGACCAAGAGTTGGTATTCAAGTGACAAATCCCTCTGGCCTCCTCCTGAATAGCTCAGAGGACCACTACTAGTTCAGCCAACTGGCTGCTCCCACACCTTCCTTTATCAGAAATTCTTATGCTTTTTAACAGGAGTTATGAGCCATCGCCTTCTAGCATCGGGTCCCATCAATGTATTTGGTAGATCCATCAGTAAACCAAGCATGTTTCTGATCCTCTGGGCTTAGTTCTTTAAAGGATTTGCCCCATTGGATGGGGGAGGTTTCCTTCTCTATCTGTAGGACTTGCTTGGTGGTTTCCTGAGCTGGCAAGTTTTGTATATCCTCATGTAAAAGTGATACCCTCGTTGGTTTTGGCTTAGCCTGATCTTGTATGTACCATTTCCATTTGATGATGCTACTTTCTTGGGCGTGCCCCATCCGGTGAGCTTTGGGAGAACTCATGACCCAAGTCATAATAAGAATTTCAGGCCTCATAAAGACATCATGGTTGAAGCAGAGGTGCGCCATTCCAGCAAAGCCCAATAGCAAGCTAACAATTGCTTCTAGAAAGGTGTATAAACTTTGCCATCCTCTGGCAGTTTTCAGGTCCAAAACCCCACAGGTACTGTCTTCCCATCTTGTTTCTGCTAAGGCTATGATTAGCATGTTGATCTAGGACAGTTACTTGCAGTTCTGCTGGCCCATCCCATATGGGCCATAGATCCAGGACCAGTTGCACTGCTTGTTTAGCTTGTTCAAAAGCCATGCTCTCTTCCTCTCCCCAGTGAAAGTCATAGCCTTTTCTAGTGACTGCATGCAGAGGTTGTAAAATGTTACCCAAGTGGGGAATATAATGTCTCCAGAATCCAAGCAAGGCAATAAATTTCTGGGCCTCCTTTTTAGTGGCAGGAGTTGCAAATTCTAGTATTTTAGCTTAGCCTTTGGTAAAATGGACTATTTCCCTGCATTCCATAGGATGCCAAGAAATTTTATAATGTGTGCAGGTCCTTGAATTTTACTAGGGTTAATTTCCCATTCTTGAGACAGGAGCTGGGTTTTACCTGCTCCAATCCCCAGCTCACTAGTTTTTCAGTTTTACCCTGACTGGGCCACTTGAACAACTGCTTTTTTTAGCAATAGTCTGATAGCTTTGAGCCTGATTAGTCAAGACATAGGCCTGGCATTGGACCAGGGTGAGTCTGGAAGTCAGATTAGTGTTTTCCTTTTCCAGCTTATATTTCTCTTGTAGCAACCAGTCTCTATCTTGATACATTAACTTATAAGCAGTAAGCAAGCACCATTCATGCCAGGAAATTCCCTCAGTTTCTTCTTTACCAACTGGGATTCCCTGCAGCACCTCATGCACAGCCAATGGCTCAAAATGCACTAATTTAGATTCCCAAATTTCACACAGTCCAGGTCCGTTGGATCACTCAGTGACCAAGGAGGAGAAGTCGGTGAGTTCCCATCCCGGGATATGGGGACCTCCCAGCCTGATCCTTGTGGTGGAAAAATGGCATGCTTTTGCTTTCGGATCCTGTTCGTGACCACAAAAATGTTTTGTATGGGAGACCTGTGAGGGGAGAAGGCATGCACAATACTTTTAACAGTAAACAACCTTTATCCCAATGCAGATATAATAAACAAATGATACAATAAGCCAATGATATAAAAAGCAAATTGATATAAGCAAATTGCAATGGGAAGGAGAGAAGGGAAAAGATAAATATATATGTATATGTATATATGTGTGTGTATATATATATTTACATTACCTCGACTATGGAGGATTCATCACCAGACTGGGAAGCAACAGCCTGGTCTCCAGAGTCAGCCACTCATCCGTACACTGACAAGGAGATGTCTCATGAAGCTTCGGTGCAGTCTGGAACTGTAACCAGTCATTTGGCATGAGGCCCAGTCACAAGGGCCCTTCACGACTGGGCTCAAGTAACACAAAAGGTCAACTTGTTTTTGTGATTGTCTGTTGTTTTTCAATAACTAATGTATAGGTATAGATTGAAATAGAGATTTCTTCAAAACAGTGCTGGATGAATTCCTCAAGGGGCTCACACCACCTATTCCAGGACTTGATGACCATTGTTTGTGTCCATGTTCAACTGAGTTCAAATGTAATATTTAACTTTTTTCCCATACCTATATAAACATAAAGGGTTATTTGGAGACTAGAAAGAGAGGTTGGGCATTAAATTTGGCTCAAATAGTAGAGTTCCTTCTGTGGTCCAAAGTGCCCCCTCTCCCTCTGGCAGCATCTCCCACCCTTCTCTCCCAAGTGCCAATCTTCAAGATCTAGTAAGGTCACCACTTCCTCTTTACACTCTTTCTTCCCAGGCCCCCAAGGACCACTGCCTATTTGAGCTGAGAGAAGCACATTGTCCGTATGTTTGGGGCTTAGCTGCTGAGTAGATTTTCTCATGCAGTTACTTAAGTGACAGTGGCTGAATTAGTTGAGGACTTAGCTCATCACTCTGCTCAGAAGTGCCCCAAACTGTGCTGTGTACTGTGGGATACTCTCAGTAAGCTTTTTTACATAATTGAATCTGGAGAAAATATGTCTCAATTTCCACTGCTTTCTCTTGAGCTAGATGGGGGTATTAGCACACCTTGGTGACACTTCTCATTTGCCATTATGCTGGGAGCACTCCTGATTTAAGAAGTGAGGCTTTACCAAATCACTTGCAGAAATAATTGTAGGAAACTATATGTCAGTCCTGCTTTACATTTGTGCCCTTGCAATTGAGTCCTATAGAGAAGTATTTATGCTTCGTTATTAAGACTTCGGTTTCTATTCAGCAATGAAGATAATTGTAGCTTCCAGAATGAGAAATAGCCAATGCAAACTTTATTTCTGGTGTATTTTCAACCTCCCCTGAAGGCTGTCAAAGTTAGTTTCAAGGTAGTATTCCTTCTGTAAGACATTTTCCCCAGAACTTTGAGAGAAGGTGCCAATATGTCATCCAATGCCATAAATGTCATTCCTGAATTAGTTCTACTCTAAAAAATTTAAAACTTGGCCGGGCGCGGTGGCTCAAGCCTGTAATCCCAGCACTTTGGGAGGCCGAGACGGGTGGATCACGAGGTCAGGAGATCGAGACCATCCTGGCTAACATGGCGAAACCCCGTCTCTACTAAAAAAATACAAAAAACTAGCCGGGCGAGGTGGCGGGCGCCTGTAGCCCCAGCTACTCGGGAGGCTGAGGCAGGAGAATGGCGTAAACCCGGGAGGTGGAGCTTGCAGTGAGCTGAGATCGGCCACTGCACTCCAGCCTGGGCGATAGAGCGAGACTCCGTCTCAAAAAAAAAAAAAAAAAAAAAAAAAATCTAAAACTTATGACTCAGGGAGCTGAAGGGACTTCTTGAGAATCAGATGTTTCACAGCTATCTTACTGGCTCCTAACTTCTTTATGCTGGGGTTAGAATAAATCTCTTTTGTACATCTCTGTGCACAAAAATAAATGTAACCGTTACCAACAAAGGACTAAGGATTTGTTTACAATAAATTGAAGTGTTAATAGGATGTGAAAATTTTAACTTTCATGTTTTCCTCCCCTAAGTTAGTTGAACATTACGGTAAATGTACTTTTCTTAAGACATTTAGAATGGATTGGTTCAAAACATATTTTATGCAAATAATAATTACCTTTAACATCTAGATATATTAAAAATATCTACCTGAATTTATGTTTTCCAGAATACTTTGCTTCACACACATACACAGATGATAATAATCTTCAAGTGATTAGCTCATTAAAATCACCTCTTTAATATGATCTAAAACAAAAAATACTTTAAAGGGTTTCAGAAAGATCAATGAAAATTAATATATCTCTTTTCTACTAACACTTGCTCCTTATTCCCAACACATCCTAGCATTAAATATTACTTTAAAAATGGACAGTTCTTCGCTAAAGGTCTGATAAGTGGCTGACCACTTAATTCCAGTGAAAATTTCATGAGTATATGTATTAGATTTAATGTTTCAGAGGTGAGAGCTAATCTAGTTGCTATCCTTTTAAAATGCCTTATAAACAAATCATAGAGTTGTGTAGCTGTTATAAAAAAAGGTTATCATGGTCAGGAGGATTACTCATAGAATGTTGATTACTAAAGGGCGTATGGGCACAGGACAAAATATGAAATACTCCCAGGTAATCTGAGAAGGGAAATACATGGAGGAATCTGTTTTTTGGTTTAGTTCTACTAGTTTATTCAATATCTACCTTGTCCCTGGTCAACAAACATTTAATTTTCATTTTGTTGGGAATGCAAAATTAAATGTTTTCCTGTATCTAAAGAAACAAGAATACGTGCTTATAAAATAATATAACTATAATTACTTACAAAATAAAATAATATAACCGCTGGGTAGAACTACACATGCAGTATAATATGAACAATGAAGAAGTTTCCCACCTCACACTTTGGACTATGGGATTAGAAAAGGCTTCTTAGAGGAAGTTTGGTGAAGTGATTCTTAAAGGATAAGTAATTGTGAACCAGGTGTTGAACCTGCCTGGGCAGAGGAACTCAAAGCATAGACGCTGTTGATGAAGAGTCAGGGCTTTCGCTTTAGCTGTGAAGAAAGCTTTCTTTTCATCATGATGACACAAAAAGGGAAATCAGAAGTAAAAACTTCTCTTTTGGTAAAAACATGTTGAATTTGAGACATTAGAACAAAATCCAATTAGAAAAGCCTAGCAAGTCATTTGAAATGAGAAAGGACAACTGCATTCCAAATAGATTTGGGTAGCAGAAATAGTCACCTTATTTTGTTCCCATCTCACTGGCTGTTCTTTCTCAATCCATTTCTTACCCTTTGCTACTTGTAAAATGTGTGTGTCTTCTGAGTTCTGTACTTTGCTTCTTTTCTTCTTACTTAGTAGCAGGTATGATTCTGTGGTCACTTCCATTGTGTAAACTTAGCTTTCTTTCTCAAGCTCGAATCATGGGACATCACTACTTGGATATTTCATGGGAACCTCACACTTTCATGATAATTTTGTAGGGATATCAAACAGCATATTGACAAAAAAGCTTTCCCTCTGATATGGTTTGGCTGTGTCCCCCACCTAAATGTCATCTCGAATTTTAGCTCCCATAATTCCCATGGTTTGTGGGAGGGACCTGGTGGGAGATGATTGAATCATGGGGGCGGTTTCCCCCATACTGTTCTCATGGTAGTGAATAAGTCTCACAAGATCTGATGGTTTTATAATGGGTTTCCTCTTTCGCTTGACTGTCATTCTCTCTTGTCTCCCTTCACGTAAGACATGTCTTTGCTTCTCTTTTGCCACGATTGTGAGGCCTCCCCAGCTACGTAGAACTGTGAGCTTACTAAACCTCTTTCCTTTATAAATTACCCAGTCTCAGATATGTCTTTATTAGCAGCATGAGAACAGATTAATACATCCTCTCTTTACTATCTCTCCATTGCAAGCTTGCTACTTCCTCATATGCCCCACTCAGTCAATGGCAGCCTTGTGAACTTGGCCACTCACGCTAGGACCTGAGTGGCATCCTCTATTCCATTTTCCATACTCTCCGTGTCTAGTTACTTACCTCTCCTTCAGTACTCTGTGACTCTATCCCAGATGACTCACACAACCTGCATAGCAGCAATCACATTGTAGTTTATGGTTATTTCATCCACGTCTACTACTCCACCCATTTCTTTTTCTCAAAGCTGTTCCTTCTCTGAGAGCAGAGGCCATATGATATTCACAGTGGGCCCAACCCTCAGCATCCAGCACATATCAGATGATCAATTAAGATTTGTTGAAGTAAGACCACACAGAAAGGGATTAATTTTAACTGAAAAAGGAATATTATGAGGAAAAGTATTTGGAATATCCACTGTGGGTGAATTAGCAGAGGTTCTGGTAAGAAAATGTTGGTCTGTGATATGTGTGTGTACATGCATTTGCACACACAGGCACACATGTTAGTTTGTGTACATGTGTTTTCCATAACACTGCAGCCCGGGACAGAATAAAGGATGGCAGCTGATAGGTGTAAGTCAGGGTTGTAGAGTGGCCTGACTGACAGTTAAGAGGTGTAAGTATCCAGGAAAGATCAACTATTATTTTGATGTTTTTCTAGGTCCAGATTGACAACATTTTATGGAAATATCTATGTAAAACATCTATAAACAGAACTGAACTAGGCACTGAGGACAATATCACACATACAAAGATGATTAAGCAAGATCTATAACAAAAGGCTGAAAGTACTGGGAATATTTAACTTAGTAAAGAATAAAGTGGTCAGGTGCGGTGGCTCAAGCCTGTAATCCCAGCACTTTGGGAGACCTAGGTGGGTGAACCACCTGAGATCAGCAGTTCAAGACCAGCCCAACCAACATGGTGAAACCCCATCTCTGCTAAATATAAAAAATTAGCTGAGCGTGATGGCACATGCTTGTAATCCCAGCTACTTGGGAGGCTGAGGCAGGAGAATTGCTTGAACCTGGGAGGTGAAGGTTGCAGTGAGCCGAGATTGTACCTGTGCACTCCAGCCTGAGCAACAAGAGTGAAACTCCATCTCAAAAAAAAAAAAAAAAAAAGAATAAAGCGACAGTATCAGAAAAAGAATGTTAAAGTCCTAAAAATCATTTCTGTAAGGAATATATTCCTATTGCTTCTTTAAGAGGAAATATGTTTAAGTTTCAGAGGAAAAGGTTTAGGTTAGAAACTGTAACTTTCCATTCCATAAAAAAAACTTTATGGAAAGAAACGAAAAAAGGTCTAAGTATCCAGGATACTCCTGGAATTGAGTGTGGACAGGAGGAAGACAGACAGGGTAAATGAAACTGGAGGCGCTCAGGGGCCAGCTGAGAATAGACAGTTCGTTACATTGGCCATGGAGAAGTGGGAGAGGATCGTCCTTCCCCTCAATCCTGGAGAAAGACCCATGGTCCTATACCATGTAAGACAAGGCATGGATGACAGCACCAACATTTGGAGTCAGGACCTTGAAATTCTTATGGACTCTCCAGTTAGATGGACCAAGAGCTGCTTCTGCCTTAGGTGGCAAGAACTTGGCCAACTTGGGGGTGGAGGAGGCCTCTAATAAGAGAGTGGGAAAAGTTCTGTTGACTTTCCCAGTTAGAACTCATAGGATAATAAAGCCCAGCAGACTAGAAGCCCTATTTTCTAGCACAGAGAAGCCAGCACATCCTTAATGAACAGTCCTCACTTTCTGGGGGAGCAAAAATAGGCAGCCCTGAGATCACAGTCACAGACGTCAACATCCCGAAAGAGTGAGAGTCCCAGTGCCGTGAGTCACAGTGTCTCACTGAGCTTTCCCCACGTGTTCCTCCTGGTGAGTCAGTATACATGGACTGACTGCTTTGGATGCAAAGTCTCTGAGCCAAGCTGTTTTAAGGAAATTGTTAACATCGTTCATGAGGTAGAGGAGAATTAGGGAAAGGCAATGATAGTTGCAGAATAGGATTTGGTGCAGTAGAGGAAACAAAATGGTCTATTCTTGGGAATCAGTAGGGTGTTGAACACATTTCATGCAATCTTTTTTGAATGAAGTCACACTAGTTTAAAAATGTGATCAGAATATAATAATGCTGGATTGAGGCAATTATGAAACAGGCAACTGCCTGGGAAACCCCAGCAAGGCCTGGAGGCCCCAACATAAGGCCTCTCCCATTCACTGAGTAATGTCGGCATTCCTTCAGCAGAAGGCTTCCTTGGAGTGCATATTACTGGGAGGGCAGCATGCCGATCCATTGTCAATTACTTACATCTTAATCTAATGCCACAGGTTCACCAGGCACGCCTCACCTCGGAGGCTTGCATTTGCGGTTCCTTTTCCCTGGAAGGTTCTGCTCCAGAAATATACAAGGTCTTTTCCATCACTCTTCACTTTTCTCCGCTCAAATGTGACCTTCTCAGTAAGGACATTCCCTGACCAATGATTTTTAAAATTGTAATTACCCCCGTCCCCCACCCGCCCACCCGCCCGTGCCAGAGCTCCCCATCCTCTTTTTCTCTTCTAAAAGACTGTGTTTTAACTTATTTCTTATCTGTTGCCGTTCCCTAGGATGTAAACTTTGTAAGTGCTGGGATTTTTCCCTGTGAACTGCCATGTATCCTGCAAATAAAACAGTGCCTGGCCCAATGTAGGCCTTTAGTAAATCCCAGCCGAATGTGTAAATAAATGAATAAGTGAAGAAAATTTCAAGGTTATTTTGGAAGAGAGAGAGAGAGAGAGTAAAATGAGGGTAAAGGGGAAAAGGAGAAGAGAACGTTGGATTCATGGAAAGACATGAGTGACTGTCACCAAACCGGGACGGGGGTGTGATGGGAGGCCTGGCTCACTGTGGACAAAATTGCTCTCCCTCACAATTTCATCAAGGGTGGGCATTGCTAAGACTGCTGGGACAGGGTGAAGTGGAGGAGTTCAGAGGCCAGTGGAGAACACTGCTGTGTTCTTCGTCTGCTTTAAGGCTCCCTTCCTTGCAGGGGGAACCAAGGAAGAAAGCATTAACAACACGAAAAATCCTCCTTCTCCCTGGAAATGAACAAAGTGTGCATTCACTAAAGGAGTGCAACACTGGGGAAAGTTGATTTTATCTACTCATGACAATTCTATTATTTTGGTTTCACCCTAGGTTTTGTTTATGGAAGTTCTTGGAAAGATAAGGGAAATAGCAAAGAAAGAGAGCAGGGGAGTCCTCGGTTGCTAACAACAGTCCTGGACTGGAATCCATCACCAGCATGACAGGGCTTGCAGGGTTTTAGGGCAGGCACAGCAGTACTTACTGAGTGTCAGACAGAAACCACCACACTGACCCGTTGTGACTAATGAGCTTAGGGAGATACACAGAAATAAATAAATAAATAAAAATCCTCAGAAGACAGAAAAAACAAAAAAAACTGGTTTTTGGCAATTATTTCATTCATTCATAGATAGACAATGACATTCTTATGTGCAAGGAAAAAGTGACATAGAAGCAATGCAGTAGCTTTGGAGAGTGAACCCGGAAGTAAAATAGTGGGTTTAAAAATCTTTCCAAATGATCTAGAATGATAATTGTAAGTACTTTGGTTGGGAGATACAGAATTTCAAAAGTACATGATTTTCATTCTAAAGAAAAAACAAGGATTTAAAGTAATTAAATTATTTATTTTAATTTACTTTACAAATTAGTCTTTTTGTTGGTGGCTTGAAAATTTCAGTCAGCGTACTCATTTGTTAATAGTAACAATCTGAAATTTGTGAATGATTTACTTTGTTAAAATGATTGGAGCACATTTAAGGCTATTCAATAATAAACTTACCCACTTGTGTTCTGCTGTTCTTCTCAGGTTGAGGAAGAACATGGGTTCCATCAGGGAAGGAGATGGGAACCTTAGCCTTGATCACAGGGCTTCTCCATCTGCGGGTGTGAGCTTGTGAATGTCATCTACTTTGGAGGACATACTTCATGAACTGTGCTGACTACAATTACGATATTGTTATTTTTGAATCCCAGGTTAGATATTGTGAATGGCAAATTATTTCTATCTAGTAACTTTACTTCTGTAGCAAAAGTAATTGAAAACTCCATAACATGATAAATAATAATTTAATTAACTTAGTTATCTGTACACAGCCAGGGAACTGGAGAGTCGAAGTAGTCTTTCAGATATTATAATAGAAGAGAACCAACACATTGTCTCTGGATGTCTAGAATTTCAGGAAAAAATTTTTTTTTTTTTTGAGACAGAGTCTTGCTCTCTCACCCAGGCTGGAGTACAGTGGGGCAATCTCAGCTCACTGCAACCTCTGCCTCCCGGGTTCAAGTGGTTCTCCTGCCTCAGCCTCCTGAGTAGCTGGGATTACAGGTACATGACACCACGCTTGGCTAAGTTTTGTATTTTTAGTAGAGATGGGGTTTCACCATGTTGGTCAGGCTGGTCTCGAACTCCTGACCTCGTGATCCACCCGCCTTGGCCTCCCAAAGGGCTGAGATTACAGGCGTGAGCCACCGCACCTGGCTGAAAATATTTGTTTTTAAACCCATTTTGTTCAAATTATATAGCCTTTTTTTTTTTTTTTTTTTTTTAGTAGACCTAGATTGAGTTGTATCACCTCTTCTAATTCTCACTCCAAGTGGAGGTTTTATGAGACAGAGATATGTTTAAAGATTAAACTGATTAAGCAAAAAAAGTTTGATCCAAAAAGGCAATGGGAAAAAAATTGCTCTGAATAGTTTAGATGTAATGCTCACAATGACCCTTTTCAACTTGTCTGAGGACAATTGTGGTTAAAATTTTGAAAAATGATTGTGTTCACTGTGAACATTACTGTGTATCTTGAAAGCTGACTCCTAAGGGCTGGGCGCGGTGGCTCAAGCCTGTAATCCCAGCACTTTGGGAGGCCGAGACGGGCGGATCACGAGGTCAGGAGATCAAGACCATCCTGGCTAACACGGTGAAACCCTGTCTCTACTAAAAAATACAAAAAAACTAGCCGGGCGAGGTGGCGGGCGCCTGTAGTCCCAGCTACTCCGGAGGCTGAGGCAGGAGAATAGCGTGAACCCGGGAGGCGGAGCTTGCAGTGAGCTGAGATCCGGCCACTGCACTCGAGCCTGGGCGACAGAGCAAGACTCCGTCTCAAAAAAAAAAAAAAAAAAAAAAAAAAAAAAGAAAGCTGACTCCTTACTTAGCTAGGCACTCTTCTGCACATTTACTGTAATGTCTTCCTCCTCCCAATGGCCGTCTCTTCAGCTGGAACAATATGTGAATGACATTATACCTTTGGAGAGAGTTACACCCATTTTATGCAAAATCAGCTACAATAAAGTTAAGTCAGTCAACAAAGACTGCTTATGATTAATTCTCTTATGGGTATGAGAGAGGAAGAAAGTGTATCATTGTACTTCTTTCTTAACTGTGGGATTAGAACATTAAAGTAAGTAGTAAAGTTGATGACAACAGGTTAAGCAGAACAGTATTACAGAAAAGATTCAGAGCTGGATAATGTGAAATCCATGTAAGACCTCATGTGAAGAATTGCTGTATGGTTCATAAAATTGCCACAGCAAGTTTTCATTGTTTGACACTGTGGGAGAATCAGTCTACTCTATACCCCAGAATTTTCAATATTTGAAATCTTGAGTCTACAGAGTATGCTCAATGGGTCAGAATGTGAGGCCTGAGTCCCAGGTGCGCAGAAGTGGTCTACATAGACAGATGTGAAATGTGCAATTGGAGGGATGTTGGACAGTGTGAATTGTCCAGTTGCTTTACCTCCTAACCTATTGCTCAATGATAATGAAAATTCACTTTGTTTATGCAGTCAACAAATATTCTAAACATTAAAGACACACACTTCAGAGAGAAGTAACAAAGTGCTTTTTGTGATTTATACCTTACTGTGAATTAATTTCTCAAACATTAAAAAACTTATCAACTAGTTATGGCCAGTTTTTAGAGGAAGCAGGTAGCAGTGAATATGAAGACATTAGGCATGTCATGTGCTAGAAATAAAGAATAAACATGCAAAGGTAAAGACAGATTTCACTTCCTTCCATTTTATGATGGGTCAGCTGGCATTTGCTCATTTTTTGATAATATTTTAAAATAATATTTATTATGAAAAATAAGCTCATTTTTCACTTGCCCGGCAGTGATAATGATTCATAAATAATATAGAAACTGAACATAAAATGTGGTCTTTTTTCATGCAGTTTGTCACTATTCTAGTAACAGTAAAATATATATCCAATGGAAGTGGGGTCGATTAGCGTCATTCTTTTCATGCTAGTTTTCAAATAACTTTTTTTTCCCCAGAGCCATCTGGCTGTCCCATCTAGCTGGTAGAAATGACATAGTAAGTATTCTTTGGGGAAGAAAGAAGCCATCCATCCTGCCCATGACCCTATTGCAACACGATAGAAACAATCTACATGACCCTGTCACATTCTATATCCCCCTGAACACGGGAATTCAAGTCTTCATTTAGAAACCTAAACTCACTTTTCCAAGGAAGCTGAACTGAAAAATGGCAATCATCTGGTGATTCTGATCAGTTTGGGTATACAAGATAACAATTTGTTATGAACTGGCACATCTCCATTGGACTGTGTATTCATCGAAATTTCCAGTGCTAAGACTAGGACAATCCTTGTGGCTAAGGCAAAAAATTAATAAAAAAGACATATAGTGGTGGCAGTAGCAGAAAGAGAATCAGCCTAGCCAATTCTTAACTCTGAAATTGATCCCTGAGTTACTTCTCAGCCTCAATTAAAGCATCCATACAAAAGGAGGGCTTTGGATCATACAATAGGGATAGGGATATTTCGAGATTCTGTGGTTTCAGTAGTTTGTACATCAGAACTCTTAACTTTGAGATGATTGAGTTCATCTTGAAGATGTAAAATACAATAAAAAAATGAAAACAAATCTTTTTGAGCATTTACTATGTTCAAAGTGCATTCTTGTAATTTTACAGAAACTGTGTGAAATAGAAGCTATTATTATCTTCTTAGTAATAGTCCAGAGATGTTCAGAGAGATTAAGAAACTTGCCCCAAACCATAACGTTAGTAAGTTGGGAAACGGGGATTTGAACTCAAGTATGTAGTATGTCTCCAAAGCCTGAAGTCTTAACCATTAACTTAAATGCACAAAAACAAAAAAAACAAAATGGAAACCTTTTCAAGTTTAATTTTTGTTAATCATTAAAATATAGTTATTTTGATTGACTAATAGACGGAATAAGATTTTTAAAAATTCTCTTAGCTCCTTTGGTAGTAGTTTCATTTTTTTTTTCAAAATAAACTTTAATAGGTTTTCTTAGGTTGACAATTCATTGTGTATATTCACGAACATCTCCTGACTTGTTCCTTCAGTAGAGATACCCTTTTCTAGCCAGCATTGGCAAAAGCAGCAATAGCATGCATTGGCTTGTTTGAGAGGCCCTGGGTGAGCCTTTGTTGCATAAAGGAGGAGGTCTGTTATTGTCTTGGTAGCATATGCCTTCATTATAGGTTTGCCTCTTTGAAAGAATATCCAAGACCAGCACGAAAGAGAACATTTCCAGGATCCAAGAGAGTATATGTAGAAACAGTGGCAAGTTAGAAAATCAACTTAGATATCAGATAGTTAGCAGCCACAAAATATGTTCTGAGGAAAAATTCATAGCAATTTCTAACAGCTGAGAAAAAGAGGGAAGATGCAGGAAGGTAGATATCGTCAGAACTTACTAGACTAAGGATTTATTGCATATTTTTTACTAATTAAATGTTGGGGATGTCAGACCTGGTTGAAAATAATTGAAAGTCTGGTTAAATAAGGCTTTTTCACCATAGCTTACCTAAAGAAACTTAGGTGCAAAATCTAGGTAATTATTATTATTTTCTAAAATAATAAAGCTAGATGGGAGAATTCTTAAATGCAGAAACTTTGTGTCTGCAATGTACACTAAGCATTAGTGTCTGGTCCATATATTTGATAATGGAAAGACCCTGCTTTAGCTATGCCAAGCCATGAGGTTACCTGAGGCAAGAATGTGGGTGTGTATGTTTCATCTGAGTTATGACCATATAAATCTTATTATCAGTAGAAGTCAGTTGGACATGAGAAGACACGACTGAAGTTAATCTCATATTTTGTGTTTAAATACTCATTTTTCACTTAGTAACAATGTCTCCTTGCAGGATTGAAAATCACGTCATTATGTCATTTGAATAAATATAGGATTACCTGATTCTTTACTACTTTATAATCAAGAAAGTTCCTTGCAATCCTTCTTTTGATTATGAAAGAACATAAATACTTCTTCTGCCTTCTGGGAAAATGAGGACATACACATTGTTTCAATATCAGTGTTGCTTATATTGTCATCATTTGATTCTCTGTGTTGTCACATAAAATTCACTGTTTGCTAACTTAGTAATGATGAATTCTGCAAACAGAAAACATCAGAGATGTTCTGAGGCATAAAATTGAAAATATAGTAGTACCATGTTCTTCAGGAAAATCAAAGTAGAAATGAAACTGACTTCAAGAAGTAAAAAATTTGTAGTTGTTAAAACGTGTTCTTTTCCACAAATCATGGAAACACTGAGCTGGAAGGACCTGTTTAAGGTAATCATTTCATATCTGGATACATTTCATACAACTTCTTCTAAATAGTGTTTTATCAAAGTAATTTTTAGGGAGTTTACTGAGAAAGAGATTCCAGGTAGTTTTTTTCAGTACTTATAACATCAGTTATAATTGTATAAAATTGCATTTTAATTTTGTATTAAAATACAAAAATTGTAATTTAAATTCAGCTAAATACTTGTTTCTGCAATTTAGGCTTCTGGCTCATTCTTATTAGTTATTGGTTGTGGAAGAGACCTGGTCACTGACCCCTGAAAGAAAAACCTCCGCATGTACTTCAAAATAGCAAATCATGTATTACCATTCTCTCTCTCTCTCTCTCTCTCTCTCCCCCTCCCACACACACATATGCCTACATTATACTACTTCTTTAATCTTTAAAATTACATCTAGATTTCTAATCCTTTTTATAATTTTCATTTTCTTTGTATTCTTTTAAATTTTGAATGTTCTACTCAAGTCTTAGACTGGAAGTGAATAGATTATTCTGAGAGTAATAGTTATTATTTCCGGACAACTATTGATAAACTTTCACATTTGTGCCACTTATTGTGCAACCTTGAGAAGGTTACTTTGCTTCTCTGAGTCTCTGTTTCCATGCCTGTAATCTAAGGATTACTCTAGAATTGAATTAGAGTATGTAGCTCTCTTGACCACTTGGTAACCTTCACTAATGTCTCTTTTTCTTCTTGCTCAGATAACCGTATCCATTTGTACTTGTTCTTCAGACATTATCCTCTTGAGTTTTAATTATATCTCTATTGTGTCTGAATTTTTTTGTTTTGTATTTGTAAAAATGAATCAAACTGTGGAAGAAAAAGAAAGTAAAGACACCAATCAGACAACAGCCTGATGTCTTTGGCCACGGAGGTAATCTCAGCACACTCTGGACAGCAAAGCAAGAGGAGTCTCAGCGTTCATCATGGAAAACGTCTGTGGTTTCTGGCTTCTGGAATTTAAATGATTATTTATCTTCTTGTCTTATCAATTATCCCCTTTACATAAAACCATCTAAGACTATGTTATTGAACGCTGTTAAACCGTATAATCTCTAATTCAGTATTCCTCTTTGTAGACCCAGAAGAAGATACGAGACAACATGGAAATGCAAGAACAAGGAGGATTCTTAACTTTTAATTGTTTCTAAATTGTTAGTTGCATTGAAACTAGTCAGTCGAACGTGCTCCACTCACACTGTTACCTCATGTATGAAGGTCCTCAAGTTAAATTAACCGATTTTGTCACTTTTGTTCCTTGAACTTTCTGTGAATAGAAGAAGCTGGTAATATTTTTGGATTTTATCTACATGACTTTCATTTTCCTGGAATTGATTTGAAACATTTGAGTTAAGCGAACTACCATTCTTTACTCAATATTTGCTTTAATCCATCTTTTTTCTCCCCATACTGCATGTCCAAACCTCATTATCCATATTTAAGGAGGAAGGTCAGCCAGAAGAAAGTTCTGAAGCATTGGAGGGACTTATTCTGTGGCATCTTTTAAAAGGAGGCGTAAGGACTTTAGCATTTACGGAAAAACAGTTCCACTTCTGGGGCTGATGGCTTTCACCAGTGACATGGTACATGTTTTTCATCAGGCTAGATTGTAAACATTACCTTCTCTTTACTCCAACTTTTCTCTCCCAGTCATCTTAGAATGTCACAACTTTTGAATGTCACAACAATGATCTCTTAGTTCCTGAGAGACAATTGCAACTTGCAAAATAAACAGTAAATGACTTAAAGCATCCAGTTAGTAAAGTCCCTCTGCCCTGACCTCATCCAGCATTTCTCCTGCGCTATGTCCACCTGAAGTCATCCTGAATCTCAAGATACTTCCTTCCTGCCTGGAAGATGCAGAAAAGGAATCAGCTAGAAAAAATAGCTAAAATACTGATAAAAATACATATGTGAGTCATTTTACATCAGGGGTCCCCAACCCCTCCCCCACCCCCAACAGTACCTGTCTGTGGCCTGTTAGGAACCAGTCCGTAGCAGGATGTGAGTTGCGGGCAAGTGAGCAATCCAGCTTGAGCTCTGCCTCCTATCTGATCAGCAGTGGCATTAGATTCTCACAGGAGCGTGAACCCTATTGTGAACTGCGCATATACAGGATCTAGGTTGCTTGCTTCTTATGATAATACCTGATGATCTGAGGTGGAACAGTTTCATCCTGAAACCATCCCTGTCGCCATCTGTGGAAAAATTGTCTTCCACAAAAGTGGTTCCTGGTGCCAGAAGGGTTGGGGACTGCTGTTTTATAATCATATTTCTTAATAACTATTAATATAGAGAGTAGTTCAGCTTTTACTTATAAATTTATTGCTGGTTTTATTATAACAACGTTACACTGTTTATGGTTTAATACATATGGTTCAAAATGTATAATACATCAAGTAGTAAAGTTTTAAAATTTTCTGCTTAAAACAAGTTTTGTGTAAAAAAATGCAGATACATTTTACATGGCAAATCAATTTTTAAGTCATCCTAAAGACTGATTTTTTTTTTTGCAATTTAAAAACACATTTAATTTCAATTTCTCTCTTATATAAGCTTTATTACTATAGCATGATTTCCTCTGCAGTTTAACAATGCAGCAAAATTCCCATTTCATGGTAAATTGGGTTTTAAGAGGCAAGGTTAAAATGCCTTGAGGATCTTGAATACACCTTTGAACTTCAAATAGGGGTTATGGTTGTTAATTTAACCCTCATGCATAAGCAGAGGCACAAGTTAGCTGCATGTGCTCTAGACCCCAGAGCGAGCCACTGTTGAGAAGCAAAGAGCAGCAGCAGGAAGAGCAATGAAACCTCCTCAGGACTTACCAGGCTGCTGCACAGGACCTAGCTTCTCTCACCTAAGACGGGTGCATTGAAAGCCTTGTTGCAGCAGCACCCCCGTCTGTGGAAGCACAGGCTGCCCCACTTCTCCAGCTGCTCTAGCACCTGCCTTCCTGGTAGCCAGGGTATCAGGGAGAGGGAGGAGCACCAGGGCGGGGATATTTAGGGGACCTCTTTCTTTCAGGACCGCACCCTTCTAGGTGAAAGCACAAACACTTGATTACTTTGCATTCCACCTGCAGAAACAAATTTAGGTTTTGAATATGGCAAAAAAAGAAGAAAGGAAAATATAAAACTCTGTCTTTTATATACAATAAGGAATAACGGAGGTTGATAATGATCTTGTGATCAGCTAAGACAATGTCAGTAAGCAGGTGAGGTAGGGTGCTTTCCATGGGCAAAAGGGCGAATATCTGGAATGACCAGAAATGACTCGAAGAGCTGCATTACTATCATGGTAGCATGCATGAAGTAATACATCTAAACCTTTGCTAAGCTAACATTATTACTCTCAAGCTTTATTACCCTCAAGCCTTAAATGGCTGTAGCTGTTTAATTTAAAAGCAAGGCTTAAAAAAATAGAGGTTACTCATAAGTGCCTTTCCATATCCCTTTTTGTCTTGAAAATTATTTCACCAACTACTTTTCTGAAATGCTGCTTATAATGCATATTCACAGATTGCCCCATGTGTTATTCTAGTCATTGGCCCTTTTTTCTTATAAAAAAGGCCATGTTTTGTATTCCTACAAAATCTGCAGACATTGTTAACATAATACACGTCATTATACATCATATGTATGCTACATCTATTCACTGACATTTAAAAAATAAGGAGCTATTTTCAAAGACTAACACAGGATCTGTTACTGAGATGTGTGTAGGAAGGAGCTCAATGTAAAATATTTTCTTTGCATAGATCCTTTCAAAGTGATTAAAACACACAAAATATTATTTATACTAAACTTTCTTAAATGTTCTATTTCAAAATTCTCTTATTGTGAGAATATGTGAAATATAGATGTAGCAAATTTAATGCATAAGCTTATACCCCTTAGCTTGAGGAAAAGACCCATGTATGGCCTCCCAGCACCAAAAAGATGGAAGAAACTCTACTGCAACTATTTCCCTTTCTCCAAGCAGCTCAAAATGCTTTAGCAAATACCTCGTGATTCTTACATCATTATCAATGATATAAGAAAAAGCAACGGAGATAAGAACCAGCGCTCCTGCTTAATCCACTAAACCACATTGCATTTTAAAATGATAAACACCTTCCTTTGGCAGTGGAAAAATAGAAGCTTAAGAATGTTTAGGAAAATTTCCTGGTGAATATGATCTTAAGGGTTTTGAAAAACTTTAAGATTTACTACAATTTGAATAGTACTTGAGAATTAGGAGTGACAACGTATCGCTTTTGGGGTATGAACCCAAACATTTAATTTATAATCATGATCAGTTTATGAGAGAAGTTAGTAAGCGCCAAATTATTCGCCCAATACAGTGAGCTTTGCTATGCTATTTTGAATAATTTAGTCCAAAGATCCAGATTTGGTTAGTGTGCTATTCCAGCTCATTCTAGTCATATTAGACGGGAGCAAGGATCCTCTGTACAGAGCATAGTGTGTGACTCTCGTAGCTGCGTTGGGCCAGCTAGATTGCCAGGAACACTGGAAATGGGACAGATCACCCTTTCTGTCACTATCACATTTTGTGTGAGAAGTGGATCAAAGCCTGCAGTGGAAGGTTGCACAAGGGAACCAGAAGCCGAGTAAGTCTCCGTTACCAAATAGTTACCATGCTGCAGAGGGTCAGGGATGGAAACAGCTGGCTGGACAGACCCAGAGGCGGAAAAAGCAGAAGCTCCTTGACCTCCTGACAAAGTCTGGCACTTAATAAATCCTGACTGCTGGACTTCTGTGGAACTGCCACGGGATTCAATCCCATAACCACTGTCTTTAGAGGGTGGCTGAACTTGTTTGCCTTCACCATCAACACCGAGGCTTATCTCTGCAAGTTTTTTAAATTTCGGGCCAAGTGAGTCCAAGAAGCTGTCATCCAGGTCATCAGCAATAAAACTGCAACAACCCACGGAGCCCACAGGAGAACCAGTAGCATCTGCGCCTTCATTATCATAGATCAACAAGCAGTCATTTGCTTCCTGGCCATCGTCTTCCTCCGCACAGGCAAATGCTTTCTAAGACAGAGAAAAAGTGGGGAAAAAATGAATTTTAAGAAAGAGTCAATTGAACAATATAATACTGTTTGCAGAACTCATTTGGATTATGAATACCCAAATTAGGTAATCCATATAAGTAAAGGACACTGTCTATTAACAATCTTGTTCAAAAAATTATCTGGTGTTTGGACAAAAGTATGGTTGACATTCCCTCAAAATTGGGCTAGAACCTTTGTCTAGATTCTACAAACCTTGTGGGAGCCTGACCTGTGACTGTAACACACATCCCACCTAAAAATATCCCAAGAATCCTCATCTCAAACAATCCCTCCCTTTCTCCCCTTCCCCGCAGTCTTTCTTCAAACACAGTATCACTCTTTGTCTGCTTGGATACTAGGTCAGAACTTGGCACTTACCAGTATCAATACCAAAACTCAATGTGAGATCCATTCTAACCATGCCTGTCTGCCCACTAATCTTTGGTTATCAAATGAGAGGCAAGCATCCTACTTTTCAAAGTCTTGTCTGTTTTGTACCCATGTTCCTTTTCTGTTCTATGCTTCCTGACATGTCATTCCTCCCATCACTGATCTTCCATCCTGTTCTTTTTGCCTCCCCTTTTTTGGGGGTCATTAATTCAGTGGTTCTTGAACTTTTTTAGACAGAGACTCTTTTGATAATGTGAATACTATACCACTCTCTCAGGAAAATATACACACAGGTATTTGGATATCCTTTATGATATAGGAAATACAAAGTGAACTGATTTGTATTCCTAAAGAAGATGCTGGAAATTCTCATATAAAAGAGATTTGCCCTCAGTTGTTTGTTCAGTTGGAGGAATGAGATGCTACTTGCTATATGCTTTCACGTTGTGGTTATCTACTCATTCTTCTTTTATTATTAATTTGTTTATTTTAGAGATGAGGTCTCACTCTGTTACCCAGGCTGGAGTGTAGTGGTGCCATCATAGCTCACTGCAGCCTCTACCTCCTGGGGGCAAGAAATCCTCCCACCTCAGCCTCCCGAGTAGCTGGGACTGCAGGCATGTACCACTATGCTTGGCTCCCATTCTTCTTTTCATCAGTGACCCAATTTTGACAGCTACCTTAGGTTATCTGTATTATTTTGGCAAAAAAACTAACAAACCATTTTTTCTTACATTTTAACAAGCTGTAAATAAAAAGAACTGCAAAACTGAAGTATATAATCAAATAAAAAGATCTCTAATGTAAGTAAGATAACCAAGAAACAAAGTTTTTCACCAAATTACCTGAGAAAAGTAGGAGTCCAGAAAATTCATGCTTATTGCCCCATCAGCATAGTCCTTATTGGTTCCTCCAGTAGAATGCCTTGTTCTCATGGTTCCAGACTGCCCTGAGGAACAGATGCCAACTCCAGTGACTGCTCCGAATCCTGAAGCAGCCCCTGACACTGTCCCTGTTGCAAAGCCTGCAGCACCTCCGGATTCAGTAGCTGCTCCAAGCTTAGGGGTCATTTCCATTCCTGAAGTGCCTTCCACCACTGTCCCTCTGGCATACGTATTTGTACAAACTTCTAAAAACAAGGGAGAACATTCTGTAATATCTTATGCTGTTATTTGTTGCATTTTTACAGAACGGGTCTTGGGTGTCTATAAGCAGTCACCATGTAAAGCAAGTAAGTGGGAGAAAATACAATTATATGACTAGAGATGATAACATCCCACAGTGTGTTAAGTGAGAGTCATAAAGGAGGGCATATAAGTGGGTGAAAAAGCTCTACAAATATACTAATTTTAAAAATGTACAAAGAAATAAGATGTTCAGTGACAACAGCCAGAAATAGAAAAGACAGGATATTTAGTACACAGCTATGGGAAGCTTCTAATGCAATGCTTGTATGTTTTAATGAAAAAACATTATAATTCAGCAGTCATATGAGCTCAGTATGGAAATCAAAGAGGAAACATACATAATGTAATCATGCAAGTTAGCATGTCTTGGTACCTAAAGAGAATTTAACAAATCACGACTATTCAGCCTGTTACCTTTACATTATGCTTTCATGGAAAGTTATTTTTTCTAGATAATTCTTTATATAGCTCTTGCTATGTAATTCTAATGGGAAAAGCAGGTGAAGATTGGAACATCTGATAAAGGAAGACAGTTACATATTTGGGGAAATCTCATGTGGATTGTGCAGGATGGACACTTGAAAACAATCTAAGTATGGAATTAAGCAAAACTTTAATATTAGGCATTATTATTGTTCTTTTAGTTCACTGAGTAGTTGTGGCACTCAGATAATATTAATGAAATAGCCACTTGATAAAACCAAAGAAATGAACAAATTCACCTGTATGACCTGTATGACAACATAAGTGACCATGTCCTATTATGACTGAATGAAGGAATTAGTGATTGAACTGAAATCAGGATACTGTTAGTTCTGGGAAAGGAAGAAGGAGAACAGGATTGAGGATGTGCACATGAGACTTTAACTGAAAATGTGACCAATGTTTGGAATAGACAAAGTGGGTGGTAGATACATAGATGTTTGTTACATTTTCCCTCACATTTTTCTATATGTGTGAAGTCTTTCCTAATTAAAAAACTAGTAATTGATTGAGAACTATACTTCACTAAAGTTTGGAAAAAGTATGACAAATCTTTAGATATTGAAAATGGTGGCATCAATGGATAAATTAACTTATTGAAGCCAGACATGTCAGGGAATTGACTAATATAATAATATTAAAACAGCTTTTCTCCATTTCAGTGGTAACAGCTCCTGACGTGCACACAGATGAAATTATTAAGAAGATAATTTTAACCACTTCTTATTTTTGAATATCTCTCACTTAACTCACCATTGCTTTCAAATATTTTATGTCCACTTACCAGAACTTTCCATGAAATCGGCTCCATTGGCTGTTATAGGAGGCACACAAATATTTGTGATTTCCTGCAAACCATGTGAAAAATAAATTAATTTAAAAGTGCACTAGATTTCAGAACAGTATAGTGACAAGTGGCCCCTTGCAAATTTGTAAATGATAACATTACAACAAGTGCAAATTCTTGCAGGGATAACCATTTTTATGATTTGACATCTGAAGAGCTAAAATCCTAAAAGCCTCCATCTATTCAGCACTGACTCTCAAACTGAAGGTCAAGAAATCTCTTATTTTTATGTCCCTTTGCCTCTTTTCCTATCTCAATGTAAATCAAACCTTTTTTCTATTTAATTGAAATAAATAATTTATGAACTTGATGTTTACCTTGTCTTCAGGATGGGCTCCTTCAATTCCCCACTGATGAATTGTTCCTTCTGAGCCATCAGGAACTGGGATAAAACCACCTGTCACTCCCCCAGTAGAACCTGCCCCACAGTCGCAGGTCAACAGCAGAAGGGGGGCCACTAGTGAAAAACAAAACAAAACATCAGAACACTTGACTAATTTAGGAACTATTTAGCGTGACAATTGTCAGAAATGTTACAAAGAAAATATAGTATCTTAAGTACTTGTAGAAAATTCCTAATGAAAGCCAAAATTAGTTTCTACAAATGAAACTTGGTACAGTAAGCACACTAAAATTTCATGGGATTATGAAACTGAAGGAGACAGATCAGATCATTTCTTGTTGTTTTTTTTTTTTTTGGTATGTTGTCTTAAAATAGGCACTGATGTATGGTGAAAGTGGCTGTTTGGCTCCTCAATCCTTTTCTTTTATATATTTTTATGATTATTGCATTTATTTGCACATTTGGGGCTATGTATATTGTGTCAGGTGAATATACACAATGTATATTGTGTCAGGTGAATACACAGATAAATATATGACCAGAATGGTGCAGATTTTAGGTGGGCACAATGGTGTTTTGGCAATCTAGTCTCTAATTATCTCTTAGTAAACAGTAATTAACCAGAAAACTCTGGTTAATATTAACATCATATGCAATTAATTAATATTAGCCTATGATACCCTATTTGTATTTCCCTAAGTTTGACTAGTGTTCTCTTTTTATCTTAGAGTCTCATGAGATGAAATGAATATGGAGAAAACATCTTAGAAAGTGTCACACTCATGGATAAAGCCATAATTTTGACCATGAACATTACTAACAGTGTGTAGAAAGTATTCATGATTTGCTTTTCTCTTGATTATCTCGTGCTGTCTTCTAAATGTCTGACATATATAACTTCTGTTGCTATATTGATATAGACTGTTAGCAAGTGACATGTTATACATTTCAGATTCTTTCTGAAAATGCCATTTCCCCCTAGCTTTACCTATAAAACATCAGAGAATATTCTTTCCCCATTGCACAGATGAGCAGGGCAGCATGGAGGCCTTTGCAAATGAGGACACCCCATCCAACAGAGAATGAAACATTGGATACTCACACAGCAGCAGCAGGAGACCAAGGAGCAGCAGGCCGATGGCGGCAGGCCCCAGCCTCCCTGAGTGCGGCCTGGTCCTAGGCCATGTGGTTGGGTAAGAAGTTCCACAGACACCCCTGTTGTCACACTGACAGACTTCCAGTGTCAAGCTGCCTGGCATCTCACACCGATTGTTCTGACTGTCTGTAAGTACCAGGGAGATGTGGTATACTCCAGGAGCTATCTGTTCCTGGGCTCTGAGAAGGGCCGAGGTAGCTGTAGAGAAAGAATCATGCAAATCAACAGTGGGACGAGGTGTCTTTTCAGTCTGTTTTGTGTTGCTGTAACAGAATATCACAGACTGGATAATTCACAAAGAAAATACATTTATTTCTCACAGTTCTGAAGGCTGGGAAGTTCAATATCAAGGTGTCAGAATCTGATAAAGGCCTTTGAACTTCATCATCCCATGGTGGAAGGCGGAAGGACAAGAGAGGAGAAGAGCAAGTGGGGGCTGAACTCACCCTTAAAACAACTCACTCTTTCTGTAATGAACCCACTCCCATGGTAACACCATTAATCCATGCATGAGGACAGAGACCTCATGACCTCATTACATCTTACAGGTCTCACCTCTCAACACTGTTGCAGTGGGGATTAAGTTTTCAACACACGAGCTTTGGAAGACCTATTCCAACCGCAGCAGTGTCTTACGCTCTTACTACTTATTTTCATTAGCAGAGTTAGAGTTGCCACAAACAGCAGGGTTGATAATAGAGAGAGGTTTGAGCAGTGATGAGGGCTATAACCGGTTCCAGTGGGTAAATCTGTCTATACCTGCCTCCTTGTCCTCTCTGCTGCAGGTAGGCTCATTATTCTCCCCCATGAGACTCAGTTCTACTCTGCTTTTCCCACTAAAGAAGATGGGCAGCATCATTTAGAGTCAGGCACCGCTCTTCTGGGGCTTAACCACTCTCTGGTATGTCTGCACCCATCCTCAGACTTGTGTGGCCCTCTGAGTGTGTATGTGTTCCTGACTCTGTGTTCTTGTGTTTTACTTATCAAGACTTTCAACTTTAGCTGCTACTACCTCAACTGCTTTTCCCAGTTCTTATACCATGAGCTGCAGGTCTATGATATGGGATTTCTTTGTGGTGATGGCCTATTGCCTATCTGAGTCCTGAGAACAGACTGTTTTCTATCTCCCATTGCTATGTTGCCTTTTTTTAAGTGGACCCCACAACAGTTCCTGTAAGGTTCAGTATTGCATTTCTTGAATCCTTTTTGATCCCACCACACCCTTTGACATTGTGCCTTGCCCACCTAGTCTAATCACTGTTGCCTTGCCCAGTCACACCTGGGCAGGTGTGTCTTGTGCCACATCCTGGCCCTCTCTGATCTTTTTTTGGCAGCCTCGTCATTGGTCACGTATCCAGTAAACTCATTTGGAGCAAAATGCTACATGCACAGTTTGGAGATAGATCTTTATGCCAGAAGTGTGAGGGCCCAAGGGAAGATGACCATGGAGACCAAGATCCTTTTGGTAACTCTGGCAGTGGCTGCTACTTAGGACTGAAGGACATGCTTTAACAGCATGTACATTCATGAAAGGAAGCAAGGCTGGTTCAGAAAGGAGCTGGGGAAAAGTGAGTTTACTAAGGGTTTGAAGTGATCTCTTCATCACTATGAAATCCAGAAAGGATGGAGACTTTTAGGAAGTCTAGTGTCTATTTCTATGACACTTCTGAAAAGCACAGACAATGTAAAATAAGTACGATAAATGTTAGGAAAGAGAAAGAATGAATTAGCTCCTCCCTGTTGGATAAAGGGTTTGCAAGTTTCAGTCCACCATGCTCTCAAGGTTCCTGACTAGTGACAGTGTAAGTGGCACTCCCTGCGAGCCTTGAGCAGGCTGACTTCTTCATGCTACATGTCTGCTCATAGACTGCTCCATTAGAACAAGTTTATGTATTTAGTATTTCGAAATCTAAGCAGCTTTGTGATAAATAGATATCTGACTTTTTTTTTTTTTGAGATGGAGTTTTTACTCTTGTTGCTCAGGCTGGAGTACAGTGGCACGATCTCAGCTCACTTCTGCCTCCTGGGTTCAAGTGATTCTCCTGCCTCAGTCTTCTGAGTAGCTGGGATTACATACATGCGCCACCACACCTAGCTAATTTTTGTATTTTTAGTAGAAATGGGGTTTCACCATGTTGGCCAGGCTGGTCTCGAACTCCTGACCTCAGGTGATCCTCTCACCTTGGCCTCCCAAAGTACTAGGATTACAGGCATGAGCCATGTGCCCCACCTAGATGCCTGACTCTAATCTTTTTTTTGAGTGCACTAAGGAAGTAGAAATAAACAGATTTAAAATGTTAAAATATCAAATGAACCCTAAAAAGGATTCAAAATAAAATATTGAATGGTGCTAACAGCATATCATTCCTTTTCTCTTCTGAAAAGAGAAATAATTCACAAGGCTACTACCACATCTTCATTGAAAAGAATTTTTCAAGTTACTTTTGGAAGGACCTGCTCTTACATGATCTTCCTTATCCTTCTGGAAATATAAAGGAGCAGTTTGCATTTGTAGAAGCAACTTTACTGTTACTCACCATTGAGGGTTGTGATACTCCATATGACAGGCAACTTCACAGGTTGATCTTCCAGTGCAAATGTATAGGGGCCGGTGTATCTATTATTCAGTGTTCTAGCGGAGACAACCACGGAAGGTGAAGAACTGCAAATCGCATCTTTATCGAGGACAGCTGTTGGACAATTGTCACTGAAACCGGGTACTCTAACATATACTGTGCCTGTAGAAGTTCTACCCGTGTATTCTGTAAGAACAACGTTTTAGAGTTAAAGAAATGTATAGAACAAAGTTGTACAAAAAAGGAGAATCTTTACATTTCTCTTTTCTGCAGCCAACTTAGTGTGTCTTCTCATGAAATACTATATTATCCTCAGAAGTAAAAAAAGTCATCCTATTTCCGCATCTTGTAAAAAGCAAATTGCAATTTACCAAACAGGCTGATGTCTCCAATTATAATTAATTGAAAAACAATATAACATACTTGAACCCAAGACCGGTAAGATGATGAATTCACTAATTTCAAATGAAATCAGCACAAAAATAATAACTTTCTTAAATGTGTTGATTTCACTTGTAATCAATGTGTGAAAGGTTTTTGCTTCTAAAGCACACATTTTTTATTTGGAATAAAAAATTATATATTTTTAATACTGAAGATATAAAAGTTTATTAAATAAAAATTTTAAATGCTGAAAATAAAATATAATGAAATAAAAATCTCTCTGTGGGGGCATTATGAGTCATTTCTGTTGTTACCCTTACTACTTTTTTTCCTGTTTTCCCAAATGGAAATATTTTTGATATTTATTTTTTTGGGGGGGCTATGTTTTTTATTACCTTCAACGTAAATTATTTTTATACTTGGGGAAACACATATACTCAATGAATATGATTTTAAAACATTCTAGAAGAGGAAATTGTATTGTTCAATGATAAAAGTACATGAGGTCTCTATAGGTACCTCACTAAAGCACCTCACATTCACGTTGAGCTTCCCTGATGTTTTTTGTCTATGAATCCTCACCCATCCCCTCAAACCCAGGGATTTCTGTTGGTCAAAACATTTCTGCTTCAACTACTGCAAACCATAGGGACCTAACATAGAATTCGCTGGTTCAAACTCTACTGAGAAGTTGGAACTCTTAGTTTTCTCTCCTGGATTCAGTTGCCTCAGACTTGAGGCCCAATGCTCCTAAGATAATTCTCTCTCTAGTGGTAAAGATAATTCTCTCTCCCTAGTGGTAAAGATAATATATTGAATAATCATAATCATCTATGCATAGAGAAACATCAATTACAATAACATTTCTCTAAAATGATTCAAATAGTTTTCTTACCGTCTATGGCCAGAACCTCAGCTGTGATTGTTTGGTTAACTATGAAAGTGGAATCTCGGTCCACATTTTTGACAAATTTGATTTCAGCAGTTTTTGAATCAATCATTAGGTAACCACCATTGTTACGTCCCATGACATACCTGTTTCATAATATTAAAAAAAAATAGTTTTCTTTCAAATGTGGAATATTACATATTTAATGAAAATGACTCATTTTATATTTAGTATATTCATATTTAATATATGTTGACATGGAAATATGCTTTTATAAAAAGCAGCAGAAAATTAACATAGCATGGATGAGCCATATTTCATAATTCTTTTTTTTGAGACAGAGTTTTGCTCTTGTTGCCCAGGCTGGAGTGCAATGGTATGATCTCAGCTCACCGCAACCTCTGCCTCCTGGGTTCAAACGATTCTCCTGCCTCAGCCTCCCGAGTAGCTGGGATTACAGGCGTGAACCACCATGCACAGCTAATTTTGTATTTGTAGTAGAGATGGGGTTTCTTCATGTTGGTCAGGCAGGTCTCGAACTCCTGACCTCAGGTGATCCATCCACCTCGGCCTCCCAAAGTGTTGGGATTACAGGTGTGAGCCACTGTGCCAGGCCCATATTTCATAATTCTTAAGCATATATTAGCTGAGTTTTCCAACTCTGCTGTGCACAATAAAATAAAATACCTGTGTCCTTGCTCCACATAATATAGCAATTATTTTGCATGGTGCCGTTATATTTTAGGCATATATGTCTTTGTATGTGCTGTTTTATATGATTAAAACATGTTCTTATGGTGCACTTCTACTCCTTTGTAAGGCTCAACTGTAAGTTTCCATGAGACATGTTCCCCATTTCTGTTGATAGGCTAAGGCATTCTTCTCTTGGTTTCCACTGTAACTTATGCTTACGTTATCTTTGCTTCCAGTACAGTTAGATGATCACCTAATGGTTTAGCTAAATGTTACTTCTTGAGTTACTCAGTTTCTTGTTTTTATCAATGTCATATCTCTGTTCTTGGTACATAATAGTTTATGTGTTATGTTGTGATAGCTTATAGATTAAAACCTCATCAAGAAATAAGATATAAATAAAAATAGTCTTACTTGACATTTGAGGCAGCTTTGCGAGTGTCCTCATCGATGGCTTGATATGTTCCCAGGATATAATCCACCAATTTTTTGCTACTTATGCCTTTTTGCACAGCAAATGTCTTGGAATCAGGACGGAATGCTATTCCTTCTCTAACATTTATTACCTCAATTGTGACTGGGGTTGACTGAACTCGGTATCGAGAGATTACTGATTGGTGAAATTCAGCTTTGTTTTTGACAGCAATACTAAATTTCATGCTTTGTAGTTGTTCATAATCTAGAGCCTGGAGAAAAAACAGAATTAGAAGGCAGTTTCACAAAAACATACTCCCGCAAACCCGGTAGATGATGACAGCACACTATGCAAGATGCTGTGAATGAATTCTTTTGTTTTTAAATACCAAAACAGCCTCAGAAATTATTGTAATGTTGAGATAGAGAAAGATTTAGGATTCTTAACTCATGAGACCCCAGTTTGGTACTGATATTTACAAAGCAGGGTACCTCTTTCAGATCAGCGAGACATCATCATAGTCTCTTTAGGCTCTGAGGTGCAGTGGAAAGAACCCCAAGTTTGCTATGGTAACATGATTTGAATCCTGGTTCTGCTGCTTAATAGCTGTGTGACTCAGAGAACAATGTTTGGTTTCTCTGATCCTCACCTCTCCACTTCTGCAAAAAAAGCCTTACCTCATCAGGATGTAGTGAGGACTGAACAAATCAAGCCCCCAATACATTCTTATAACTGGCAGTTATGGTCATTTGCAGAATCTTCATTGGATTTATGTGCAATGGTGTCTTTCCTGACTTTAAAAATTCCTAGGTGGGAAAGGCAAACTATTTTCACAGTCTTGGTTGGCAAATAGGCCCCTGCAAAGCAGTGAGTGGGTGGCCCAGCAACTCTTTGTAGACCCATTTTCAGAAGGTCTTGCATGATAGCCATTTGTTTGATCCCCTTATTGAGGTGACCCAAATCAAGGCCTGAGGAATCCCAGGATAACTTTTCTTCATTCACTAGTACATTTTTTTTGAGAGTGATGAGATGAGAAAATGCTCATATTGGTTACACCTGTATATCACTAAAAGTGATTCAAGTAAGAGATCTGGATTTAAGTTTTAACTTTGCAATGACTGACTTTGTGTGCTGAAGCATTTTCCAGTGAAGCAGAAGAGAAAGATGCCTAAACAGGGAACTATAATACAAGGGGGTAAGAGGCAAAAGAGATTATAGGGTCTGTGTGTGAAAGCAAAGGAATAATTCTACTTAGGAGAGCTATGAAGGGTTCCTGAGAGGTAATCATCTAAGCTGGGTATTGAAGGATGCCGGGAAATTACCCAGGCATAGGTGAAAGCAGTTGCAGGCTGAATACAGATGGCAAATCGCCTTGTGAATTTCATCTTAAAGGGCTAGCAGCTAGCAACGCTGGCTGACTGTAGAGTCACCTGAGGAGCCTTAAGGACCCACTGCTGCCTGGGCTTCTCCAATGGTTCCTACACCCTTACTGTCCGAGCAAAGTTGCAGGTGACTTGAGTTGGTAATTAGGGTTGAGGGCCAACTGCATAGCCAGTGTAGAGCTAGGGATGGTTTTAAAGAGAAGAGTAAGGGATCCAAACTGTTTTTAAGAAAAATGTGGTGGCGAACTGGTAAGAACGAGTAGAACAAAGTCAGTAGAGACAAGAGGTAGGGATATCTATTAGGAGGGACTGCAATCGTCTAAGAGAAGAGAGGCAAAGCCAGTCCAGGACACAGGCAGTAAGAAGGTAGAGGAGGGTCAGATTTCAAAGACAATTTCTAAGACTGTATGCTGTGAGGAAATGCCACGATTCAGGGGTAAGGGCCACGTTTCTAGTTTGGGAAACTGAATGACACCAATACATGAGATAGAGAATAGCTCACTCCCAGGCATTGCTGGGAGTTTATAACAAAACCTTTGCAAGTGGGGATGGCTGTAGCACTTGTTCTGAAGAGTAGAGTAACAAAGGTCTGCACGTACAGCTTTCAGCAGCCCCTTGTTAAGGCATTATATGATCTGTCACTCAACTGGATTTAAGATTTAAATAAGGATGCGCCCATGGAATCTAAAATGCTGTACCAAAGGCCAGGTGCAATGGCTCACACCTGTAATCCCAGCATTTTGGGAGGCCGAGGTGGGTGGATCACTTGAGGTCAGGAGTTCAAGACCAGCCTCAACAATATGGTGAAACCTAATTTCTACTAAAACTATAAAAATTAGCTGGGCATGGTATCACACAATGTGGACCCAGCTACTCAGGAGGCTGAGGCGGGAGGATCACTGGAGCCTGGGAGGTGAAGGCTACAGAGAGACAAGATCACACCACTGTACTCTTGCTTGGGTGACAGAGTGAGACTTTGTCTCAAAAAAAAAAAAAAAAAGAAAACCCCAAAAACCCCAAAACCAACCAATCAACCAACCAAAAAAACCAAAGTGCTGTACCAAGGAAGGGGCCCAGGTCACACTCTCAGATAAGGAGTCTGTCATAGCCAAGCATATTAAAAGCTTTACTCAATTATTTGTCTTTTATTTTGCAGATTTTGTTCATACATTCCCATTTTGTAGGAAGAGTAGCAATTTCTTCTCTACTGACTGTAGCTAATCCATTTAAAACAGATTGACAAATTGGCAAGCCATGATTCCACCTATTCTTATCTCGTCCTAACTTCAATCTAATTGTTGCGAATGAGATTAAGTCAAGAAATGTGTTTTGCTTTCTTGTGCTTAAAGTATGGACAGCCATAATACATTACTATGTGCTTAAAGTATACGTAGTCACTCCCATAGCATATTAGTGTGTTTGTGTTTATTACAGAAAGTTCAATAGCTTGGAAAGAGTTCAAGATGTTAAGAGAGGTTGTCCTCAGGTTATGGGGCTCTATGGGGATTTAAAAAAATTCAATCTACTTCTATGTGTTTTCTATAATGAAATGATATTAACAAATAAATATATTTTATCTGTAGAAATGATCGTTTTGGTTAATACAGTTTTTTTTTTTTTTTTTTTTTTTTTTTTTTTTTACCAGTGAAGGGAAATCAGACCTTACCTTCACCACTTTCAGGATGCCTTCATTAGTTCTGGGATCAGTTTGTATTTCAAACCAATTTCCTTCATTCCCAGAGGTAAAGAAATATACTGCAAGCCAATTATCTGTGTACTCTTCATCCAAATCTGTTACTTGAAATCGAAGTAATTCAGAACTTAAGGTATTTTCTTCGATACGTGCTGAATACTGAAAAGGCGAGAAACAGAATTAAAGACTCAATGACAGGTTTTACACGAAGGGATTATGTTACTTCTAAATGGTAATCCTTATTTCTCAAATTCTGTATTTCCTTCTTCTGATTACCGGATTCTTTTATTTTTAAAAAAGCATATTTCTTTAAAGATAAGTGCAGAGAACTTAAATAAGAGCCAACAAACAGGCAAGTACTGAATTAGGATTTCAAAGTATTAAAAATATATATATAAATGATTCTTGAAGGAGCAATGGGTGTACCTGAGAGTCTCTAAACATTGGGAAGTTATCGTTGACATCTTTCACTTTAATACTACATTCACATTGAGTTGATAGTCCTTCTCCATCTTTGTCTGCACCACTCACAACCAGACGATAGCTGCTAGCTTGCTAAATTTGGGTAAAAAATAAAGAAAAATGATTAATCTCTAAGAATTATAATTGAAAACTACTTGATTCTTATGGTTAAGGAGGTGTAAATATTCAAGTTTATGTAGAAGACATTTGCAGGGCTCTGGATGGTTGGGTGGAGGTCTTTAAGGGGCTAGGGCAGGTTTTCTGTTTTTGTGAGCTTCTTACGGCAGGACAGTACTGTATGCTTAGAGCAAAAATGGGCAGTGAGTAGGGTGGGAGTAATAAGCTCACTTATGGAGCTTCTCTGTTAGTCTATTGGGAAAGCCATTTGTACAAAAATAATATGGAGTCTGACAGGGTAGCCTGTGGTAGTGGAGATAGAAGGTGCTGGTGGTAAGTAATGAGGGAGATTGGAGAAGGAGATTCTTTAGTGCTCCAGAAGCAGGGATAAAATTAAAAGGAGTCAGGAGAAAAAGTGTGATATAAAAGAAGGTTTTATTCCAGACAGAAATTTCTCCCTTCATCTAAGACGCTTGCTTCTCCTCCATCACATGAGGAGTTAGTCGTAGTTCGATCTTTGTCCATGTATGTCTATGTCAATGCCTTCTTTCACCGCCCCTGTTTAACTACCATTGGTATGTTCAGGGTACAATTGATTCTGCAGGTGCCCAGTACCCATCTCACCTCACCAGAATCACACTCAAAAATGCAAACAATTTCCCTAGATTAGCCCAGTTAGGTACTGAGAACCTCTTTTCTTTTTTTTATTTTCAGGTGAAATGGAGTCACCTCTCTTGGTTTTCTTATAATCAAACCCTTTATTCTTGAACGTTCCCCCAAGTGCTTTGCTGTACCTCTCGGTCAAGAGAATTGGTCAAAGTACGGACTTCCCCAGTGTTTCTGCTTAGAAGGAACATGGGTGTGCCTGCTGGTTCCTGAGAGACAATTTTGAAGGCAATTTTAGAATTCAAGTGGTTTGGTTCATCTGCATCTGTGGCATTTAGTATCATCACCAATGAGTCTAGGAATACAGGAAAATGTTTGTTAAAGAATATGTAACAATTGACATTATGTTTACTTTAAATATTCAAAACAAATTCACATTGGTGCTTATTTCTAAATATCCTAAAATCTTCTATATGTTCAAAAAATTGCATATCACTTGTGATATCTCTTTCCGTCTCTCCCAACCAGGTAGAACTGCACTTCCTATCATTAAAAACCCTTCAGTTCTCTCTAAGCCTTACCTTTGTTAAGATTGAGGCTATATTCTATCTCAATTTTCTCCCTTGACAGATTGTCATAACTCTCCCCTTTCCACAAATTATCCAAGTAATATGAGTGTGTCTCTGTCCCTTACAACCTAAAAGAGCCCAGCTGATGCATCCAGGCTACCCAAGGCTGCCCATTTAGCTTTGGGACTGCCAAATGCTCATATAAATTGTATATATAGAATAAGATACTATTGACCTGATAACCAGACTATAACCTAGAAATACAATGATAGTAAATAATTAGCTCAAATACACATTTTAGAAAGGAAGACCCAGATTTATCTTAATGAATTTTATTTTTCAAAACAACTGATTAAGAGCATAAATTAGTTTATAAAAATGACATATTGTAGTGGTACTCATATTTGAAAGCAGACAAATTGAAAGTGGTAAGTATTGTAAAAGACTTACTTGAGGCACTATTTTCTTCAATTTCACCCATGAAAATTTGTTGTGAAAATACTGGAGGATTATCATTAATATCCAAAATTTTAACCGTTAGTATAAGTGGCTTCTCTACATCTAGTCCTTGAGCATTTAGAGCCCGACATGTGATCTAGGAACAGAGGGAAATGTGGATTATTACTCTGCAATCTTAGTTTTCATACTATTAAAACTTGTAGAAATAAGGCCTCTGTTGGCATATACATAAATTTTGTGCAAAGAATAAATGTTTCCCTAAAGGGTAGACAAAGTGGAAAAAGGTGCCTGCTCTGGGCAGACCAATTGGGCAAATTGCCCCTTCCACCAGGCTAATGCTGTGTCATGGCAAACTGAAGCACTTGGCATCCTAGATTTCAACCCTCACTCATGCACCCTCTGCTGTGTTCCCTCAGGCAAGGCTCTGTGGAGGGACTAATATCGTTATTTGCTGGTGGACTGATTCATGTACTGAACTCTCCTCTAAATTTACCAGTAGAAAAGTGTCACTTTCTAAAGCAATGGTGTACAAGGAGAAGGGTAGCCCAATGTTGAGGACCCAAACTTACCAGGAAGCTTGGAGTTTCCTCTCGGTCAACTATAGCTGTTATGTTAATATCGCCAGTGTTTTTGTCAACAACAAAGATTCCAAAAGGCGGCTGATCAATTCCCACTCCAGATATTCGGTAGGTAATTTTCTGGGTTGCCTGGTAATCTGAAGTAATCTACAGCCCCAAATACCCAAAATGTTGAGGTGACCATTACTCAAGCCTTTCCCTCTCCACCCCCACTTCCATAGTCTAAAGTCATCTATTTATTCAATTCACTCTTTTTGACATTGTGCCATTTACATTTTGCCTTGATAGATACTAGGAATATGAAATAAAATCAAACTGTTGCTTTTGACGACCAGCCTGAACCAATGTGTGCTGATCATTTTGGTGTTAGAATATTTGCACAGACTGTGGTCACATGATAGTGTTAAAACGTTAAAAGAAAGTCAAAGACATTTAATATTGACAAAGTTACTCCTGAAGGCTCCCTCTTTACCTGACAACATTAAAAAACAAAAGATATTTATTTAGTTTAAATCAGGGGAAGTGGAGAGACAAAAAGGGAAAGAGATCATATAGTAGAGTTAAAATATGTATTAAAATAATTTACTTTTTATTATGGTAATTTTAAAGCTTTTTAACATGAAAAACGTGAAATATATATAAAGTTAGAATAGTATAACAGGCCAGGCACGGTGGCTCACGCCTGTAATCCAAGCACTTTGGGAGGCCGAGGTGGGCAGATCATGAGGTCAGAAGTATGAGACCAGCCTGGCCAATATGGTGAAACCCCATCTCTACTAAAAATGCAGAAACAATTAGCTGGGTATGGTGGCACACGCCTGTAATCCCAACTACTCAGGAGGCTGAGGCAGGAGAATTGCTTGAACCCGAGAGGAGGAGGTTGCAGTAAGCCAAGATCAGACCACTGCACTCCAGCCGAGGCAGCAGAGTGACTCCATCTCGGAAAAAAAAAAAAAAAAAAGAATAGTATAATAAACCTGATACATCCTATTACTGAGCTTCAACAATTATCAATACATGGCCAATCCAAATAATCCAAATTTTGCTCCCAACCACTTCTTTGTCTTACACATGCATTATTTTTCCTATTTGTTTGCTACACTCTGTAGCCAAGTAAGCCTTCTACATTAAAATTGGTTAGTATGTCTCAATTCTTTTTCATAACCCTAGAAGCTACCTTCCTCTCTCTCTTTCTCTCATTATTATTATTATTGTACTATTTTGTTGAGGATACCAGTTCACTTGTTCTGTGGACTCCTCAGTCTTCATTTTGTTATTTGGAATTGCCATATTATTTTAATTTACACCTTATACATTTATTCTAAAAACTCATACTGCCCCTGTCGATATAACTTACCTTGGCAATAGGGTTTCTTTTTGAGTTATCTTCTCCTTCTCTGCAGGGTTTGGCAAATTTCACCCATTCACGTTTTTGCCTTCTTTTAGCTTGTTGCATAGTCATCTCTTCTTCGTCATATTGACCTTTCGTCTTATGTAAAAAGGGATTCCATTTGTTATGCAAATTAATGGTAATTTTTACTTAGAATATTGATTACAGACACCTAGGTTGAGGAACCCCCTATGTTTCAAGATCTCTAAGACTGTTAGGTGTCTAATTAGCTCTCCTTGATACTTTGTCAAGCAAGTGATAAATGTTAAATAACTAAAATAATTACAAAGCTATATGATTTTTAATATTAGCATTTAGTCATATTTTATATTTTCTTTTTATACTCCACAGTATCTTACTGGGCCCATAGGGTTTGACCAGTTGATTTGCTTAAGATAAGAAGAAAAGAATGCGTGAAATAAATTATAATAATGACATTTATAGATGACTAGTTTTTAAATATTGTTGTCAGTTACTAGAATTTTAGTTCTATTTATTTTCACAATTACTGAATAATTTTAGATATTAACTATTTATTTCTCCTAAACACAATTTAATTTTTTAAACTAAACTATTATTTTAAGTATAAAAACCTTTTTCATACTTTACCTCTATTCGCAATTCTCCATGAACCAATATGACCACCTGCAGACATTTAAATAAAGTCAAATTAAATGTGAATTCTTCAAATAAGGAATTACATACAATGAATAATCCCGATTATTATATTCCATTGTTCATATTGTGATTTGTTTCTATTTCAAAAGAGGTAAGTTTCAAGAAACAATAATCAAAGGGTAAGTTCCTACTAGGAAAAGGAATATTACTGTCAATATAAACACATTTCACCAGTTTTTTAATTGACTACAGAATTTTGATGACATAAAGAAGAACCTACTGGACTTTGCAAAAACTATGCCTAATAGTCAGTTGCAGCAACCAGACAATTCTTACCTGGCTGCTTTGCATACAGTTCCCAGAAGCTATGAAAATCATCACTTTGGGAAACAGTGGTAAGCACCATTGTGAAATGCTTCAGAACGGGGCCACAGGGGATTATTAAAAACCATCAGCCACCCAACTGATTTGTAGGAAGGCGATCCTGTATTAGTCCTCTGCAATTACAGAACATTTTCTCTAATTTTACAAGTGAAAAGAATGGAATGGAACCAGTCTGGTTTAGAGAACAAAACATAAAAGATGAGGATCTGCTATTCCAGTCACAAACCCTGTTTACAGTGAGGCATGGATCTGTTCATCTCTGCTCTGTTACTTCACTTTAAATATTGAACTTAATTTTCAGATTGGTCCAAAAAAATATTAAATGAGAGTAAAATGAAGCCATGTAAGCTAGGGTCTTCACCTTCTCAAGAATATATGAGATGTTCATCTGTGTCATTTTTCATCTCTGTTCTGCCTGGCATGCATTACCTTTTTCTACTCCACCCACTTAAATATTGCTCATCCTTTCAGATTCATCAAGTTTCAACAACCTCCCTGAAACTGTCTTTACTGATGTCTCTTTTCCTGAGTTTGTGTAATACATATTCTGTACAATGAATTTAGCCCATGATGGTTTACCACAGTTTATTATTTCTTGTTTTATGAGCATGAAAAGAATTTCTGTGCTAAGCCAGGAGAATTGTAAACTTTCCAGTTCAGTGCTGTTGGTTTTTTTTTTTTTCTTGTAACCCTCACAGGTGCTTAACAAGTATTTGCTAATCCACTGATTATCTGATGAATCTGTAGAAAAATAATGGTGGAAAATCAGTTAAAAGGAAAAAAAAAAAAACTAGAAGAGTAATAACAGTAGCTAATGTTTATTGTGTAGTTTTGGTATCAGCTGCTATTCCTAGAGTTTTATACTTATTGTCTCATGTAATACTTACAGCAGGCACCTGAAGGAGATTCTAGTATTATAATCCCTAGTATAAGGATGAAGAATTGGAGATGTGAGGCAATGAATACTTTGCCCTAGCTAGTAGCCATAACAGGATAGCAACCGCAGCAGCCTAACTCCAGAGCATGTACCTCTGGTACCTACTACTAAATTCTTTTTTTCGCTCTTTTTGCCCCGGCTGGAGTGCAATGGCATGATCTCAACTCACTGCAACTTCCACTACCGGGTTCAAGGGATTCTCCCGCCTCAGCCTCCCGAGTAACTGGGATTACAGGCGTGGGCACACCACCACACCTGGCTAGTTTTGTGTCTTTAGTAGAGACGGGGTTTCACCATGTTGGCCAGGCTGGTCTTGGACTCCTGACCTCAGGTGATCCACCTGCCTTCGCCTCTCAAAGTGCTGGGATTACAGGTGTGAGCCAACTACTGCTAACTTCTAATGAAAGTTGTCATAAATAGAAAACAAACAAACAAACAAAAACTAATGGTACAAAGACAATTATATGACAGTCAATTTAGATTTCTATTTGGCCAAAGGCTGTGGTTGCTCCTGAAACAATGTAGATTTATTACATTGTTTATTTTCTGGGGTTATAATGAATAGACTAGTCTAAGTCTGAACCAAATGAGTAATTATGTCAGACATAAGAAGTCAGAACTCTTCCGTTCTAGACATTCCAGCTGAAACCTTGATTCCAAAGAATATGTGTTCAAATTTGTCATGGAAAAGAACCATTACTTGTGGTTATAACAAGTCTCAAAATGATTTTCCAACGTTGTTGCTCTTTTTTAAAGTAATACCTTGAGTTACTTGGAAGAAAAGACCGCAGCAAGGGAGTAACTGCACAATTGCTTTCTCAGACAATAAGAACGACTCAGCTACACGTGAGAGGAGGGATGGGCCAGGCAGGCTCCCCTTTACAGGAAAACTGGCGAGTCATCCCGAAAATATGAATCATGCTTGGACTAGCCCCACAGAGAAAGATTCTTCTAATAGACAATAAGGTACAATTTCTGTTTTCCTGGGAAGTAGGTGGCAGGAGACATTTCTGAATATTGCAATGATCTTTAGATTTTTAGAGGACATCACAGCCTCACGTTATTTTCAATAGTATTTTTTAAAAAACAAGTTATTTTAGTTAATTAATATTTATATAAGGGCTACTTGTTTTAGTTAATTTACTAATATAATAATTTTGGATATTTTAAAAACAATTTATGTGTTTTTATTTGTAAATCTGTTTCTTTTCATTGGCAAAATTGTATATATTTATCATGTACATGTTGTTTTGAGGTATGTATAAACGGTGGAATGACTAAATCAAGCTAATAAATGTTTACATAGTTTTCTGATGATTTGAATGAACTAAGCTGTCTCTTTTGGCGGCCTGGATTGGAAATACCAATGTGGAGTAAACCTCCCTTATTTTGAGAATTACTATACTTTTGTTTCTTTTTTGTTTTCTGGTTATTTTGTAAATTTTAATTATATGATTTTTAAAGCATTGATATAGCCTTAATGCCTTGGTATAGATATGAGTTACAAATATTATCAAAAGCACATCTAATTATTAAATTTAAAAATATATGAAATAAAGCAACTTGATATCCATATGCTCTATTTGTTAATAAAAAGGTATATGGTTATATCATTAAGGTTCCTATTGAATATGGTATGTACACAATAAATATAATCTGAGGATATGGGTAGCTAGATTAAACAAAAAGCAACTATAATAGCACCCGCTCTTTAGTTTGGCTGAGATCTTGTTTAGGGTTACCTCATACTTTAGTGTAGCAGGGGACAGAACATAAGACTATGGATTAGATGCAGGGAGCTCATCCCAGCCAGGTCTAGGGCCTGACTACACTTCTGATTTCTAGTATGGGGATTCTTGTGGAAATTTGTAGAATGAATTAAATAATTCAAATAAATCAGTCCAAATTTAAAACATGATTTTGTATTTATTAAACTTTTTTTGGAAAAATGTCATGAAATATACACAGGTAAGTAATATCATTCATATTAGCATATTTCATAATATCTCACAGCTTTCTATATATGTTGAAATTTAAAATTTAAAAACCCTAAATATTGTGATAAACTTTGTGTTTATCAAGGCAAATTTCTTAATTGAACAAAGTTGATATATGTCTAATTACATGGAAACTATTTGTGAAGAATTCAATTTCCAATAACTGATTTTTAGAGTAAACTCAATTAATTTAGAAAGTTAAGCCTTGTTTCATGACAGAATGCTAAGAAAAATAAATATCCTTGGATATTCTTAAATGCTCATTTGAAATGCTGTGTAGGCTGCAGTCAAGTATGATAATATAAAATTGGATACTGGATTCTGAATCACTGAATTTAAATCCAACTCTCAACCATGTACTAGCATATAACTTGAGAACATTCCTTAATCTTTCAGTTTCTTCATCTGTACAACAGGAATATTAATTTTACTTACCTTATAGGTTTGTTGTGAGGATTAAATAAATTAATTAGGTGTAAAGCACATAGGTGGGCCCTAGCCCATAGTAAGTTAGTTTTATTAAATTGACATTGAAATTTAATAAAATGTTAACCCAATTCTGTCACCAAACTTCAAAAAGAGCTGTTTTTGAGACAGAGTCTCGCTCTGTCACAAGGCTGGAGCGCAGTGGCATCATCTCAGCTCACTGCAACCTCCGCCTCCCAGGTTCAAGCGATTCTCCTTCCTCAGCCTCCCGAGTAGCTGAGACTACAGATGTGTGCCACCAAGTCCAGCTAATTTTTGTATTTTTAGTAGAGATGGGGCTTCACCATGTTGGCCAGGATGGTCTCAATCTCTTGACCTCGTGATCTGCCCACCTTGGCTTCCCAAAGTGCTGGGATTACAGGTGTGAGCCACCGCGCCCAGGCTAAAAGAGCCATTTTTATATGAAGTGACCTGTTATTATTCATTATCAAGGTGCATAAGAATGTTCTCTTTCTTGACCATGAGAAAGAGAAAAGAAATAGTACTCCACTGTACAACTGTGTAGGTTGCTCCTTGAATAATGCCAGGGCACTGTTCACACTGTAGTTTATGTGAATGCAACTCCTGGAGTTGTGCAGTGTACAACCTAGCCAGCTGCACAGCAGCTCTCCAAGAAAAAGGTATATATTAGATAGATTCAAATATTCATCTTATGATTATGGATAGTAACCAATTGTCTATATAATTTTCTTATGGTGAACTACTCAAGGCAAGGCCTCACCTTAGGCTACCAGACTGACTCTTAACTGGACAGAAAGAGCCAAAGGCTAAAAGGTTTGTGAGAAACCTCATGAGCACTGAGTGTTCTAGCTCCAGATGAAAACCGGTTTCAGGTATGAAGCAAGAGGGAGTGCTAATTGGTAGAACTAATTACATCTTTCCCGACTTCTGCCCAAGTAGGCAGGGCTGGAAGAACCACTTGGCAAGGTTGTTCTGATTTTAGAATATTAACTTTTTGAGAGGTTCAGTAGGACATTTATTTTTCTATGTATTAGCAGTACTAGAAACTGGGTCAATCAGGAGAAGAAGAGATACCTCAGAGATTTTTCATTTTGTTATACATTTGGGCCATTTAGCCTAAAATTCTTTTTCTAAAGATTTTCTTTTTTAGATATTTTATAGAAAACAAAGTGGTTGAAGATAGTTGTGCTCTATTTAGAGCACTTGCTAACTCAAACTTGGTATTTAAACTACTTCTCTCTTTTTTTTCCTACCACCAACTTCTTTAAAAAAAATTGTACTCTAAAAATCTTTAGATTTCAAACATCTCTATTAATTTTTAGTGAGGAAAGCTTTACCTAATATAGTAACATAAAGTTATATAGCAAATTGTTCAAATGCTCATAGAAGTGTTGGATGACAAACTGTTTTGAATTTGGTGGACTATGAAACACAATGGTTTCCTTTGAAAATAAATTTTTTTTTCAAAAGATTAAATCTCTGAAGGTAAGCATTTTCAACCACGAGTCCTTTCCTCAAAAACGTTTATTTTACATTGCATAAAATGGATCAAACAAGCACAAGAAACTGATAAATATTACATTTTTTTCAACATAGACAGTTATTCCCCATGTCTTCTCCTCCCAAATACAGCTTTTATTTTTTCCTGTCAATTTAAAATTTGATGTGACAACTGTTTTTGATATACTCTTTAGCTGAAGACAAATGTAGGCCCTTTCTTGGTTTAGTAACACTGGTATCCATGGTTATTTAAGATAGTAAGACACAATATGAAGAAGATATCAAGAATTACTCCACTACGAAAAATAGTACAAGTGATAAAAATTAGAGGGTACAAACCACTTCATCTTTCTCACAGCACTTTTAAATTGTTTTGCATGCACCGCTGCTTTATTCTCACTATGGCCATTTTCATTAGGCAGGGGGTGGGGTATGATTCTTATTTGACAGTTGAGGAAACAAAGCCTGTAGTGAGTCAGTGGCATAGCCAGAGATTTAAGTCTATAACTTTGCTATTATTTCTCACTGTTCTAGGCAACCCATGTATGGATGGTGGATTATTACAAAACCTTTAAACACCTCTGCCAACTTTCAGACCCCACCTGCAACAACAAAAGATGAGCATTTCCACCTGAGAATGCTTTAGAAAACATTGCTTTCCCCCCCACCATAACCACATTGTTTTAAAACTCTGGGTGGCTCCCCACTTGTAAAAGGTTTCCGTGAGCCTTCACAGAAGGCACCTTTCAATCTGACCCTCAGCTGCCTTTCCAATTCATGTCCAGATTCTCCAAAGCAAACTGTCATTCTAGTCAAACCGGTGTGTCCATTTCCCCTAGGCAAATGTCCTAACTGTGCCTGCCTTTGATTATACTCTTCTGACAACCCACGAGATCTCCTTTTGGCCTGCGCATCTATACTTATCCCAAATCAGCTCAAATTTCACTGAATCCATAAGGACTTGATTGCCTCACTCCTGACTGACCCTGCCTTCTATCAATAGCATTAATAGTAGACCAGTACTGTCCAATAGAAAGATAAGAATCACAAATGCGAGCCACATATAATTTAAAAATTTAGTCACATTTAAAACATTTTTAAAAGGTGAAATGCACTTTAACAATATATCTAATTTAATCTAATACATGCAAAATACTACCATTTCAACATGTAATCAACATAAAAAGTTACTAATGATATATTTTACATTCTTTTGTTCATTCAAAGTCTTCTTCCAATTATGATGTATATTTTATGTTAAACAGCACACCTCAATTCAGACCAACCACATTTGAAGTGGTTTAAAACCACATGTGGCTAGTGGACCATATTGGACAGAGTAGGTCGAGACCACTCAGTTGAACAGTTATGTATGAAGTGATATTGTTGTTTAAATAGCGTGTGTGTGTATGTAAAATTTTCCTGAGTGGAACCAAATGTATGTCATTTCATAGTTTCCTTTATGACTAGAATTATAGGGACATTATGGGGGAGGTTTATTGTTTAGAGAGGGTTCATTAAATCATTCATTTATTCATTCTTCAAACAATTGCATGTCCACTCTAAGATAGCTATAATAAGCATTGGGAATATAAAAATAAAAATTAGCCTCAATATAAGGATGTCACAGTCACTCCAGAATCAGAGGGGTAAGTGAGAGTGGCCTATATGTCAAAGCAGAAAAAAAGAGGCCTCCTTAGCTTGTGGTGGCCCAATCCTATGTCCTCATGGCAACACTATCCCGACAGCCCATGCTGCATGGCCCCTAACTTCCCAAGCTTTGCCATTGGCTTGGACATAGGGGTTATCAGACTACCTGGAGTTCAGCTCTGACATTTCCCATCTGGAAAGGTGGGAAAGTCATATAACTGTCACATTTCTCTTGAACGACATCCTCCTTTCAAATAAACTCATCAGGTACTGAAAACAGTTACATAGTTGTAATAGAAATAGAATTTTAGAGGCTGGGTGCAGAGGCTCACACTTGTAATCCCAGCATTTTGGGAGGCCGAGGTGGGTGGATCCATTGAGTTCATGAGTTTGGGACTAGACTGGTCAACATGGCAAAACCCCATCTCTACTAAAAATACAAATTAGCTGGTTGTGGTGGTGCACACCTGTAATCTCAGCTACTCAGGAGGCTGAGGCACGAGAATAGCTTGAACCCTGGAGGCGGAGGTTGTAGTGAGCTGAGATCATACCACTGCACTCCAGCCTGGGTAACAGAGCCAGACCTTGTCTCAAAAAAAAAAAAAATAATATTAATCATCATCATCATCATCTCAGGGAGAGCTAAGAAAGTCCTTTCTTGAGATCTATCTCCGTGTGACTTCTTGAAGTCCATTTATCTCAATGTTTTTAGATGAAGAAATGAGGTAAATTGACGCCTAGGCCAACCCAGCTTATCATGGAAACCATTACAATTAGCATTAGAAATTGTTTTGATATTCATTTTTAAGGTGTGTTTAACTACTTTAATATCTCCATATAACAGATAATATTGTGACTTTTTTTTTTTTTTTTGCTATAAGAACACAGTTAAGGAGTAAGTGAAACTGTAACATCCAGGTTTTAAACAGTCTGTAACATTCCGTTTCTCTTTTAGATAATACTGTGTACAACTTTCTCAATCAACAGAAGTATTTCTCTTCTGAAAAAATGGCTTTACAATGTTCTATGTCTTTACCCCCACTCCCAAAGGCTGACATTTTCTTTTGGCACATAATAGCTAAACATAAATACTTACTTAATAATCCTCCCAACTTCTCTAGAGTCAAACACTGCTTTGATTTTAATTCTGCGATTTTTTACTTTTAAAAGCATGTCAGGTATCAAGCCCAGGCGTGTAGAGTTCTTAGCTATATGCTAAGAGACATGTAATCTTGGAAAATAGAAGTGGCTCCTGTGTTCTTGTTTGTGGGTTAGAAAAGCTAATAAAAGCATAACTTTAAAGAAAGTGAAAATGTTGTGGAAAATATAACCTGTGATTAAGATTACTTAATTCATTAACTAAAAAGAAATTCCAAATGGTTTTTAAAACTCATTTCTTTCCGGTTTATTTTTCTATGTAAAATATAACATAAACAGAAAACAACAAAAGAAGGAAATTGGTAATCTTCACAATTTCATTTTAAAGTGTGGATTTGCACCGCACTCCTTTTAGAACTTATAATAAAGATTGAGCAATCAAATAGAACATTCTTTAACAAGAGATGAAGCAGGGAAGTTTGTGATTATTAGGAAAATACAGGACTTACCATGAAGATGGCCAGAGCCCCTGTGGTTCTGGGCAAGAGCCCCATCATTGTCTCCAATTTCCCTGGTGAACAAGTCCAAGTGAGCCGCTGCTTCTATCCTGCCAGCCGTCTGCGGATGATGGCTAAGAAAAGCCCTCGCTGGCGTCTCGTCTCTGCTGCCTTCCGAAGGAGTCTACAGATGGTCTGTTATGCGGTCCCTCCCCACCCTAAACCAAGGGTAGGTCTCACCAGAAACGCTTGCATCACCTTTGCTCCCAGGTAAAAACTTAGCCACACCTCAATTCCTAAAGCAATGAAATCCTTTGTTGGAAGCTGAAAGAAAAGTTCACAGGCTAAAGACAAAGTTTAATAGGAAGGTACCAGATGAATAGTAAATTAATCATGACGTGGAAGTGCGAAAGCTAGTCCGGACTGCTCTTTGTCCGTGTTGATGTCCTATGGCTGAATCTAGTTGACTATGGTTACAATGAAAACCGAAAAGCAAAGCAAAACATACAAAATCCCCCCAAATCTAACTTGTAAAAGAGCATTTATTTTCAGCCTGAGTATGTGTGGGTAGATCTAAAGTTAAGCAAAATGTAGATGTTAAGAAATGATATATTTTATTGAAAGGCACTACAAATATGAAGAAAAGAAAAACATCCCATTAAGCAACTATGAATGTAGGCTTTGAATAATAAAAAAAAAAGAAATAAAGTTGAACAGTTATATGGTGCTTTGGATATTTGAAATATATAAATAATGCATTGCAAAATTACTTCATTAATATTCAGATGACATCTTTTATACTGTATTTCTTTTCATTTATAACTTTCAAAAAAGCCCAGATTGCCGAATAAGGTAGATTATCTTGGTGCTCTTTTCATTACTCAAGACATTTTCTCCAGTGTGGTGAACCTGCTTGCTGTTACATAGTCGGAGGTGCTTAAATATTTCGACTCTAACTCAAGATAAAGCAGAGGGGAAAAATTACCAGCCCCATTTTAGCTACTTTGCTTATAACATTAGAATTTAAAGTACTTTTTACAGTTTCAGAAATATTGAAAGAAAGGTTTGGTGGAAGAGCAATTTTATCTTTGAAGTATTACACATCAGGTTTTAGAAAGCACTTAATCACAGAGTGTTTTTGTTTTTTGCTTTTTTTGAATTGGGGTCTTGGTCTGTTGTCCAGACTGCAGAGTAGTGGTGCGATCTCGGCTCACTGCAACCTCTGCCTCCCGGGTTCAAGCAATTCTCCTGCCTCAGTCTCCCGAGTAGTACAGACAAAGGAATTCCCTTCCTTCCTTCCTTCCTTCTTTCCCTCCCTCCCTCCCCTTCCCTTCCTCCCCTTTCTCTCTCTCTCTCTTTCTCTTTCTTCTTTCTTTCTTTGCTCTTCTTTATTTTCTTCTGATGGAGTCTAGCTCTGTTGCCCAGGCTGGAATGCAATGGCACGACCTCGGCTCACTGCAACCTCCGCCTCCCGGGTTCAAGTGATTCTCCTGCCTCAGCATCCTGAGTAGCTGGGATTACAGGCACGCGCCACCACGCACGACTAATTTTTGTATTTTTAGTAGAGACGGGGTTTAGCCATGTTGGCCAGGATGGGCTCTAACTCCCGACCTCAGGCGATCCACCCACCTCCGCCTCCCAAAGTTCTGGGATTACAGGCGTGAGCCACCGCACCCAACCAATCACAGAGTATTTTAAGCAGAAAGGATTGTATAGTCTAGGAGTTAGAAAAAATATCTCGTGAGCAAAATTTTGTTTTTGTTACTTTTTAAATTGTGGTAAAATATACATAACATAAAATCTATCATTTTAACTATTTTTAAGTGTACAAGTCAGTGGTATTAAATACATTCACATTGTTGTGCAACCACGACCATTACCACCCTTCATTTCCAGAAAAGTCTTGTTTTTGAAATAAAGACTTTGTAAATAAAGTTTTATTGGAACACAGCCATGCCCATTTGTTCATGCATTGTGAATGGCTGCTTTTGTGTTGTAACAACAGAGTTGATATGGACAGAGACTGTACGGCCACAAAGTTAAAAATATTTTCTTGTTCTTTACAGAAAAAAAGAAAAATTGCTCATCTCTGAGTGATACCATATATCTTAAATGGTATTTGTGACAAATCTGATGAGTGTTGATGCTAATAGACAAATAATTAGGAAACCCTTAAAATCTGCTTCCACTAGGAAGGAAAATTTCAAAAGACCAGATTTGGTGTTCTTTGTAGAGTTCCCGCTAAATTCTATATATCATATTTTATGCACTTTTTGACTAAAATCAAAAAGTGAACTACTACTGAATCCTTTCCAACATGAGAAAACTGAGACACAGGACAAGGTCTTTTCTGAGTTAGGAGGTGATTTCTCTGTGACTAGACTAGTTAACAAATAAATGTGATAAAATCTGAGCTGAGTACTATTGAATTTGTCAGTGATTTATATAATGCGGAATTCAGTGACCAAAATGTTGGTTACTTTTCTGAATTTAGTGTTTGAATTTGTTTAACAGTGGTGAGAGTTTGGGTTCATGTGGATGTATATGGGTGCTTTTTTCTTATAATAAAATGTGAGAACATATATAAGCATGGACAAACCCCATAATATACTAGAACTTATTTTTTGAATGAGGGGATTGTAGATGTATTTTTATTTTTTCTTCATTGCATCTTTATATATTTTCTGATTTTGTTTTTTAATGAGAATACATTTTTTAATAATTAAAAAAGAAAGTTATTTGAAAAATAATGTGAACAAAGCTGGCCTTTATGAATAATAGCATTCTAAACTTCGAGGCAGGGAAGAAGAGACAAACAATACGCTTTTAGATTTTTTTCTTCCCCATCATTTAATATATTGCAACTCTTCAGAGTGTTATTGTGATGAAGGCAAAGGAGATTTTTAAAAATGATAGCCAGTGAATTATATTTGTAAGCATACCTATTAAGTTGCATTGTGGACTAAATTCTAGATATGATTCACTTTGTTATGATTTGCATTTTCTAAAACTCCAGTTTGTTAACAATTTTAATTAATTAGTGCTTAAAAATGGTAATGATCATTGCACCGTTAGCTTACCTGAACACAGGTTAAGGATTTCACTGGTAATTCACTTTTGTATTTTGAAATGCCATCTAAGGATTTTTGGTCAGGTAGTATATTAAGAGCAAATGCAGCCTTGATAGGAGCATCATATGGCACATTGGTCTGATGCAGGCTGGTTCCATTTCTTGTCCCTGTAGGGGAGGACTGTAGAACACAATGACAAATCTCATCGTGCTGTCCATAGGCATTTGGGGATCTCTCATCTTTCCAAGTGCCCTTGACAGCACTGCATTAAGCCAACACTTCCTTTCCTTTGGAAGATTGGGGACCTCCGTATGGTAATAAAGCACGCTTGTACTGGGGCCACGTTTATGTGGTGTTAGGACGGTAATCTGCAGGTTAGTCCTGCCAGGATGTGCATTTGGGTAGAGCCTCTGGACTTAGCAGTTCTTTCTCTTTTCTTCTCATTTATGTTTGGAAAAGGGAAGAAGAAAAAATTTTCCCGTGTTTTCTGGTGAGTGGTTATGTTATTACTCTCTGGATAATGTCTTTGGAAACCTAAGCCCAACCTGAAACTGGATCTTACTCAAGAGGTTGAAATAAAGATAAGAATTATAACACTATCATAATCACCAAAAGGGATCTTCATTTTGTGTGTAGATTGTGCTTCAATTAATGTGCCTTGTTGAAAATATATGAGTTGAAAAGTGGGTACAACACATCACAGGTTGAAAAAGCTAAAGAAACCATTCCTCTCTTTGGCGGAAATTGTACCATGTCATATTGTCACATAAGGAGTGAAGCAATAAGAATGAATATCTATTCCAATGAGCAGTGTCTTCAGAGGTTTCTATAATGTTTCTAGAGCTCATTATCTACAGAACTTTTATTGTCTGTTAAGTAGAGAATGTTAATTAACTTTGCTTTCACTGGCAAGCCTTCACTGGCTTTAGTTTGTTTTGATGGGAAACGTGTAATATATCTTATATCTCAGACATTACTACTTTTTGGTATTTAATTATTCTTGAATATCCAGAAATTCATGAATTGAGATCATAGTTTCACAAATCATGCACTAACAAAATTATATCTACATCTTGGGCCGGGCATGGTGGTTCATGCCTGTAATCCCAGCACTTTGGGAGTCTGAGGCGGGTGGATTGCCTGAGGTCAGGAGTTTGAGACCAGCCTGGCCAACATGGTGAAACCCCGTCTCTACTAAAAATACAAAAAATTAGCTGGGCGTGGTGGTTCGAGGCTGTAATCCCAGGAGGGTAATCTTGGGAGGCTGAGGCAGGAGAATCTCTTGAACCCTGGAGGCGGAGGTTGCAGTGAACCAAGAATGTGCCACTGCACTCCAACCTAGGTGACAGAGCGAGACTCTGTTTCAAAAAACAAAACAAAAAAAAACCCAAAGTTACACATACATCTTGAAATGGCTTGCAAAAATCATGATCTATTATCACTTTTTGTTATTCAAAGTAATCCAAATCATACAACTCTTCCATTTAGGATCATCATATGAAAATATCTGGCCGGGCGCGGTGGCTCAAGCCTGTAATCCCAGCACTTTGGGAGGCCGAGGCGGGCGGATCACGAGGTCAGGAGATCGAGACCATCCTGACTAACACGGTGAAACCCCGTCTCTACTAAAAACTACAAAAAACTAGCCGGGCGAGGTGGCGGGCGCCTGTAGTCCCAGCTACTGCGGAGGCTGAGGCAGGAGAATGGTGTAAACCCGGGAGGCGGAGCTTGCAGTGAGCTGAGATCCCGCCACGGCACTCCAGCCTGGGTGACAGAGCGAGACTCTGTCTCAAAAAAAAAAAAAAAAAAAAAAATCCAGAAATGTAACAAAATGCAATAATTGTGCATCTGTAGAGAACAGTCTGTACTTGAGTAATTAGTAAAAGGAGCTGTTGACCCAATTTCCTTTTAGATGGTGTGTAACATGGTTCACCATGCTTCTCTGATCCCTGGAATTACTTCTGTAAAAAGATTTGCAAAATTTTTATCATATGCTGATTTAAACCCAGACTTCAGAAGGGTAAATGTAGATGAACATAACTTTCTAAACGTTTTACTTATGCTGTGGACCAGAGTCAACCTCTTTTTACTCTGACTTGGTCTGGTCAGGTAATTGCTTATTTGTGGGAGTATATTTATAAGGTTATAAAAAGTATGACAAGGAGTTTTCCAAATTAACCTAATGCTCACTTTAAGAAAATGTTTCTTTTAGGAAAATCTCTTCCTCAGTTCTTATTTGTCAGAGGTACAACGGATAAGATTTGATTTACTTGAAAATGTATTTTGAATCCACTTTAGTTCTCTTCTCTGAGCTTCGTCATTAGCTAAATTTTTAACATCTCTCATGTAGCCTGGGCAGTGGGCTTTTAACTGAACTTTTGCTTTTTTCTCATCTCTTGTCCAGTTTGTCCCTCACTTAGCACACTGAGTGCTATTTCTAAAAAGATCACGGCTTCCAGTGTGCTTGGAACAGAATAGAAACTGCTTGTCATGTCGCATAAAGAACTGCCTGACCCATTCCCCATTATCCTCTCCAGGTACATCGCCCACTCCCTTTCTCTCATAGGCACACGTTTAATTCTTCCAAAGCCCTAAGCTCTTTCTGCCTCAAGTCTTCACGCAGAACCTCCCCATCATTTAGTGGTAGCTAATGAGACCTTCTCAGAGATGTCTTTATTCCCAACACTTGAGCACCCTTATCCCTATTTGAAAAAATCATTTATCCCAGTCTGTTTCCTGTATAGTGCTTCGTATACATGGCAGGATTTATTTCTTAGTTGGGTTGCTTGCATTGCCCTTCTCCACCACTCAACCGTGAGCTTGACTGGGGAGGAATCACGTCTATTCCTTTGATTAGAATATTCTCAACAGTTTGCAGAGTGAATAACTGAAATGACTTTTTAAAAATCTGTGCAAATATATCTGTTGGATCAAAAGGCACATATAGGCCACTTTTTTCATAGATTGTCATCCATAAGACTATACCAATTTATGTTCCTACCAATAATGTAAGAGAATGCCTGTCCCTCCTCCTTGTCTGTCTCCCTCCCATAAAGTTTGTTATTGGTAAATCTTTTCTGCTTCTTTTATGAGAAAAATAGCACTCATGAAAAAACATATTTTAGCTCTATTTAGAAATTTAAATGTTATTTAAATATTCTAATAATTTATTACAACATAAGAAATTACAATAAGGTAAAGTATATCAATAGTATATCAACCTAAGACACCAGATTGAGAACTTAGAAAGTTCTGGATCCTGGTTAGACCCAGGGGACCTGGCATCCCTCCTGAACCTAACATTGTCCTAACTCTTCCATCATGTCAGGTGATAGGATGATATGATATGAAAAGATGAGAACCAACTATGCAAAGTCAAATATTAATTTACTACACTCTTTGGTTCTGCTATGTCCCCTTCAGTTGTATATTTTACATCTTCCTTTTGATGATAAAGAGCACAATTCTCAGAAGTCCTCAAGTATTTTTAAGTAACATGGGAGAGTTGGCTTCTGTTTTTCTAGTAATCAAATTGTATCTGTCTTATTGTTGGTAATTTCTGAGGAGGGAGATTTTCTTTTTTATGAGTGTTTTAATTTAGATCTCCACCCATGGGAAGGAATAACATGTAGACAGCTCCACCAGCTTCTGAAACCACAGCCTGGAGTCCTGCCTGCTAATGGAAATGTATGAAGCAGCATCTGTGTTTCTTGCCATGCCGCAGACGCCTATCTGTAGAAGAACGGAGTCTGAAAACAGCGTGGAGCATTAAGGAGAAATGACCTCCAAGGATTTCAGGAATGACTGCAGTTGACAACCACTAGCTCTACCATGAGGAGGAAGGGAAATGCTTCTAAAAGAGGAGCCTGTCATTCTTTATTCTTCAGAGTCAGCGCATTTTTCTACCAAAGACTCATGTATTACCGGCTTTTTACCTAGTGGGGCATCACAGACTGATACTTTTATGATTAGTAAGTTCCAGGTTCGTGTGTCAAACCTGTAAAACTTGCACAACTTATTGTACTCTGTGTTTTAGTGTTGGTGTTTTAAGAAGGAATTACAAAACCTCCTGAAAAGATTAATTTCAGAGAGAGCAGCCATTTCAAGTGTCTTATTTATTTTTTGGCTGCATTTTTCGGGTGACAGAATAACGCTTTCATTGCAAGTGGATCTGTAGTGCTTAGGAAAGCACCAAACTTTTAGTTTACACGCACGACTGTTTTCTCTGCAGTTTTGGACATGTTTAACTGACCTTCCTTTGAATAAACACAATATTCTATTCACTGACGTTAAGAAGATGATTAGAATCTATTACTTACCTGAATTGTTAATAAATCTGTCTTATACATTAAAATGAGACTGCAGTCACGCCCTACTCTCCCCTTTGAGCTATGTATTCATCTCCTGAAACTCCTTGCTATTGCCACAGGCAGCTGTAAATTAACTTAATAATGCCACACTGGACACCATAACCTGTAACCTACAGGAGGGGTGTCTAATCTTTTGGCTTTCCTGGGTCACATTGGAAGAAGTATTGTCTTGGGCTACATGTAAAATACACTAATACTAATGATAGCTGATGAGCCAAAAAAAAATCTCATGATGTTTTAAGAAAGTTTACAAGTTTGTGTTGGGCCGCATTCAGAGCTGTCTTGGGCCACATGTGGCCCATGGGCCACAAGTTGGACAAGCTTATCCTATAGCTTAACAATGTATAGCCAATCGTGAATCAGTATTGTTTCTTTAAACCAGTGAGAATTTCTGACAAACAACTTTGTATCAGCCTATTCCTGGTCCCCATTTTTTGCCTTTACAAATCCACTTGTTGCTAACTGGAGTATATACTGAGGGCAACTTGAATTTCTATCTATGCTCCTGGGTTGCAATCCTCTAGCTTAACTCAAATAAACTATCTACTTAAATTAAAAAAAATCTGTCTTACAGAAAAATGCGTTATTAGCCTATAGTTTTCTCTTTATTGTTTCATATTAACATTTAACATCATTTCAATTTCTTTATTGAAACTTCTTAAGATTCCCATGGATTCATTCAGTCTGAATTCTAGGTGTGCTTCTCAAAGCACAATTTTTGCAGCATAAATGGATGTTTTTGATCTGAGACTGGCACAGCTGCAACATATCTGGCCTTTCTTCTGGAAGGTACGCCTAAAAGAGATTAAAGGTAGAGAAAACTCCACCTCTGCTCTTCTTCATTAGCACAGCATGTCCATGAGTCAGTTTAGGCTTCCTTTTTGATGCATTAGACACCAGGCTAATTTTATGGATGTTTGTTGCTCAACTTGTGCAACATGGTGGCTTAATGTCAGTCTTCAGTGTGAAGTCAGGATGGACAGATTCTCAGAACGCCTCTTTATGTCTTTAGACTCTGAAGTGATGCAATTTCTGCTAAATTGGGTTGGTCTGCTTTCCTTTAAGGGAAGTGCTTTGAGCTTATGAAATTTTATCTCCAGTTACTAAGTGTTGCTATACTGAAGCTCCTCAATATTCTTTATTTATTATTGTTTTTTGAGACAGGGTCTCACTCCTGTTGCCCAGGCTGGAGTGCAGTGGCATGATCATGGCTCACTGCAGCCTAGACTTTCTGGGCTCAGGTGATCCACCCACCTTAGCCTCCCAAGTAGCTGAAAGTACAGGTGCACACCACCACACCTGGCTAATTTTTTGTATTTTTTGTGTGTGTGTATATATATATATATATATATATATTTTTTTTTTTTAGTAAAGATGGCATTTTGGCATGTTGCCCAGGCTGGCCTTGAACTCCCGGGCTCAGGCTATCCACCTATCTTGACCTCACAAAGTGCTGGGATTACAGGTATGAGCTGCTGCGCTAGGCTGCTCCTCAATATTCAATTGATCTATTAAGGTTTTCCTTTTTGGGGGCTACATTTTGATAATTTACATTTTGTAGGAAATTATTTATATCTCCCAATGTTTTCAAATTTATTATTACACATGTGCACTTAGTACTTTTCTTAGAAATTTTAAAGTAAATTTTTATAGAATAAATATATAAATGAATAACTTTTCTTTATCCTAGTAATAAGGATCTAGAGAGTGAATTGAAAAAAAGAATCTATTCACAATCTCAGTTAAAAATTGTAAAATTCTTGCAAGTTACTTTCCTAAGAATCCACAGAAGAATATTAATAAAGGACATAAAATAGGAACAAAGAAAATAAAAAGACATTATTAGATTTCTGGATGAAAATAATTACTATTATAAAATATCAATTTCTAAAAAAATGCTTAATGCAATTCTCAGACTTGACCCATAGTATAAATGGGGAATAGAGGTGGGAGAGAATGAAAAAAATCTGAAAGTCTATGTGAAAGAAAATATGTACCTAAAAGCTAATAAAAGAATAATTATGAAGAATATTGAAGGGTTTTGTCTTACCAGATATCAAAATGTACTATAAGGATATCATTATTCAAAAAGCAACTGTTAGATATAATTATTGCTTCTGAACGCACATTTCTATGTGGGAGGCTTCAGCTACAGGAAAGCTCACCTTGCTCCCCATCTCTCCTTCACGCCTGTTTTTGGATGTAGGAAGAAATCATCTGATTGATGAGGTTGGGAGAAGAAACTAAACTTGCTTGGTTCAGCCCATTGTCCTTGCCCCCATGAATCCTCATCTAGAGTTTTCTCTCTTTTGAAGCCAGTCTGTTGACAAGACGCATCTTGTCCTTATGCTAGCTATAAGCTCAAAGAGGCACCCTCGTCTTTCTGCCATGGTTATGGGGGCTGTCTGTGACTGGGTGAGAAAATTCAATTCTGAGATGAGTATTAGGATGCTCACTGTGACTGCCCATCTCAACCATATCACCCACATCTATTATGTTACAAATTATAAAGCTTATGTATATACATTTTATCTCTTTTCTGTACCTTATTTCTCATTTGCATCTAATATGTTGGTTCCCTAACATTTAACAGATATGTCATTATTCTAGGAATAGATACATAGAATACATAAAGTATAATATTTTGCAGGTAATAAAAATAATTAATTAGAGATATACCAGGTGACTTAGAGGTATATGTACTGGGTGTTGTTGAGTGAGAAGAGCAAGATGTAGAATAGTGAATGTAGTATTGTGTGTGTGTGTGTGTGTGTGTGTGTATTATATATGACTGTAAATGATTATTTGAACAGGGAAAAAACTGTGAAGGATCAAGACAGGCTATTAGAGTGGGTTTTTTATGCAAGAAAACACTACTATGATGTGTTTAACTGAGGAGAGATTTCACTGAGAACTCTGGAATACGTATCCTAACACCACATTTATTCATCTATGTCAAATTAAATACGTATTTGAAACATTAAAATTAAAAAAGTCATTGATATGTTTAATATATTTCCTTTCAAAGTAGTAACTATTAAGATAAAAGAAAGTTTAGTATTTGATGTTTAAAACAATTTCAAAAAAGATGAACTTTACTATTTGATGTTTAAAACTATTTAGGAAAAGTTTTATATATATACATGTGTAATTGTTATTTTAGAGCTTTGTCTAGTAACAAAAATAGCATAAAAATACTCTGCTGTTGGATTTCTCTGAGTTAAGTGTTTTGTGCTAAATAAGAACAATGTAGTCTGAAAACACATGCGTCAGTTCTGCTCGTGCTGCTGAAGGTATTGACAGAGTGATCAACTGTGTTCATTTATTTTTCACATGACTGATAGAGATGTGCACTTGAATTAAAAGAGACAGGGGAAAAAATAGGGAAGAACCTTATTTTTACTAGCAGTTTGAAATGAAATCCCCAAAGAGCATCGTTCACTACTTTGGAAATAACATTCTCATTGCTGAAGATAGAGGGAGAGAATTGCTGTCCTGGCAATGGGTGTCAATAAAAAAGTGACATTACTAGGGGCACTGTGATTCACTAGCAATTTCTAGGAGCATAAAAAGTTTTAAAAAGTGATCCCAGCTGTACCATTGGAAACTCTGGCCCATAGCAGGTGGGTAGTTCCCAGCAGGTGAGCATAGAGGCTAGTTATCCTCATCATCAAGCCCAAGGCAATGATCTGGGAGAGTCTTGTCAGCTGTGAGCCAGCATCTCTGTCCAATGGGTCTAATTCAAGAGGCTAACCACGACAAGAAGTGGGGTCTCTAGGCAGTGGCTTCAGATGTGTGGCTGGATCATAAATCAAAGCAATCCTGAATTCACGCAAGCAATTCAGGAAAAAGCATGTAGCCCAAAAGAGTAGGTCTCCTTTGGAGGAACTAGACTGTAAGCTCTCAGAGGGCAGGGGTCAGGTCTCTCATTTGCTACTTCTCACCTGGTCCACTACTTGGCTCTCAACAGCTACTTGTTGAGTAAATAAGTGGAAGGATGAATCATTGGATGTGGGAGTAGAGACGAAGGGAATTGAATTGTGATCCTTAGCTGTGCTCCAGATACAGCTAGTCAAATAAAAGCTAGAAGCCAGGGGTCCCCATAATCCCCTTGAGGCTATAGTCTAAAGATCATTGAACACCCAAATGCACTTTTATTTCAAGTGAGCAAGGGAGATGATGTTTACTGAATACCCTTTATATACTTAATTGTGGTGCTATTTTTAAAAATATTATGTATTTAATTATTTAATTTCCCAAATACTCTGTAAGGAATAGATTATTAACTCTTTTTATAGACAAGGCAACAAACACTCAGAAATGGTGAACCCAGTAATTTATTCAAAATCATCATACTGGTAAGTGGTGTAGCTGAATATTTGAACCAGATTTGTCTGACTTCAAACTTCATGCTTTTCCCACAGCGCCAATGACTCTGAAAGGAAAGGCATAACTACATAAGAGAACAGTTCATAATTTGGTAGAGAGTGCGTTTTTAGTCTTCATGTCCCCTTATTTGCAGACTGAAAACAAAGCAGTCTTATCTGCTATGACTTTGGTTTTTAAAAATCATGGTATTTATTAGAATTTCAAATAACTACAGATTTGTACATTTATCAAAAGGGGATGTGGGTTTATAAAAGTTGAAAAATACTGTACTTGTGTATTTTGTGTTCATTCTCTTCTTAAACTGTTTTAATCTTTATCTTTGAAGTTATATTTAAAAAATGAAGGAATTACAATATCTTAATATTTAGTCATGAGTTACTTGTTTTTTTTTCAAAAAAGTTTAAAGACAAATTCTTAAGAGAAGTATTTAGATTCACAGTGAAAACGAGAGGAAGGCACAGAAGATTTCCCCTATACTCCCTACCCCCCATAGCCTCCCTGATGATCAACATCCCCCACCAGAATGGCATATTTGTAACAGTAATGAATCTACACAGACACATCACAATCACCATAGTCCATTGCTTCCCTTAGGGAACACTTGGTATTATACATTTGGTGGATTTGGACAAATGTGTAATGACACGTATGCACCATTATAGTATCATACAGAGTATTTTCACTGCCCCAAAAATGCTCTGTGCTCTGCCAATTTATTCGTCTCCCTCCCCAACCCCTAGCAGTCACTGATCTTTACTGTCTCCGGAGTTTTGTGTTTTCTATAATGTCACATAGTTAGAATCATACAGAATGTAGCCTTTTCAGATTGGGCTTCTTTCACTGAGCAATATGTGTTTATAGTGCTTAGACGTCTTTTTATGGCTTGATAGTGCACTTCTTTTTAGTGATAAATAATATTCCATTGTCTGTCTGTACCAGTTAATTTATCATTCACCTACTGAAGAATATTTTGGTTGCTTCTCAGTTGTTTTGGCAATTATGAATTAAACTGCCATAAACATCTATATGCTGGTTTTCATGTGGACATAAATTTTCAACTTCTTTGAGTAGACACTACGGAGTGTGACTGTTGGATCATATGGTAAGAGTGAGTATGTTTAGTTTTTTAAGAAACTGCCATTGTATTCCAAAGAAGTTGTACCATTTTACATTCGCATCAGAAATGAATGAGAGTTTCTGTTGTTCCACATCTTTGACAGCACTTAGTGTTGTCAGCATTTTGACTATTTTAATTGATATGTAGTATTATCTCATTGTTGTTTTTATTTGCATTTCCCTGATGATATATCATATGAAGCATATCTATTTGCTATTTATGTATCTTCTTTGGTGAGCTGTCTATTAAGGTCTTTGGCTGATTTTTAAATCAAGTTGTTTGTTTTCTTATTGCTAAATTTTAAGAGTTATTTCTATATTTTAGATAACGGTCTTCTATCAAGATTTGTCTTTTACAAATATTTTCTTCCAGTGTGTGGTTTGTCTTCTCATTCTCTTGACATTGTCTTCGCGGAGCAGACATTTTTAATTTTAATGAAATCTAGCTTACCAATTATTTCCTTTATGGATCATGTCTTTTGTGAACTAAAACGTCATTGCCATATTCAAGGTCATCTAGGTTTTCTCCTATGTTATCTTCTAGAAGTTTCATAGTTTTGCATTTTACATTTTAGCTCTATGATCCATTTTAGTTAGTTTTGTGAAAGGTACAAGATTTGTGTCTAGGTTCACCTGTCTGCATGTTGATGTCCAGTTCCAGCACTAGTTGATGAAAGACTATCATTTCTCCATTGCATTGTTTTTGCTCTTTTGTCAAAGATCAGTTGACTATATTTGTGTGGGTCTATTTCTGGGCTCTCTATTCTGTTGCACTGATTTAATTGGCTAGTCTTTAGCCAATATTACACTGTCTTGATTACTCAAGGTTCATAGCAAGTCCTGAAGTCAGGTAGTGCCAGTCCTCCAACTTTTTGCTTCTCTAAAATTGTTCTGGCTATTCTGAATCTTTTGCCTTTCTGCATAAACTTTATTTTGTTTGTTTGTATTTTTTTTTTTTTTTTTGGAGATGTAGTCTCACTCTGTTGCCCAGGCTGGAGTGCAATGGCACAATCTCAGCTCACTGTAACCTCTGCCTCCTGGATTCTAGCGATTCTCCTGCCTTAGCCTCCCAAGTAGTTGGAATTACAGGCATGCACCACCACACCCAGTTAATTTTTTTTTTTTTTTTTTTGAGTAGAGTTGGAGTTTTGCCATGTTGGCCAGGCTGGTCCTGAACTCCTGGCCTCAAGTGATCTGCCCACCTCAGCCTCCCAAAATGCTGGGATTACATGTGTGTGTGAGTCACTGTGCCTGGGCCTTTCTACTTAAACTTTCGAATCAGCTTGTTGGTATCAACAAAATAACTTTCTGGGATTTTGATTTGGATATAATTAAGTCTATAGGACATGTTGGGAAGAACTGACCTCTTGACAATATTAAGGCTTCTGATCCATGGACCTGAAATAGCTTTCCATTTTATTTAGTTCTTATTCGATTTCTTTCAAAAGCTTTGTAGTATTCCTCATATATATCTTAAACATATTTTGTTAAATTTATACCTAAGTTCTGAATTTTGGGGGATGGTAATATAAATGACATTGTATTTTATTTTATTTTTTTTATTTTATTTTATTTTATTTTTTTTTTTTTGAGGCGGAGTCTCGCTCTGTCGCCCGGACTGGAGTGCAGTGGCCGGATCTCAGCTCACTGCAAGCTCCGCCTCCCGGGTTTACGCCATTCTCCTGCCTCAGCCTCCCGAGTAGCTGGGACCACAGGCGCCCGCCACCTCGCCCGGCTAGTTTTTGTATTTTTAGTAGAAATGGGGTTTCACCGTGTTCGCCAGGATGGTCTCGATCTCCTGACCTCGTGATCCGCCCGTCTCGGCCTCCCAAAGTGCTGGGATTACAGGCTTGAGCCACCGCGCCCGGCCGACATTGTATTTTAAATCCCAAATTTTACTTGTTCATTTTTGGTATACGGGAAAGCAATTGATTTTTTTTATTTTAAATTGTATCCTGCAATCTTCCTGTAATTGCTTATTAGTTTCAGAAATTTTTTGGCTGATTCCTTCAGATGCTTTACATAGACAGAACAGTTTTATTTTTTTTCTTCTCAATCTATATTCCTTTTATGTCATTGTCTTGTCTTACTGCATTAACTAGTGCAATATGACATTAAAAAGGAGTGGTGAGAGGAAACATTCTTGCCTTTTTTCTGATCTTACTGAGAAAATCTTAGAGTTTCTTATTAAGTATGATGTTAGCTGTAGGTTTTTTGTAAATATTCTTTATCAAGTTGAGACAGTTTCCCTCTATTTTTAGTTTACTGAGATTTTTTTTTTTTAATCATGAATGAGGGTTGGATTCTTTTTTTAGCTTGTTGGTGTGATGAATTACATTAATTGACTTCGAAAAGTTGAACCAGTTTTGCATACTGGGATAAATCCCATGTGGTTGTGGTGTATATTTTTAAAAATATGTTGATGGATTTTATTTGCTACTTTTTTTTGAGGATTTTTGTATCTATGTTCATGAGAGATATTGGTCTGTAGTTTTCTTTTTTTTGGTAATATTTTTGTCCAGTTTTGGTATAGAAGAATGCTGGCCTCATAGATTGAGTTAGGAAGTATTCCCTCAGCTTCTATCTTCTGATAGAGACTTTAGAGAATTGGTATAATTTATTCCTTAAATATCTGATAGAATTCACCAGTGAACCCATCTGGGCCTGTTGCTTTGTGTTTGGAAAGGTTATCATTTATTTATTAAATTTCTTTAACAGATATAGGCCTATTCAGACAGTGTATTTCTTTTTGTGTCAGTTTTGGCAGATCGTGCCTTTCAAAGAATACGTTTGTTTCATCTAGACTCTCTAATTTGTGGGCATAGAGTCATTCATATTATTCCTTGACTATGCATTTAATGTCCATGGGATCTGTAGTGATGTCCCTTTTTCACTTCTGATATTAGTAATTTGTGTCATCTCTCTTTTTTTCGTACTCAGCCTAGCTAGAATTTCATTGATTTTTTTTATCTTTTCAAAGAACCACCTTTTGATTTCACTGATTTTTCTCTATTGTTTTCCTTGGTTTCAGTTTCATTGATTTCTGCTCTAAGTTTTATTATTTCTTTCCTTCTGCTTACTTTGAACTTAATCTGATTTTTTTTTGTAGTTTCCAAAGGTGGAAACTCAAATGATTGACTTTAGATTTTTCTTTTTTTTAGTGTATACATTTAATGCTATAAATTTTCCTCTAACCACTGCTTTCTCTGCATTCCACAAATATCATAAGTTTAGTCTGAAACATTTTAAAATTATCTTGAGATTTCTTCTTTGACCAATGTATTATTTAGAAGTGTCTTCATAATTTAAAAAAACCCTTTTTAGTATTACAAAAATAGTAAATATGCATTGCAGAAAGTTAGAACACCCAGTCCAAAAAGAAATTAAAGTCACCAAATTCTGACCACCAGAGAGTATTTTTATTAAAACCTTAAAGTACATGTCTTATTTGTAAAATGGGATGAATTGCATCTTCTTTGCAAGAAGTGTTTGGGAGAATTAAATAATTAAACAAATGATGTTAAAAAAATACTTAGCGTAACATTTAAGTACATAGAGGGTAATTAATAAATATTAGTTCCCTTTCCTGATTGAAATTCTTCCAGTTACTTTTCTATTCACATTTACTTGTCTTTTTGTACCAAGGTAAGATTCTACTGTAAGTGCTGTTTTGTTACTTGCTTTTTGCGTGAATGAGCTCTACCTTTTAGAGCTCATTAAATATTCATCTTCTTAATGTCAGTAAATACTTATCTTCTCTAATACTCAGTCCATATTCAAATTTCCTCAAATAAACAAAACATGATTTTATAGTTCATTTGTCCAAATCAGGATCTGATTCAGAAACACAATTTTTTCCTCAAATTTCTTTAACTTTAGCAGTGTCCTTGTATTTAATTATTCTTTTTAATATCAACTTGTTGAAAAAAAACCGAAGCAGTTATCCCACAAAATGTTCCACTTTTGTATTGGTCTTGAGATGTTGTTTAACTTGTTCCTCTATCCTTGGATTTCTAATCCCTTGTGTTTTACTCCTATATTTAAAGGTTTGTCAAATTCTAATTAAATATTTTTGTCCAGAATGCATCCTAAATACTTCATATTGCATCTTATCGGAAGACATCATAACATATGATTGACCCACTTGCTTCTTTTTTTTTTTTTTTGAAATAAGGTTGGATGGGGTCTTGCTATGTTGCCCAGGGTAATCTCAAACTCCTTGGCTCAAGCTTTCCTCCTGCCTTGGCCTCTTAAAGTGCTGGGATTTCAGACATGAGCTACTATACTTGGCTTTTTTTTTGTCTGAATGCTGCTAATTGATTCAGGTTAAATAGGAATGAAGACCCCAAGGAAGATTCTAGTGATCTGAAGTGATGGTCTATTTAACCTGTGAAACAAGTTCCAAAATATTTCAACAGTTGCAAAAATACACCAAATATTAAAGATATTAAACTAGCTCATGGTAATATGCTTCAAGGTCTAAAGACAAAGCGGCTTATCTGTGCAGCTGACTTCAGTGGTGCCCAATAGGTCCAGACTGTTACAGGTCTAGATGGGCTGAGAAATAAAGAACTGAAAGCTGGACCAGCCCAATTTCCTGCTTTCATCTAAACTTACTCTCCATAAATAATAAGAGTAAGTTTAAGTAAAGGAAATTTAAGTAAGGGAAACGTATGTTCAGTTTTGCATTTCAGATGTGTCTTTTCGGTGCCGGCACCAAAGAGGCACTAAAAATACACATCCGAAATGCAAACCTGAACATGTGTTTCCCTTACCTAAGTGTTTTCAGTGTCTTCTCAAATACTGTAAGATAAACTTCCAGCTATTTTGAGTGACACATGGTTTTCCAAAGCTTGGTCAACGACATTTTCAGTCTAATGTCCTGTCCTTCCCTGGCATGACTTCATGCTCTTTATGAGTGTGACATACCAGACTGCTGGTGGTCCCCCCACCACTGCTGGAACAGGACTCCCCCACCCCCTTCCTAGCTGCTTCCCTATCACTAAGCTCAGGATCTGTCTTCTCCAGGTACCTGGCTCTGAGCTTGCATACTAGCCTGTGCTCTGTGTCTGCATGCCCACAGCACCCAGGTAGAGTTTTCTTAAAGGTTATACTGAAGTGTTTGCTTAAATTTGATCTGTTATTGGCCTTTGAGTCCCCCAAGGGTGGGATTCTCTTTGTACCCCCAATGCCCAGTCTATTCATAGCAGATACTGCATAAATATTTGTTGAGCTGAAGTGAACTCAGTGGATTAAAAGCCTGAGCAAAATATGAGCTAGAAATCATTCCTCTGAGGGTTACATCAAAGAACAGAGCTGAGGGGTCCTGGGAGGAAATCTAAGATTAGGGTCAGTGACATCAATTCAGACAGTAGGATATGGGCAAGTTTCAGTGTCTGAAACTTAAGGAATCAGAAGAGGCAGCTACTTAGTGCACCCAACTCCAAACCAGGAAATGACTGTGTTCTAGATGTCGGACTCTCCCTCTGCTCTGCCTTGGGCTGGATGGGAGGGGCTGGCTTCTAATCACCTTTCAGGGTGTGCCCTTCTTCCTGTCTTTCTGGACTCAGCCTACTCTTTCCTGGCTTTCTGCTGTCTCTTGTTCCCTCATTTTTCCTTCCTGCTATTTCATTTTTTTCCCTCTCTGCCTATTGATTCTTCTCTTTCTGTGTTTTTTTTCTATTACTTCCCTCCTTTGTCTTTTCACTCTTTCTCATTACCTCTGGGCAGGATGAGGATCTGAAACTTGTATCAATCTCTTTATCAGAGGAAAATTTTGTGTTTTGCATTTTCACTTAAAAATGTATGTAGGCCGGGCGCGGTGGCTCAAGCCTGTAATCCCAGCACTTTGGGAGGCCGAGACGGGCGGATCACGAGGTCAGGAGATCGAGACCATCCTGGCTAACCCGGTGAAATCCCGTCTCTACTAAAAAATACAAAAAAACTAGCCGGGCGAGGTGGCGGCGCCTGTAGTCCCAGCTACTCGGGAGGCTGAGGCAGGAGAATGGCGTGAACCCGGGAGGCGGAGCTTGCAGTGAGCCAAGATCCGGTCACTGCACTCCAGCCTGGGCGACAGAGCGAGACTCCGTCTCAAAAAAAAAAAAAAGTATGTAAATGTCCCCAAATAACTTTTTCTCACTCTTAAAAAAATCAACTAATTAAAGTGCTTGATGTTCATTTAGATTTAATTCAAATCTGCTGTGTAAGAGCTTGAAGAAAAGCAAACTACTGTGCGTTAGGGGGAAACGTGACCCCCACCTTTACTGGGGTCAGGTTCAAGCATCCATCCTCCTGATCCATCTATTATCCCCCTGATGCATCTATCATTCCCCTGATCCATCTATCATCCCCCTGATCCATCTATCATCTATCATCATCCATCGATCAGGGGGATGGATGTCCTGACAAAGGTGTGAGCATCCGCTTCTCTTTCAGCCCAACAAGAAGGATAACACAGGGAAAGAGGTGAGGTTAACACAAAATCCCAAATAATTCTGGAGTTCCTTTTCGAAGAGTTGTCTCTCAGGGAACAATTGTTCATTGCTCTCCAAGAGGTTTTGTCCAGTTTTCTCAATTGACTATAAAACATTCTGGGGATTGGATACTTCAATTGACTATAAAACATTCTAGGGATTGCATACTTGCAGCTTTACTCACAAAGAGGATCCTTTAGGACTGATTTCTTCTTGAACAAAATGCCTGGAATCTTCAAGTCATTCTCATTCAGGAAAGATATTTTATCCAACAGGGATTATCTTGCTAAACAGGAATAGGCGACAACTGGGCAATTTAACACCCAGAGATTATGTTGCCCAAGAAACTCACTTTTTGAAGGTGATGACCGTGAAGCCCAGAGGGATAAGGGACTGGTCTACCCTTCCACAGCCTGCCAGTGTTGAGGACAAAGTGCTAGTAGATAAGGGGGACGTGTATCAACATCTGCAGGATGTGGTCTAATTTTATATTTCAAAAGTTGAAGATCAAAGCAAAGACAGTCAAAAGTGGGGTTTTCTAGGCTTCAGTTAAATGAGTGAAGAAATGTAATGCACCTACAACCACAGCCTTATTTCCATGTAGATAAACTGCCTCTCCTTAGTAACGATTACAGTGAGCCTAGAGTAGGTGAGGATCATTGAGTACTCATTTTTACAAATTCTCCTCTTGCATTCTAGGGATTTAATGACTTTCTTATTTTCCCAGGGCTTTTCCAGAAGAGGTATTCTGTAGAAAGGACCTACCCAGTGCTTAACTTCCTGTGATGTGAATAATATTGAGTGTACTGATGGTATCTCTCACATGCACAGCGTTTGTTCTGCTCCGGCGGATCCTGCCTTATGTCTATGGCTCTAGTTTCCCTCTTCCTAGCACTAAAACCCTTCCTATATCTCTCTCAACTTACTCACAGAATTCAAGCATTTGAGAGCCTGAGGAAACCTAAAATGAACCAGTCTGGTGGCTTTCAAATTTCTTTTAACCACAACTCATGGTTAAAAACATAGTTATGCCACCAACAAGTACACACACATACACACAGACACATGCACAGAAACAAAACAAAAATTTTAAGGCAATACTTACTCTTACTTTGTGTGATGTATTCAGATTTTTAAAAAATTTTATTAAATTTCATTAAAAATGTTTGTCTAGATAGGCATGCTAAATTGACTTTGTGACCCATAATTGGAGGTGTGACTAAAAATTTGAAAAACACAGATTTGGTCAAATTCTTTAATTTTATAAATAAGCAAAGAAATGAGAACAGATTTTATGTGACTTATCCAAGAATTAGACCAAAGTATGAATAGAATTCTCAATCCAGTCATGCAAAGTTGCAAGCCTTGCTTGCAAGAAGCTGAAATATCTAATATTTTACCCCGGAAAGGTTAATAACACATCTTTTTATAATTTATTTTTTTAAAAGATAGATTTTTCCCATAATCTACAGCTAATAGAAGAGATGATTTTGGTAAAAATGTTAAGAAGTGACTGAAGAAGGATAACTCAGCAAATATTCATTTTACAGGCAGGTATTAGTGCCTAACATGTACTGAACACAGTGTGACCTAGAGCCATAAAGATAAAGGAGATAATGGTATAATTTTGGATAAGGGTGTGCCAATAGGCATGGAAAGAAAGGAACTAATTCAATTCATGCTGTGAAGTGTTATACATGACTGATTGGTTATGCAAAATTGACAAATATTTAATGAATGCTCATTACGGTGATTGTATTTTCTAAAACTCAATTTAATGTAACAAGAATGTATACATAAGAGGACAACAGGTGGATGATTTTAAGTTAAGCCTGAGAGGGGTGGTGATAATAATTACGAACCTGCCCTGAAAATTCAGGAGGTATGGTTGCTATGAATCACGCACCCAACCCTTAGAGTCACCAATTGTTTCAACTTTCAGAACTCATGAGAAAGCATTTCCTTATTTTGACCAGATTTTCTTGTTGGTAAATTGATGGATGTTTTCTCTTTCAAGTAGTCACTGCTAATCTATCTGCCTGTCATGGAGCTTAGTGGTTTCAACTTCAGATTTCATTTCTCAGCCTTTTTTCTTGTTAAGCTGTTTGTTTTTCTGTCTTAGCTGAGGATGCTTGACAAGTACTTTGCCAAAACATGCAGTGAAATGAACACACCCTCATCTTCAGAGAAAGAACACTCCTTTTTATTCCATGGAAACCGTAATTCCTAAGCTAGTGAGATTATCTGTGGTCTTTTCTCTTTATCCCCTCCTTTCGCCCTTTAGGGGAGAGAAGAGTGTGGAGGGAGGAATCGGGGAAGCCCAGTGCCCTACTGATGCTCTGGACTTTGTTTTTGGAGGTAGCCTGTGATGCAGGGCAGAAAAGAGCTGATGCCTTGGAGAGAGACTGGGAGAGGCTGGAGTTAATAGAGGGTAGGTGTCCTGTTCTGTCTTATTCTGCTAGTGAATTGCTCACTTTTTCAGATTCTCTGGCTTGCTTTCTCCTTTTAGAGAGCCTCTCGAGTCTCTTGACTCTCCCCTCAGAAAATCTGAAAATTGAAGAAGGAAGACATTAGCTTCCTAAATTAAAATAGATCAGTTACTTAGTTGATACCAAGTTACCTATGCGTTAAAGAATTTTTCTTTACTTTTTGTTTCTTTAGATAATTGGTTGTTTTTTACTGATACATTTTATGAAATTGGGATGAATGAAAAAGTGGTAAGGTTCCAGTTAACTTTTTTTAGCACTTGTTCTGTGACTTGGTCCTCAAGTACTACTAGATTTCAGTAGTTGGTGGAGGTATTCTGAGTCTTTGGTAAAGGATGCTAATCATGCTGTGAAGATTATACTGCTGTATGAATAGATAACAGCCATCAGAAAAAGTTATTGACTCTTATTAGCTTGCGACATTTGTTTGGGGGAGTTTGCACCCAGTTTGTAACTGTTATGAAAGTGATTACTATATAAACGGAATGTTCCCTCACATGTCCAGGTCTTCCATCCTATCCAAGGGATAAAACAAAACATTTTATGCGAGTCAAAATGTCAGTTGTCACTGTACCTTCTTTCTGGCCAACATCACAGTGCAGTTGAGGTGGAGCATTTACGTTCCCTAAATTAAGGGAAGCAAAGAGACGGGTGGAAATGGAAACTATGGAAATAGAAAATAACAAAGAGCAGGCTAGTACATGAAATCCACAAATTGTGAAAAATTAGTCATAGTGTAATATATTCTGGACAGTGTAAAAATCTTCAATTGTTTGAAATTAGGAATGAAGATAAGTAATAAGTGCCATCTCAGATAAGATCTACCGTCATGTCAGATCATGTCCTCTTTGCTGGGAATATATATATATATATTCTTGTTCTCATTTGCACTGAAGAATAAGCTGGGAATATTTTTTTCCTCTAAAACATGTATTTAAATCTAAGAATACTTATTGATATCTGTCAATAGAGTTCTATCAATCAGACCACAGGTAATACCTGGGAGATTCTCTTGTGGCATTGTGGTTCAGGTCCTCTCATGTCTATTTTCTTGGAGGAGAGAGTTCTTCAGGGTTAGAATTGTTAGATATAATTTGGTTCTTTCTTAGAAAATTACATCCTATAACTTTGGTTCTAGGACTATACTATTTGTAGATAGAGGCTGGACACATTGTAGATAGCAAAGCCTATATTGTCTTCAGTCCAAAAACCAAGTAAGTTTTACGGCCATCAAAAACAACTGGAACAACCTAACCCTTGGTAGCAGGGGTTATCTATTTAAATATGCCTTTATAATGCTGGCATCCTTATAAACAAATATAAGCTTCATAATGATATTGGTTGAATTCACAGACTCAGAACTGGAAGGAAAACTGGAACTCCAGAGATACAAAAAAATGTATAGCTATGATTATTGTACTTTGATGTATAAGGTGTCTTCAGTAACATCAAGGACTATCTTGTTAACAATGTGCTGTAATATACAGATTTTAAAATATGTCCATAGTCATTAACCCCAAAATTTCAATTCTAATGGAAATAGTGTAAAGTGCATGTTAAGCTCTATGCACAAAGATATTAATCACACAATCACTTATAATATAAAAGGAGTAGAGGAAACCTCAGTGTCCTTTCATGGGATGAAATACCTCTTAAAGTATTTTACAAAAAATATTAAGCATAAAATGCAGGCACAGGCTTTTATATAGGATAATCTTAATTTAAAAAATAATGTATGCAATGAATATGGGTATTAGAGAAAGGCTAAATTTCAGTCACAGATGTGGTTTTCCTAGGCCTTACCTGTCAGTTGAAGGGTAGAGCTGTGTTAGCATTAGTTGAAGAGAATTATCATAGTGTTAGTTGTTGTCTCTGGGTAATGGGAAATGATTTTCATTTTCTTTTATATTTTTACATTTTCTAAATTTTCTACAATGAGCATATGTTAATTTTATACTAGGAAAACAATCATCCTGCACCAAGAGAAAAAAAAAAAAAAACCCTTGACATCTTAACAGAGTTTTTCTTTTCGTTTCATTTCTATTCCTTATAAATGTAGAAGGCATATTTTTCTTGAGGTGGAGGACTAGGTCTGAGTCAGCTCCTTCAGCACATAGTCCTATATAGAGACCCTTACAGCTTGCAGGGCAATTCCTGGGCTCCGTGCTTTTAGGTTACAGCGCCACCTTTGGGATATAGCCAGCATCACTCGTTACCACCATTTGCTGATGATGTGAAATGCACAATTATAGTACGATTTTGTGACCACCATTTGCTGATGATGTGAAATGCACAATTATAGTACGATTTTGTGATGTGGGCAGCTAATAATTCAGTTATCCCAACGGTTAAGATGTGTAGATGGGAAGCATATTATTTCTTCAGTGCCTTGGTTCACTGAAACAACTCCTTGCTGGTCTTCTCACCAACAGCTTCATTCTCTTCCTCTGCATGCCAAGGCAAACTTCACAAGTGATTTCAAATTCACTATTCTCCTTTAGGCATTTCAATGGTTCTCTTTCAGATTTAACTTTCAGATTAAAATGGAAATTCCTTAGCATGTCATTCATTTTCAAGTTTCTGACTCCTTCCTGTCTTGTGATGATCTGCCTTTATTCTTCAGCCTTACCAGTTGCTTCCAGTTGTCAGAGAAGCCAGTCTTTCTTCACCTTCCCTGTTTCTCTCCTTCTCTCCAATTCCATCCTATTGGCCTGGAATGCTCTTCTCATTTCTTCATCTGGCTATTTCCTGTGGTTCCTTCCAGGCTTGGCTCAAAGGTCATTTGTTATGGGAAGCCTTTCCCAACTCATTAAGGCTAGGCCCCCCTTCTCTTCTCCCTTAACACTCTCATTCATACCCCCTTGTATAACTGTATCTCATACTATATTTCAACCCTTTAATTCTTCCTGAATCTGACTGAGGTCCTTGATGGTAAGGACCCTAATTCACCTTTCTATTCCTAGCCCTTAGCTCATAGGCAAATAATGAAAATGCTCAAAAAACATTTAATGAATGAGTGAATGAGCATTGGAATTGGTTCATGGTGATTTCCTTACAGTTTTTCTTTTCAATTTTCTTCATCTATAAAAGAAAGATCATAAAGTACATTAAATAAGAAAAATTTTGAGAAACAATTAGCCTAGTGCTAGACACATACTAGGAAACACTTTTTACTTTTTTTAAAAAATAATTCCTATCTAGTTTCATGTTCTTTACATATGGTGGCTCATGCCACACTGATATCAAAGTCCTCACTCAGTCATTGCCTCCTTGTTAAATACATAATGTGTGTTTAACAAGACTTCCTAGTCAATCAATATTTATTCTGATCACATGCATGCATGGTGGCTTTTGTGCCAACACCTCACCATCACTCACCACACAAACTTGCTGCCTCCCTATCACACACACATTCAGCCTCTCTCTTGCCTTTAACTCGGTAATCTTATCAATCTCAGAAAACCTTAGCTCTGTGAATTTCTAACCAACGTATTGTCCTTTTTTGTTTTCCTCTCTCTTTTTTTTTTTCATTTTTTAAAAGTTGCATTTTAGAATCAGGGAGTACATGTGCAGGTTTGTTGCAAAGGTATATTACATGATGCTGAGGTTTGGGTATGACTGTCATCCAGGTAGTGAGCACAGTGCCAGATAGGTAGCTTTTCAGTCCTTGTCCCACACCCACCTCCACCTCCACTCTAGTAGGCCCTATGTCTATTGTACCCATCTTTATGTCCATGGGTACCTAATGTTTAGCTCCCACATATAACTGAGAACATGTGGTATTTGGATTTCTGTTTTTGCATTAGTTCCCTTAGAGTAATCACTCCAGCTACATCCACCTTGCTGCAAAGGACATGATTTTCTTCCTTTTTATGGCTGCATAGTATTCCATGGTAAATACATACCACATTCCCTTTATCCAGTCCATCAATGATAGGCACCTGGGTTGATTCCATGTTTTTACTATTGTGAATAGTGCTGTGATAAATATATGGGTGCATGTGTCCTTTTAGTAGAGCAATTTATTTTCCTTTGGGTGTATACTCAGTAATGGGATTGCTGGGTGGAATGGTAGATCAATTCTTAGTTCTTTGAGAAATCTCCTAACTGCTCTCCACAGTAGCTGGAGGAATTTACATTCGCACAGTGTATCAGTGTCCACTTTTCTATGCAGCCTTGCCAACATCTGTTATTTTCTGACTTTTTAACAAAAGTCATTCTGACTGGAGTGAGATGCTGTCTTACAGTGGTTTTGATTTATATTTTGTGGTCTGCTTTTTAAGAAGAGTTTTCTCAATGCTTAGGGTCATAGGGTCAATCTTTTATGCCAACAGCAATAAATACAGGTAGTCATCAATTTTCATTTGTTCCCTTTTCATTCAACTCACTTTATCTACTTTATATATTGGCACCCTGACACTCTTTTTCTCATGCACAATTCAGCTAGTGAACAAACACTGTATGCTAGCACATGCTACGTGCCTGCCAACACTTCAGTAACCAGACAATACACACTGTTATCTGTAAAATGGATTTATATAATTTTATTTATAAAAATTTATATATAAATATATAAATGGATGTGTATAATTTATATAATTGTTTGAATAGTTTTATTGCCTTTTACCTTATTATTTTCAAAAATGATAAGACATCTCACAATCTTTTATTTGTTTGCTTTCTTAATCCATAAAAGCATTGGCAACATTGCTGCCAGTAATTCCTTCTCATTATCAACTGGGTTTCTTCAGCCTACTGTTATTTCAAGTAAGCTAAAATAGAATTTAAATAAGTTGTCTTAGTAAATTAATTTCCATTGTCTGTATTTGATATTTAGTCTATGTTTAAAATATTGTAGCAACCATTTACATATTCCAACATTTATGATAAAAATTGAAAATTATCTCATATTTACTGATATTAAGTTGGCTTTCTGGAAGTGGGATTTTTCCATGTGACATGTAAGTTTAAAGTTTAGGAATCATTTCTTTGGCTTTCATGTTGCTTTGGAAAATGTGATTAAAATAAGTAACTTTTATCTGGTTCTTAATGCTGAGAGCTCTAATTTTGCTGCCTCTCATATAATTTTTTTGCTACTGAATTTATACGTAAGAAATAACTTCGAAAGAAAAGAAAAGTTATTAATCAACTAACGGCTGTAATGAAAGCAATCTTATTATCAATGGCCTCTCTCAGTGATCAGCAAATTTCCAGAAGTATTAACATTCTTCTAAATCATTTATCCTGTGTAAATGTCATAATGGAAAAGGCAAAGTTACAAATTAATGCCGGAGTTTTGAAGACATCAAAGTTATTAATGTATAAATTCAATTTAATTTTAATTAATTCTAAACATATCCTGCAAATTTCTTTTAACTTGAATGTATTAGAAGTCCCAAGATAATAATAATAAAAGAAGAGTCAATGGATGGGGACTGTACTTACCAGATAGTAAAACACACTGAAAACAGTATACTACAGCTCTAACAATAGTCAGAATTATCAGCATACCCAATAATATATCAAGCTAATAGAAGAGAGACTAGAAATGTACTTAAGTTGTATGGTAATTTATAATATTGATTGATTAATTTATTCTTGTATTGTCAACTAATATTTACTGAATGCCAAATTCTGTATAATGATGAGTAATATCAAGTAATTATAATCTTTATTAGATTATTAAACATTAAAAAGCTGATAACATCAATTATTATTAGGTCTATGGCTAAGCAAGCCCTGTCAAGAACAGCTGGCAGAAGTGTAAATGGACATTCTTGTTGACAGAAAAATTTGGGAAAACGCTATAAAAATTATGTGTCCATATACTTTGATACAGCATCCCTCTTTAAAGAGTCTATCCTAGACAAATATTTCAACTTCCATGTGTTTGTTCTTATATGTGCATGTATATTATGTCTATATTAGATATGTAAATATTCATTGTAGCATTATTTGTAACAGCAAAAACTGAAATCAACCTAATTTTCTGGTCATAAGAGAATGGTTAAAAAGGTGTGGTGCAAATTTATGAACATTATGCAGATTTTTAAGTGAATGAGGTTGATAAACATGTGCTGACACAACAGGATGTTCATGATAATGTGAGAAAATCAAGCTACAGAAAAGTATGATAGAAAAAATTCGATGACAAACTCTAGGCACTAAATTCACATTCTAATACCTCTGTTTGGCTAACTGTAGGAAAAGCAAATCTGCTGCCACTACTTTAAAAACTGGCTGTGTTGGGTATCTGTGCTGTACTGATAATTACCAATTGTCAATTTTGCTCTTCCATCACCCACTTTTAAGGCCTTTGTGGAACTACGTTTCTCAGCTTCACTTTCTCTGTAGCATTTTTAGAATTTAGTTTATCCATCTATACCACAGTTTCTTTCAAAAAGCACGTGAAGTTTTTTTCCGTGACTTTATTTTAGTACTCTTTCTGCAAAAGATCAATTTCTCCGGAAATGTGATTGTCACATGCTTGCGTCTTCTCCTAAACGGTGACATTGACACAAGCTTTTTGGAGATCATTCAGAAGGCTGCTATCTAGAGGCGACACGGTTGAACTGCAGACACTTTCAGGTGCTTGAGAGAACTTGACTATATTTTTCACTTCTAAAATTAAATGAATGCATGCTATATACTAGACATTCTAACACCACGGATACAGAAAAGAGAAATGCATTGTCCTTATTCTTAAGGGGCTCACAGGCTAGCAAGCACAGGGAAGTAGTGTGGTAATTTCTGAAGGGAATAAAGGAGAGCTAGCTATAACAATAGTCAGAATTATCAGCATACCTAATCATATATCAACCGAATAGAAGAGAAACTATTAGCAGCACCCCAGCAGGCTGGGGTGGTGGAAGAGATAACAAGAAATGCTCTGGGAAGTGGCAATGCTTGAGGGGAGTAAGGAAAAGCCAAACAGATGAGAGCAGTGGAGAGGGCTCCAGATTAAGAAACTAGGGTGGAGCAGCGTGACAGAGGTATGAGAAAGCAGGCCCTGTTCTAGGAACTACAATTAGTCCAAATACCTCACTTAAAGTGATAAAAACGGGAAGGGCAGTCAATGTGCAAATACTTTGACTAACAAGTAGGATGATTAATTGGAATCGCTTTAGAAACATCAAGGACCTGCTCACCTCAGTGGTGAGCTAAAGGATTTCCTAGGCTTGGAATGGTGACTTCTCAGAAGATCCTGACTTCCACAGAGACAAATACTAGGCTCTCCACCTCCGTGAACAAGCCACGTGGGTGTCTCAACAGAACACAGACAGACTATCACGAGGATTCGTGAGGGCCGTCTCACTGCCACTTCATAAAATTGGGCCTGCCCATTGGCCGGCACAAAAAATTTCACTGGTTCTCAATTTCCTACCAAGTTAAATCCAGCCTCCTAATTGGATTCAAGATCCTTCTATAGGCTACCTTTCACATATCCTTCCAGGATTAAATAAAAAGAATTTGGCGTATAGCAGTAAGATTTTTGGAGTGAGTCCTGGGTTTGGATTTTTAATTTTGCTACCCACTTAAGCTCTAACAAAAATGATTTCTGGCCGTGGGCGGTGACTTACGCCTGTAATCCCCAGACTTTGAGAGGCCGAGACTGGCAGATCACTTAAGATCTGGAATTTGAGACCAGTCTGGTTTAGTAGAAACCCTGTCTCTACTAAAAATACAAAAATTAGCCATGTGTGGTGGCATGCACCTGTAATCCCAACTACTCATGAGGCTGAGACAGGAGAATTGCTTGAACTCCGGAGGTGGAGGCTGCAGTGAGCCGAGATCGCGCCATGCACTCCACCCTGGGACACACAGTGAGGCTCCATCTCAAAAAATAAAAAAGGATTTCTCTTAGCTCAGCTTTTATGTCTTCATCTACGACATGGGTATAAATCATACCTCATAGTGTTATTTTGATAATTCAGTAGGATAGTATATTTTGAGTAATTAATGCAGTAGCCATCATTTAAAAATGACTGACTATATGATAATTTTAAAATTCCTATTTTGTTTCAGACATTTTTAAGTAAGTTTAATTTGGCTACTTAATAGTCTTTGGATTTACCTGTGTTTTGACTTTTATATCTTTGTAATTTCCATCAGAGAAAATTCTACATCATCTTCAAGGATCCTTCCTCAATTCCTCTGATTGAAAATAATTGTTCTTTCCTTATTCTACAGAAATTGTTTCTCTTGGTGAATAGAGAATCACTGAAAAAAAAATTGTACAGGAAAATTTTCTTACCCTTCTCACAAGTACTGTTTTCACCTCTTTCTAAAATTTTTATTTATTAATTAAATGCTTGATACTATTTTATTTTAAATTCATTTCTTAAATCTCATGCCCCAAGATTGAATCCAGTGGGAAGAGATAATTTTTTTTGAACTTTTATTTTAAGTTCAGGGGTACATGTACGTGTTTGTTATATGGGTGAACTTGTGTCGTGGGGATCTGTTGTACAGATTATTTTGTCACCCAGGTATTAAGTGTAGTACCCATTAGTTATTTTTCTTGATCCTCTCCCTTATCCCACTTTCCACCCTCCAATAGGTTCCATTGTCTGTTGTTCCCCTCTATGTGTCCATGTACTGTCATCATTTAGTTCCCATGTGTAAGTGAGAACATGTGGTATTTGGTTTTCTGTTCCTGCATTAGTTTGCTAAGGATAATAGCTTTCATCTCCACCTGTGTTTCTGCAAAAGACATGATGTCATTCTTTTTTATGGTTGCATAGTATTCTGTGGTGATACTTAATTTTTTAATTGCAACGTCTACAATAATTTATGGAGTTCATTCAATTTATGTGTTATTTTGTAATGAGCATTTACTAATAAAATAAGAATTCTATTGACAAATTTTATCATTAAAAAACAAATGAATTACTCTAAATTTTAATTTACAAGTGAATTCATGACCCTGTGCTGTGCACATAATAATAAAGATGATGATCAATAAAATGGGAAAAGATTTTCTGAATTTGTCTGTGTTTACATATGAAATACTACATTCACCAAAGAGAAAATAAAACAGTTTCCTCATCATATGTAGTTTTTAAATAAATACATTAAAAAATTACATTTAGTAATTAATACACCATGATCAGAAATAACTAGTTCAAAAGAAGAATTTTTTTAGAAAGTAACTTTTTTTCTTGAACAAGTTTATTAATTCTGTGTTCTTAATGTTTTCCTTTCCCTTCACCTAAGACTTTTCCAAGATTATCCATTAATTCACTTAATGATGCTACCCCCTCAAGTAATTTCACAGGGCAGGAAATATGATTCAGACTATATGTTATCATGTTTATTTATAAAATATAATTTCTTGAGCTTTTGGGTTCATTTTCAAACCTTAACATAAACACGATGTCGTTTTTACTTCTTACACAAATTAACACCCTGAGTTTTAAGCAGTAAAGAGAATATTGGTTTATGCTGTTTTGTTTGAGATGACATTTAAAAAATATGTCAATTTTGGAAGCTTGAGTTGCATCTGAATGATACTGATCACCTTGGAATGGTGAAAGAGTTCTTCCTTACTAACAATGTTGAGAGAAAATTAAAATTACATTGCTCAGCTCTTGTTTTCACAGGTAGTATGGAGGAGGGCATCTATTAGAGGTAAATCTTTTCTTTGGAAGCAGCTTTAAGTCTTTGTGTATTGATAAAGGGAAGAAAAAGCTCATGGGAACATTTTCTAATCCTTTCACAAGTTGTGTTTTCACCTCCTTTAAAAATTGTTAAGCAGGGCCAGGCGCGGTGGCTCACGCCTGCAATCCCAGCACTTTGGGAGGCCGAGGTGGGTAGATTGAGGCCAGAAGTTTGAGACCAGCCTGGCCAACATGGCTAAAATCCGTCTCTACTAAAAATACAAAAAATTTAGCCGGGTTTGGTGGTGCTCACCTATAGTTCCAGCTACTCGGGAGGCTGAGGCACAAGAATTGCTTGAATCTGGGAGGCGGAGGTTGCAGTGATTCAAAATCATGCAACTGCACTCCAGCCTGGGCAACAGAGCAACACTGTCTCAAAAGAAAGAAAGAAAAAAAAAGTAATCTATTAGTTAAATGCTTGGTATTATTCTTCATTTCTTTAATCTCACAGTGTTTTGACTATTTTATAATTCTTAGAATGATTGTCCTAATAGAATGCAAGCTCTAGTTTTGCAGGTCAATTTCCACTCTTTTGGTCAGTTTAAAATTTAAAAAAATCCAAATTTAAAATAGTCACTATGTTCTAGAAGAGAAAACTTATTGAGTTCATTTTTATAATTTTTAACATGTTTTAAATCTTAAACGATAACAATAATTTAAAATACACTCAACAAATTTCTCTAACAACAACATGTGTTTCTATATACCAAGAGTATGATCCTACTTATCCATTTGTAGTTTAAAAATTTCAAACAGCATGGAGATTTTGCAAAGAATAAAAATAGAACTACCATTCAACCCAGAAATCTCACCACTGGGCATCTACCCAAAAGAATAGAAATCATTATATAAAAAAGATACCTGTTTTAAAAATTTTTTATTTTGTTATTTTTCTTTTTCAACTTTTATTTTAGAATCAAGGAATACATGCGCAGGTTTGTTACAAAGCTATATCACATGATGCTGAGGTTTGAGGTATGACTGAACTCGTCACTCAGGTAGTGAGCATAGTACCCAACAGATAGTTTTTCAGCCCTTGCCCTTCTCCTTCTCTCTTTCCTCTAATAGCCCCCACTGTCTATTGTTTCCATCTTTATATCCATGTGAACCCAATGTTTTGTTCCCACTTATAAGTGAGAACATAAGGTATTTGGTTTTCTGTGCCTGCATTAATTTGCTCAGCATAATGGCTGTCAGCTGCATCCATGTTGCTGCAAAGGATGTGATTTCATTCTTCATTCTTTTTTATGGCTGCATAGTAGTCCATAGTGTATATGTACCACATTTTCTTTGTCCAGTCCACTGTTGATGGGCACCTGGGTTGATTCCATGTTTTTGCTATTGTGAATAGCACTGCAATGAACATATGGGTACAGGTGTCTTGTTGGTAGAACAGTTTATTTTTCTTTGGGTTTATACCTAGTAACGGGATTGCTTGGTCAAACGGCTATTCAACTCCCAGTTCCTTAAGAATTCTCCAAACTGTTTTCCACAGTAGCTAGACTAATTTGCATTCCCACCAACATTGTGTTAGTGTCCCCTTTTCTCTGCTGTTTCACCAACATGTTAGTTTTTGACTTAACAAAAGCCATCCAATGCAAACTTTAAGAGAGAAATGCCCATGTCAGGATTTGCCACAGAATGGAGTGTGTACCAGATGCTATGTGGCTGGTTGTTGTTTGAGTGTTAAATCACCATGAGACCAATGCTCCTTAGCCACCCCATGGATTTCATCAATTATAGGGTAGTAAAATATACTAAAGTAAGAAATGGATGTAGCAGCTGTCAGTATACATAATTTGGAAAATATCAGGAAATATGTAAATAACCTTCTAGCATTACAATGTTTTAGCTGTTCTGTGCTTATACTTCATAACACTTAAGTTTTTGAGAGACAATTTTTCTTCCAATTAGGGAATAGCAAAGAGTATGCAACAGGCAAATTTGGGTCCTCTTCATATCTGATGAAGTTATAGTATAAAAAAGCAAACTGGCTGGAGTATCTGAACAATGGGTTCAAGGCTTTGCAGCACAACTAGCTGGTTGGGATCATTTAACCTCTCTATTTCTAGATTCCTTGTCTAGAAAATGAGAGAATTGGGTAAGAGGTTATCTGAGATGACTTAAATTCTACAATAGTTTTATTCATAAAGGAACAAAAGATAGGCAAGAAGCACTACAATTATTTCTTTTCAAAAGGATTAGGCCTTGAAAATCAGTTTATTTCATTTACATTATCTCAGTCGCATTATTGCTGCTACTCTATACATATTTTACAGAATTAAGTAAAATTACCTGGCTAGTTTCTTTTTCTCAAGTCAGCTTTATGCCTACTAAAAGTAAGCAATCTATGATATGTGTTTCCATTTTATTTATTCAACATAAACAGTAGTGTTGCAAAGAGAAATACAACTTGGTAATGGACTTAAATAGTTGGTTAATTTTTTTTCTTTTTCTTTCTTTCTTTCTTTCTTTCTTTTTTTAAATTATGCTTTAAGTTCTAGGGTACATGTGCATAACGTGCAGGTTTGTTACACATGTATACTTATGCCATGTTGGTGTGCTGCGCCCATCAACTCGTCAACACCCATCAATTCATCATTTATATCATGTATAAAATAGTTGGTTAATTATTATTGTTAGGAAATTAAAGCCATATCCCAGAGCTTTATTTTAAGTCTAGAAATGAATAGAAACTCTATGAAGGCAGAAACCACGTCTGTCTTCTTCACCTGTATATTCACAGAGCCATGACTAGCACTCAATACCTAGTTGCTTCTACATAAATATTGTTGAATATGTGAATAACTACAGAGTGCTTTTGGAGAATATTTGTTTGCCAATTGAAAGCTCTATGATTCAGTTCAATGAAATTGATTAAGCCATATTTCATGTATTTTTTCTGACACAATTGGCAACAGTAGGGAAAAATTCCCTGTAAGTGGGGAAAACTCTAGTATTTCTCCAATAACTCTTTTTACTTTAGGATTGTCATAATTTTTTTGCTATTCTAGATTAATTTACAGTTAATCATAGAAATCAATAAAGTTTAATAAAAACATATATTTTTTTCTTCAATGAACCATTTCCAGTGATGCTTTCAGTTGGCAAACTCTTTTCTTATTATATTAAGCATGACCTATTGCTTAATAGCACATAATCTTGAAAAATCTTTTGAAGAGGCAAATGACTTCAGATAGCTGAAGATATTGACTGATACTCTACGTTCCTTTTCAATTTCCTTTCAGAAATGTACATTTCATTCAATTTTTCAATTAAAAATTTTAATATAAATATTTCTGTAAAGAAAAGTATGGTTGGTGGATGTAGACAGGGCCTCTTTGGTAACTTCCAAGAACAAGGCATCTTGGTTGACAAGATTGGTGCTACAGGCCTCAAGACCCGTAGGATTCACAATGTAAGTTATGTCCTATTCATTAGACAGTGTCAAGGGATGCAATATACTTTCTGCATGTTTTTTGACACATTATTTAAAATCAGAAAGAATTTTAATAAGGCCTATTTAAAGTTCCTAGCCATATTCACCCTCAAAATTGTATAATCAAATAATGACATTGACCTTAGAATATCTATTTGTTGACTGTTAAAATATATGGTACATTATATATCTTTGGTGGATGCATTTGTGATTACATGGTGCAAGGTCTCCATAGAGAATACTGACCATAAAGCACTTACTGTTGGGTGTAATGTATGTTACTGTATCGTGTTACTGTGTGTCGAGATGTCATTGGGGATGTGGAGCCAACAGTTTGGCTTATGGGAAGGTCTGGGCTCATCATTTGCATCACTTGAATTTCTGGCCCTACTAAAATATTGCCACTCATCACAGGTCCCATACAACCATCAGTCATGCTACTATTGCTCATGTCAGGCACACCAGGACTAGCCAGTACTCTCTCAGCATAGATTACATTGTTGTAATCTGCTAACTCAGCAGGTACACAAATATTCCCTTGAATATCATAGACAGGTGCCATTACTGCTTCGGTTACTACAACACTGGGTGCAAGTTGAGGATCAAAAATAATTGTAGTGGGTTGCACACATTGATCAGCAGTACCGTAAGTCTCAGTTACAATCATATCCCCATGAACCACGGGTTCAGATGCTGCCACTTCTTCTTGGAATTCAGCATCTGAGGGAGTCAATCCTGAAGATTCATTGACAAAGTAATTAGGTCCGAGCAAAGGGAGGTCAGTACTGATAGGTATACAAGCCTGGTGTGAAGGAAATGGTTCAATTTCTGTGTTTAAGCAGATCTCAGCAAGAGTCCTAAATTTTGGATCTACAGTTTCCATGCAGCTTTCATCTAAGTCATCCACAATCCAACTGCAACAACCAATAGAACCTACGGGAGACCCTACTCCCTCGTGGTCATAAATGAGCAAGCAGTCATTGGCTGGTCGACCTTCATCTTCATCTGCATAAGCATATGCTTTCTAAAATTAAAAGGAAGTGCAGAATTAGAAATTTCTCTTCCCCTAAAATGAGGAAGAATAACAGCAATCCCTCAGAGAGACTTCTGAGTTAAGTTGTTACAGAATAAACTGAATAATGGTATCAGTCACTCATTAAAATAATTGATACTATTCATGCACATTCTGTGATAGTATTTGTAACTACCAATTTTAAGATATAGTTTACAATTGCAACAACATCTGCAGCATTTTTTTTTTGTAAAGAATAATGGTGAAATTCATATATCACCAGATGGGGAATAAAGCAGGTTAACTGAAATATGAGATAAAATGGGTTGCTATTTAAGCCGAGTAAACTTACTAAATAGGAATTCATGAGGGATTTATTTACTCTTGATGCTACTCTGTTAGGCCAACTCAATGTCTGTAGGGCTTTTTTTTTTTTTTTTTTTTTGCTGATAGACCCATGATCTTTTTTCTTTTTTTCATGGATACATAATAGTTGTATATATTTGTGGAGCACATGGGATGTCTTGAAACAGGTATACAATGCATAACGATAAAATCAGGGTAATCCGGGTATCTCTCACTTCAAGAATTTATAATATCTTTGTGTTAGGGACGTTCCAGTTCTATTTTAGTTCTTTTAAAATGTATAATAAATTATTGTTAACTATAGTCATCCTGTTGTGTTACTAAATACTAGATCTTCTTTATTCTATCTAACAGTATTTTCATACCTATTAACCATGTCCACTTTGTTTCCCCTCCCTACTACCCTTGTCAGCCTCCAGAAACGTCATTCTACTCTCTATCTCCAATGAATTTGTTTTTTTCTTTTAGCTTCCACAAATGAGTGAGAACATGTCAAGTTAGTCTTTCTATGCCTGGCTTATTTCACTAAACACAATGTCTTTCAGTTCCATCCATGTTGTTGCAAATGACAAGATTTCATTTTTTTATGGCTGAATAATATTCCATTGTGTGTGTGTATCACATTTTAAAAGTCCAGTCATCCGTTGATGATTGTATTGGTTGATTCCATGTATTGGCCTCGTGACTAGTGCTGCAATAAACATGGGGGTGCATATATTTCTTTGATATACTGATTTCCTTTCTTTTGTATATATACCAGCAGTGCTATTGCTGGACCCCTTTTCTTAGTGAAGGTCAGTTGGTGGATAAGTCACTGGACTGAGAATAGGAGAGCTGTCTTAGGTCTTAATCTAACACAAGTCGTGGTGATGCTGTGTTCCTGAGTTTTAACTCCTTTCGTTCCCAATTCTGTCTTTTTATTTTCTCTTTTCTGTTGGAGGCTCCCGGAGAACATGAAGGACATCAAAAAAAGAGGTCATAAATGCACCTTTTTTCCCCCTTGATGAACATTTTCCTGCTTTGCTACTGCTATGGGAAACAAGGTGAGGAATAAAGGAAACAGAAGATAGAAAAATGGAAAAGGGAAGTGGAGAATGATGAGGGGTGTGGCCTTGTTCACAGTACTAAGATGTGCTATGGTAGTTGAATATGAAATCCTGCAGCAAATTAGTATTTTGTGTTTTAAGGAGAAGTGAAATATTTTTTATTCAGGTTTGGGATAGGGTTGAGAATAACAGTATATTTCAGAAGAGGCCTACTGCTATTGTATTTTACTATTATTATTCAGTCTCAAGACGATTTTGTGTGTGACGGCATTACCTCCGAGAAGTAGCTGTCCAAGAAAGCCATGTTGACGTCGGAGTCAGCGTAGTCCCGCAGGGTTCCCATGGTAGAGCTCCTCTTCCTTGCGGCCCCTGCGGCCCCTGCGACTCCTGCGACTCCTGCGGCTCCTGCGGCCCCTGCGGCCATGAGGCCAGCGGCTGTCCCCATCCCTGTGTTGAGCTCCACTCCCGATACACCTCCTTCCACCGTGCCCCCGGCTGCATAGGTGTTGGTGTAGATTTCTGAAAAGGGAAGATGTTGGTGGAACAGCGCTCGAGTTGCCTGCAGTGCTATCTGCCTAAAACGCCGCCGCCGCCATCTGCGGTGCCACCACCACCCAGCGCTAAAAAGCTGACAAAGAGCGATACGAGTTACACCGATACATCTCCAGGCTTGTTGACGAAAGAAAAGTAAATTAATGACACAGAGGGAGTCAGTGGTGGGACGTGGCCTTCCCACATTTGCACAGACTTCGCCCTGGACCTAAAGGTGTAGAACTTGCCAAGAGGAGCTGCAAGCAGGCGCCCGTTCCCGCCGTGGCTGCTGCGGGCTTGACCCATCCGGGAGCCCTCCAAAGCAAGGCCAGCGGCGTGATGGCAGAAATTGAGCTCATAGTCCTCCTTCCCTCCGGAACAGGTCGGAGCTGGGCTCACAGGGATGTTCAGTCACAGAGCTTCTTTGCATGCGAAGGGCCAAACTTGGAATACTAAGAAACCATCAGAGAAAGCTCACACGCACTGCAGAATTAAGCACCTTTTCTATTTGGTGCAATCATTGCCAGATAGCTAAGTAGTGTGTTCAATATTCTTAGATATACGTGAGGCTGGTAAGATAGGAGAGGTTAAGACACTCTCTTGAGGCAAAAGCTTGTCTGAATTTAAGAAAAGTTATTCAGTGTATAATTAGAGTACATTTACTGCCTTTTCTTTAGCTCTTTTTTTTTTTTTTAAACCAGCTTGTATTATAAATAATGACTACAGTAGCATGTACTCTGTGCCAGGCACTACTCTAATGCATATTTTGTGATATATGTATATATACATATTTATATATGTATGTGTGTATATATACACACACACATACACATGTGTGTTATACATAATAAAATAATCTATACAATATATGTATGTATGATATATTACATATATAATATGCATTATTTACTCCTCACAGCAACACTTTAAAGTAGGTACTCTCATAAGCTCAATTTCAAAGATAAGGAAACTGAGGCCCAGGGAGGTTAAATGTGTTGACTAAGGACTTATTACTACAGGTTGAACATCCCAAATCCAATAATCAAGAATCCAAAATGCTCCTATGTCTGAAACTTTTTGATCACCACGGCACAAAAAGGTCGAGCCAAACTCAAACTCATGGTCCTGTGCATTTCGGATAAAAGCTATGCAGCCCTTAAGCAAGTGGCAGAGCTGGGAATCAAACCCAAGCATTCTGCTTCCAGAGTTTGCTCTTTTAACTGCTGTGTCCTACTTCACTGTCCGTAGTTTCAGATAGAAAAAAAAAAGTGGCTACTCCAAACAGGTCATACTTCCTCTAATTATACTGTCAAAAGATTGACAGACTTTTCCTTAAGATACTTTTACATGAAGTTGGTCTGGTTGAATAATTTTGAAAAATTTAAAAGGAAAAGCAGATTTTGATGCCTACTGACCAGAGGAATCCATCCGATCCTGGGTATTTGAGGCTGTCATGGGTGCACATATATTTGACACATCCTGAAAAGAAAAATAAACATTTGAAAAACAAATGCTTTATGTTAAACATTTAAACACCGACATCTGTTCATTTTTGTGCAGCATGTAACAAAAAATTGTTAAGACATGCTTAATTTCCACTGAAACTCCACACTTCTCTGGAAAGTGATAGTCCACTCACCCTGTCCTCCGGATGGGCCCCTTCAATTCTCCAAGACTGCATCACTCCTTCTCCGCCCTCAGGCACAGGAGCAAATCTTGTTCCCAGGCCTTCAGGCTGTCTCGGTTTGCAGCAACACAGTAGCAGCAAGAGTGGAGCCACTGCTCAAGAAAGTGACAACGAGTTTACACAAATTGCTCAGTTTAGGAAGTCACTGGATGAATCATTTTGGGGAGCATTTGGTGGCATTATATTTAGAACAAAAATACAAATATATGTAAGAAAATCTCATTTTTTTCCTTTAGAGGATTGAGTATATATATCCAAGTTTATAAATACAACACCACAAAATCACATAGAACTTTAGCGCTAGATGGCAAGGAGTTTGAGATCAGGTAATTGAATTTCTTTACTGACAGATTAGGAAAGTAAGGTCGTCTTTAGTCTAAGACTCCTGAGCTGGTTGGGGCAGATACACACACACATGTAAGTTAAACACATCATAAATATATGTTATCAAGAGGATTGAATACAGGATTCAGCTATAGGACCTGGAGATAGGACCTTTCTTCAATCCTTGTTACAGTTACACTTAAAATAGAAGTCAAATAATACTCACTAAATTTAATGGAGATATTTACAATTATTTTAAGACTTCTTTATAGACTATAATGCAAAATTAAAGCTATCAAAAATGTTTAGCTATCCAAGTGTTTCTTCCAAGAAGAAATTTCCTATTTGTTACCCTAATAATCACCTCAATTCTATATTTTAATCCATAAATACAGACACTGCTTAAGTTTTCTAAGATTCTAGAATACACTCTGTTTAGTTCTTTGGGCCCACTCTAGTTGCTTTTCATAGTTTCCTAATTCTCTAGCATGGCATGCATTTTACTAAGTGGGTTAATTAAAGATAAAGAATGGAAGGATAAATGCTTGAGGAGGTGGATGCCCCATTCTCCAGGATGTGATTATATCACATTGCATGCCTATATCAAAGCAGCTAATGTACCCCATAAATATGTATATCTATTATGTACCCACAAAAATTAAAAATTAAAAACAGATACAAAAGAGGAGAATATCAAAGCTGCAAAATCAGCTTTAATCTTATTATAACAATTAATTTGGCAATTTTGCCATCTGCACTATGAACAGTGAAAAGTCAAGTTATATATTTCCATAGCATTTTCTGGAAAAGGGCTAAAACTAGAATTAGTAGCCCCTAGGCCATGGTTCCACCTATTCTATATTTCTGTGAATTTAAATGTGAGCTGGATCATGTACCATTACAGGCATGAACTCTAACAAAGGCACTATCTAATAAATGAAGTGTTCTTAGCGCATACCCAATACAATTACTGTATGTGTAATCTCATTTGGAGCTAACATCAAAAGTGTCAATTTGAGGCCCTTCGGGAACATAGGTTTGGGCTCAGATCCCTCCCACTACCATCACACTGCCCCCTGTCTCCTAAAATCGACCATGGGCTTCTCCGTTGAAAACAAGTGTTCATAGGGATATTCCTCTCCTATTCTACAATCAATCAGTTGAACAAGTCTCCTGCTTTCTTTGACTCGGTCAGGAAAAGTCTTGAAACTCTTAGTGCTAACCTTCTGGAAGTGCAGCTGGCACTGGGTTTTTAACCCGGAACTGAACATTAGTCTCACCAAAGGGCTTGAACATGCCGATGCTTAGTCTCATCTTGAGTACGACCCAAGCATGAGTAATTTTGGAAGACCTTTAACTAATTCTTATGTACAACTAGGGTTGAGAACCACTAACTCAAAGCTTACCTGAAACCACTACTCAATTGCTGTAGAGTTACATTCTGGGAAAATATCTCTAATATCATTGTGGGAATCACTCACGATCTTTGCATAGCTTTGAAACCTCGCAGATTATTTCAAGAAAGAAATCCTCCCCGAAAGTCAGCTGTTATTTTTTGTGCCTTGAAATGATTACATTTTAATTAGTGCTCATCACTGAAAACATAGCAACAATATGTTTGACAAATTTAATTCTCCAATTTTACAACCCAGCTTTTGATCCTCATGAAACCTAAGTATTGCAAGAGCAACCTAAAATGTATGAAGTATCCTTCTTCTGAGGATCTATATGTTTAAAAAAACACTATGGGGGAAAGGAGGGCCCTTTTTGGAAAAGTTTTCGTTGGAGATCTTGCCATTTCTGTGACCATAGTCTTCGTTTAGGCACACACCCAGAGACTGGAGGGTAATTCTCTGTTCTAGTCTCTTCTCCCTGCTTCCTACCGCAGGGTCACCTGTGCTCATCAGCCCTCATCAACTCTTCTGTGCCATGGTACTGAAGCCCAGAATGCCTGGTGTGTCATGAACATGCCTCCATGCTGGCTCCCAGCCTCCCTTTTAGCCTCTCTACTCCGAGGTGTGCTATGCTCTTCCATATCTTGCTCCCTTTTGTGTGTGTGTGTGTGTGTGTGTGTGTATGTGTGTATGTGTGTGTCTGTCTTTGATTACCTTTCAAATTTCCTTAGACAGCATCCTCCTCTAAAAGAAATCCTCAGCAGGGCACAGTGGCTCACGCCTGTAATCCCAGCACTTTGGGAGGCTGAGGCGGGTGGATCACGAGGTCAGGAGTTCAAGACCATCCTGGCTATCACAGTGAAACCCTGCCTCTACTAAAAATACAAAAATTAGCCAGTCATGGTGGTGGGTGCCTGTAGTCCCAGCTACTTGGGAGACTGAGGCAGGAGAATAGTTTGAACCCGGGAGGCGGAAGTTTGCAGTGAGCCGAGATTGCACTGCTATACTCCAGCCTGGGCAATAGAGCAAGACTCCATCTCAAAAAAAAAAAAGAAAAAAAAAAGCCAAAAGGAAAAAACATCCTCAGCTTTTCAGGCTTACCTCAAAATCCACTTTTCCAAAAAGATTGTCCTAACTTTTCCATGGAAATTTCCATGATGGGATTTGTTTTGTTCTTTTATGTAGTACATGTAGTGATTTGCATGTGTTTCCCATTTTTAGGACTCTCACTCACTCTAGGCTTTCTTAGTTATCATTGTGGATTAAGCGCATATCCTTGTCTGTCCCATTGTTTATTTCTAAGGCACTCAAAAATTGCTAGAGATACCAAAAAGAAATGGCTACATGAACCTAACTATCCCAGCGAACCTCGTTACAGACCTATTTTGAAGAATTGTTGAAAAGAAGGATTTAGTTGAGTACTTACAAAGCAGTAGCAGGATGCCCAGAATCATCATGCCTATCCCTGCCGGTCCAAGACCAACATTTGAAACTCCAGCTTGGTCTTCAGTGACAGGCCCATACGTGTCACCAGTTACGTCCTCTGTGTAGATGCCCGTGGCACCAGAGTCCAGGCACATGTGGTTGTCATCACAGTCGCAGGCATATAACTGCACCATCTGTGCCAATTCGCATGCTCTGTTATAACTGTCCTTCACCAGGATTGGGATTTCATAAGATCCTGGAGATAAAACCTGCTTAGCCGTAAGGATTGCTGAGGTAGCTGAAATGGAAGAGAGGAAACAGAACAGAAAATAAATGGAAATTCCTTGGTTGTTGGGGGGGGTGGTGGTTAACTCTCCCTAATACCAAACATTGACTTAAAACACTTGATTTTTCATGCTTTCTTAGACATAAAGCACCTAGTACTTTTTTTTAACATTTAATTTATTATTATTATTGTTATTTTTGAGACAGGGTGTTATTCCTATTGCCCAGGCTGGAGTGCAGTGGCGCGAACATGACTCACTGCAGCCTTGACTTCCTAGGTTTAAGTGATTCTCCCACCTCAGCCTCCTGAGAAGCTGGGGCTACAGGTGCGTAGCACCATGCCTGGCTAATATATATATATTTAGTAGAGACGGGGTTTTGCCATATTGCCCAGGTTGGTCTTGAACTCCTGGGCTCTAGCGATCCACCTGCCTTGGACTCTTAAAGTGCTTGGATTACAAGCATGAGCCATTGTGCCTGGCCTTTTGTTCTTTTCTTTTCTTTTCTTTTCTTTTCTTTTTTTTTTAAGACGGAGTCTCTCTCTGTCGCCCAGGCTGGAGTGCAGTGGTGCGATCTTGGCTCACTGCAAGCTCCGCCTCCCGGGTTCACACCATTCTCCGGCCTCAGCCTCCCGAGTAGCTGGGACTACAGGCGCTCACCACCTCGCCCGGCTAATTTTGTTTTGTATTTTTTAGTAGAGACAGAGTTTCACAGTGTTAGCCAGAATGGCCTCGATCTCCTGACCTCGTGAGCCACGCGCCTCGGCCTCCCAAAGTGCTGGGATTACACAGGCGTGACCCACTGCGCCCAGTCTCTTTTTCTTTTTTTTTTCTTCTAACATTTATAACTAATTTTTAAATAAGTATTGCTTATTGCTGGATTGCTACTTCTACAATGCAGGCAAGGACCTTGTTGCATCTTTCCGGAGCAACAGTAATTGGCATATAATATACATTCAATGAATATTTGCCCAATGAATAAATAATATTAAGTTGAAAGAAAATATTGGAAGTCTTCTATTTAGGATTACAATTTACACAATAACCTCCTTAAGACTGTTTATATGTATCTGAGTCAAAATTGTTGCCCTTTCACTTAAAATTGTTCAAATTGGCCTAATTCTTTGTGCTATCATTGCCTATGAATTTTTATAAAACATAGTGTCTAAAATATTGGTTGGAATTTATTTATTAATACAAGGAGTATTAAGAGATGATTAAATTTACAGCTAAACCATGAATAGTAACTGATTGATCCATAGCACACAATATTTTTTATTATGATGGTTTATTATCCTCAGTTAGCTAGATAGCAAGCCAGATTTGGTGTCTACCAAAATCTGTGCACAAGGTAAAAATGAGATAAGACAATGCCACAGCACATTAAGGAAAGTTCATTCTGTTCTAAAACACCAGCATTGAAACAGGTCTCTAGGAATATTATCTCCAGTGCGGTTATCTTTTTTATTGGCAAACCTGTAATAACTATAATATACCTCCATGCAGAACATTTTTTCTTATGTGTATAATCATAACATCTAGGATCTGAATGAGGAAAAAAGTGGTTAGCAATTATTATTATTTATGAATGGGCTATTGAGCTTTATCGGAGATGGCATATTCAGAGTTGACTTGATATTAATGGAATTGCTTTAATGTGATTAACTTTAAAAAATATTAAAGTGGTTTTGTTGAAAAGAGCTAAAGTTTTGATGGTAAAAACAAATTGCCTAATTGCTCACTTTGACCAAGTCTTTATTGGTAGTACTTTTCCTACCATATTTTAGGGTTCCTCCATTCTGTAAACAGAGGGGCTTGGTGAGCTCAAAGAGGTGGGAAGGATTTCCTTTCACCCTGGGCTCTGTAGTCTGATGGCCACCGACTAGCCCATGAGATTTTCCCTGTAGCCCCACATAAATATGAGATTAGGGAGCTATCTAAGCCCAAATGGTATCCTCTCATAGCATTTTCTTTTTTATTATGCACTTAACATTTTAGGAAAAAGAACCTAAGGTAGATAAAATGTTATGTTATCTGAAAGTTATTCTTAATTTTTATTGATGTCAGTCATTCAATTGTATGTAGCTATAGTCAAGATACATACATATACAACTTTGTGATCTGCTTTTCACTTTACTTTCTTTGGCTTATGCATTCTTTTGTATCTACATACTTCGTATAATTCTAATATTAATGGCTGTATATTAGCACTTCTTAATAATATGTAGTATAATTTGTTTAATCATTCCTCTAATACTGAGCAATTCAGATTTAAATTTTTACCCTTAAAAATAAGTCTGAACTCATAGTTATTGTTAAAAATAATTTAATTGATCTTATGTGCTCCTGAGTAGTAAATGTTTAAATGTATCTATGGGATATATGAGTTTCAGAGACATTTATGTGATTTGTCTGAGTTTATTCAGAATAGGGAATTGTGACATTCTTAATTTATGAGTTTGTTAAGGGTTTTGTTTATTTTAAACTGAATAAATATTGGTTTAATGTCCTACCTACTCAAAATGATGGGTAAACTGATATTTATCTACTACTATTTGTAAATGCAATATTAATGAAACATTTTGACTCTTATATTTCAGTTCAAAATTTTGTCAAATATCCTCTGTGTACATGAAAGATTTTTTTCATTTAATGTTAATATGGCAAGAATTGTGGAAAGAGAAATAGAATGTTTTATTAAGTGACTTGACACATTTTTTGGTAATTGTTTTGCTTTGGGACTTAAAGTCTGAAAAGCAAGCTTACATTTCACTTACCATTTGTTGATCTGACATCCCACATGTCAGCTGTACCTGGTGGCTGATCAACAACACAGAAAGTAAAGGGAGACCCATAAGAATGTTCATTAACAGAGATAAGGACTGATGGGGAGTCAATGCAGATGGTTCTTCTTTCAGGAAAAATGTTTGGACAGTAATCGTTGATATCAGGAACCTCAATACATACGGTTCCTGTAGCTGTTTTTCCAGAGCCATCTGAAAGAGTAAGTGTCATAGGTGTTGAGGTAAATGGTGTTAGGGAGAAAACTCTTTCTCATATCCCCTGATGATGCCATGGAACTTGTAGGAAACATATACATGACTTGGGAGGCTTGACAGGTTCCTGCCCGCTTCAGCGACCCAAAGTTACTCTTCTCTTTGTGTGCTACCTTCCAGCCACACTGCTTCTTTTGAGTTCTTTAAACAAGTTTCTCTTTTTACTCTGGACTCTGGCACATTCTTTTCACCCTTCCTAAAATGTTTTCCATCCTCAATTCATTTTGCTAATTCTAACACATCCTAAGGCACAAAATCAAATGTTCTTCCTCAGAGAAGGTTTACTGCTTTCTAGTCTCACCCTGTTCCCATAAATTAGACCACCGGATCAGTTATGGACCTCCATTCAGGATGCTCACTGAGTCCTGTGTTTGTAGAAATAAGTACAGTTGAAATAAATACTTGTGATGTTTTTCTTCTGTGTTCACTGTTTATTTTACTTGCGTTGGTTACACGCTATTTCTTTCAGAAATGGCATTTCTGAAAATAAATATAAGTCTATTAGATTTTTCCCTAATCCACTTGAAACAAGTTTTTGGATAGTATAATTTATCAGAAAAGGCCAAAGACTAAAGATTAGGAGTACAGGACCTTTTTAGTCCACTTTTCTACTCTTTGTTCTGTTACAGCGAATAAAGAATTTTTTTTGCTTGTTTTTAACTTGAAAAAATTTTATCTTTCTCACTTTTAAACTAGAACATTGGCATCTCTAGGGTACTTTAGTAGGTCATTTTCTGAGAAAGCAATAAATTCCTTTTACAGACGTTTTCTGTGTGCCTAAGTAGTAGTCACTGAGGTAACTGAATGAGAATAAACTGAGAGCCTAGTAGAGTCTATATGATTTTGTATACTATGTTTATATACCCTATTCAGCATTGGACCTGATTTCACTGAAATCAGGTGATGAAAGATGTCGATTTCACTTGGTTTCTCGTTAGAGAGCCATCAGATTATTCCACAGATTGTTTTATTTGTCATTCTCTGATCTTTGGTAGCTCTTCTATTACCTTGTGATCGGCAACGAAAGCTCAAGCTATTGCTTATAGCATTTGCTCCCCAGTAAAGTTTGCTCTTCCTAGAGGTCTGTCTCTTCACCTGATGATGGTGTGTGCTGAAGCAAGCTTATTCCAAATATTCAGATTGCTCTGTGCCAGTGCAGACACTCTGCTTAGGTGAATAAACAACCAGCTTCATTTTTGGATTTCTCTTGGTACATTTTGATAGCACTTTCTCTCTCTTTATTTGCTTGGAATGACTAATTATTTGTTCTAGCATTTGAAGATTTTCACATATGACCAATATGCAAACATAGGGTGCAATCAACATGGTTAGAATCCATTTTCAAATTAGATCTTCCAGAATACTGATAATAAATAGGACAATGTTATTTATAAAACTGACCCAGGCATTAAAAGTTACTCGCCACAGGGTGAAGCTCAGGATGCATGGACGATAGTTGGTTTGGTTTTATCACGGTTTGTTTTTGAATTTTATGCTGCTTCTTTATCTTTATTTTTGTTTTGATACTAGAAAGGTCAGCTATAAACTCAATGCAAACCTACAGTATCTATCTTACATTAGGCATGTATCTCGGACACCTATCTTTCCCCTTCCTTCATGGTTCCTGACCTTTCTCTCTTGTTTTGTTCTACAGCAGCTGGTTTCCTGGGCACTGCTTCATAGAATCATTAACTATTGATAAACAAACAAATCCTGTTGCTACTCACCAAGGGACTGCTTAATAGATTTTCCCACGTGAGAAGTGGCTCACTTACAAGTTAAGTCAGTGCATCTGCATTTGCGACTTTTAATATGGATCTTATATTTGGAATAACCTGTGCTTTCTTGATCCATAGCATCTTACTATGGAAATATGTCTAATCAAGCAACACTCACACAAGCTTCTCACTGTAGTTCAGTTTTAATGGCCCTAAAATGATTGTATTCATTGTAGTTCAGTTTTAATGGCTCTAAAATAATTATATTCACAAGGTGATCCCCAAATGAACTTTGGAGAGCATATAGCCCTTCCTTTAAGTAAACATTCCCAACATACTCTACAAGTGAGATTAGCCGTACTCAAGAAACAAAGTTATAAACAGAAGATAAATTATATTTTAACTTTTATGCTTGAAGCCATATGCAACTCATTTTTGCAAGTAGATGAAATAAACTATGGCTTAAGTGTAAATTATGATTTTAATTGACTTCAATTCTTGATTTAAGGTGCTTAGGACTTTCTATATGTCTTACATACACCATTAAAAATGTTTGAGTAACTCAAATATCAGCATTAGAGTAACATAATACTTAATATAATAGTATTAGTTTTCTTAAAATACTGAAAATAAATTTTCTTACCATCTATAGCCAGGATCTCTGCTGTGTATATCCCATTGATAATATGTTTTGACTTCGTATCAAATTCTCTAGAAAATTGTATCTCACCAGTTCTTGAATCAATTTTTAACCAGCTGCCTGCATCATGCCCTATGATATATCTGTTTGTAAATAAAAAATTCATTATTATGCTTTTATGAAAGTTAGTACTATTAAATCACATAAGAGCTACAATGTGGCAAACTTAAATATTGTGTTTTTATGTTTTATAGTGATGATTGCCTTGGTTTATAAAAAGTGTATATATATTAATAAAAATTCAATGATATATACATTAATATACAGATCGGCAAGTTTTAAAATTTCATCATTCTTACTCTTCTGGCTCCTAGTATAACTGTTAATAAAATGTATGAGTTTATTTCAGCTCTGTTTATTAAATAATAGCAATATAAAACATCTTTTATTCATTTTCAGAAACAAATATTGCTTATTTATTTTCACATGTAGTATACTTAGGATTTCTTTGTGGCTTTTCAGCCATGTTGATTTCAGAGCACCTTACTGATGGCCTGTTGCGGGGTTGTGGTATCCTCTGTTAAGTGTGTCTATCTGGATCTTGTTACAGATGATAGATTTAAAGTGCTTGACCTCACTGGAAGAAGATCTGGTCTCTACCAGGCACAGTTTCAAGTCTTCTGTTCCTTTATCTGAACTGCTTTTACCTCCACCCATCCTGGCAGACTTCACAGGTTTTTTTGAGTCTGTCAATTTGTTAACTGATTTAATAACTAAAACTGTGAACATCAAAGTAACTTATAAGTCAGTAGACTTTGTTTACTCCAAGAATATTGGGAAGAAGAAAAGGAGATAGAGAAGGGCAGGATATAGAGAAGACCTGTGTACTTCACTGTGGTTATTTCCAGAATATTTTACACTGTTCTATTTCACATATAATCTACGTATCTCATGCCCCAATACTACCTTTTAATTTCTCCTCTTCTGACTCTCCTTATGCCTATCAAATTTCTAAAACACTGTTTTTAGCTTCTATGATTGTGTTTTTTCTCTGAGATTAAGAAGAGAATTGAAATTAGTCTCAAAGTCATAGGTAACACAGGTTTAAGAAAACAAGCGGTGACTCAACTTTGATGGTGTCTTTATTGTCTACAGTATGGCTTAATCAGCCCAGGTCCAGGGTAGTACAAACTGGCCACAAAAGATCAAAAAGACTCACGGAGTAATTTAGGAGGCTCTTTGATCTTACAATTGCTCACTGGCCATGATTACTTTTATAACTAGTTGGAGCCCTTGCATTATTGAAGCCTCTAAAACACGGTTAAAATTCTAAGATTTCAAATGCTCTAATAGTCTTTTAAATCAAAGGAATAATAAAAGCAATAAAACCTTCCAAAAGTATTACAACCAACATATACTAGCACATGCTACATGAATTAACACTGGATAGAACCATAGAACATGAAGAAAATATTTGCAGTACCTGACATTTGTTGCAGGGTTTCCTGTGTCCAAATCTATGGCTGCATATGTGCCAAGCACATAATTCAATAAAGAACTTCCTTTTACTCCTTCCCGCACACTAAAAGCCATAGTACTTGGATGAAATGCAGGTCCTTCTCTCACATTAACAACCTGAATTCTCACAGGGGTTGGGTGCATTCGGAATTGAGAAGCAACAGAGTAGTGAAAATCAGCTTGGTTTTTAACTCCGATACTAAGCTGAATATTAGGTGCTTGTTCATAATCCAGCATCTGAAATGAAAGAGAATAAAACACTCTGAAACAGCAAAGAACTCTCTTTTGATAAAGTAAGAACCCATGGTAAAGCAAACCACACACTAGAATAAAGTCCAGGAGATATGTTGTTTAGATTTTGAAATGAAAAAGAATTTACTTATTACTGCATTAGGTATCTGAGATATGTTATTCTGTTTATCTTTTAGCATAGTCCACTATGTAGATCATTTAAGCCTGTGATTTTAAATTGGAATAAAATTTTGGAGTTTTGGACTTTTTATACAAAAATGCTGAAGTGAAAAATGATATTTTCCAAATGAGGCGTTTATGAAAAATTCTTTAAAATAAAAGAAAAAATGTTTACACTATTGAATGAATAAATAAATAGTACCCAAATTTCCTTTCTAGAACTCACATCTGAGAATCTTTTGAAAGTATAATCAGCAGCATAAAGGTGCTAATATATATGATGTCACTAAACACGTAATTTTTTTAATGATGTAAACAACTTATAAAGAATTTATGATGATTATAGTCGCTGGGTCTGGTGGACAGGAAGACGCCCTTATGGGGCATATTCAAATAAGTAAACGCCATGCCCGGAGAAAAGTCACCTTTGAAATGGGTATTCTGGATAAAAAATAGAATCTTTTGATGCAGAATGATTGATGTGGTGACATGAAAAGTCACAAGTGAAAAAGTAGTTGCAAAGAAAGAATTGCTGAGCAATGTCTGCTTAGAAGTGTTTTGGAAGCTAAGGTAAGCATCACTTGCAATGCATTTCCAACAGCAGAAGTCAAGATATCAGCAAGGCTTGCCATCAGCAGAACTCTGAGGTAAATCTCTGCTTCTCAGTGAAACTCCCTGACATCATGAATGTTTCCTTAGGTTTTAGAGTTACATCTTTTCAGAAGAGCTGATAAGAAAAACATTCACAGAAATTTACTTAGGTTCTTCTTGGGAGATGGCTCAGCATGCCACACTTGAATTTCAGCCAAAACCCTTCAGGTCTGGAATATTGATTCCTTTTGCACATCTGTTTACAGGTCCACATAATACCTAGTCCACTGGTCCACATAATAGACCACCCCACATGATATTTAGCACAGAACTGAATACAAATTATATACTCAAAAATCAATTTTCAACCGGAAGAGATCTTTCTTCTACAAATCTTTTTTTATTTAATAGAATTCCATGCCATCTTAAAATAAATGAAAAATTGAGAACCTCTTTTTTTTTTCCTTTTCTTTTTTTATGTTTTTGAGACAGGGTCTCATTCTGTGGCTCAGGCTGGAGTGCAGTGGTGCAATCTCAGCCCACTGCAACCTCTACCTCCTAGGTTCAAGCAATTCTTCTGCCTCAGCCTCCCAAGTAGCTGGGACTATAGGCATGTGTCACCACACCGGGCTAATTTTTTGCATTTTTAGTAGAGATGAGGGTTTTGCCTGTTGGACAGGCTGGTCTCGAACTCTTGACCTCAGGTGATCCACCTGCCTTGGCCTCTCAAAGTACTGGGATTACAGGCACTTTGCCCGGCCTGATAATCTCTATTCTGATAGAGAAATCTCTTGTGGTTTTGTTATGTATACACACAAATGCACTTTTGTTTGTAAGAATATTAATAGTTCTCTCCCCATTGAATAGAGTGTGATGAAAATATACCAATATGTGTCTAAAGTTGTATCAATTAAAGATCTTCACGTAATCTAGGAGTAGGAAATTGGTCTGGGGTGAATCTTTCCTCTAGAAGGGAAAGCCAAATAGAGGAAAGGCATAAAGTTGTTTATTCATTCTTTGCAAGTGGGGCCTTTAGTCAGGATTTTCTGATTGTGTCCAGAGGTCAGGGATTGTAAAGAGCAATGGAAACAATGGTTTACCTTGGAGTCTCTTCATAAAGTAAAGGAAGAGGCTGGGGAAACTCAGTCTCTGCAGTTTAAGGAACAAATGAAGAATAACTGCTTAACAAGGTACACAGGCGTGTGTTAGAGTGGGTAGGGGCTTGAGCTGCAGTGACCTAGAGTGAGGCTCTGAAAGGGCTCAGGATGAAGATAACACATCCAGAAATGTATCTGGCTTCTGGCAGGATTTGGCTTCTGTAAATTGTAGTACAGAAGCTAAGCTTAGATTCTCACATCCATTTTTTTTGTTCTAATTTAATATGACACAGCTAATTCTAGTGGGGACACTGATTCATTTTAAAATTAAGTATGAAAGAGGGAGAAAGTTAGAAGTCTCCATCCAAAAGAGGATGTGATAGCAGTTTTTCAAGAGCAGGGGACTGGGGAAATGGTCAAATATCTGCCTGAGTGTGTGTTCTGTTTCCAGGAAGGCTCATTTTCTGGTACAAATGTGTCGGGAAGAGAGAAGCAGGGCACACACAGCTGGGAAGAAGTTTATAGCGGTACACAGACTTGGAGGGAAAATCTCGGGGTGCTAGTTTTTTCTTTTTTTTTTTTTTTGAGACGGAGTCTCGCTCTGTTGCCCAGGCTGGAGTGCAGTGGCGCGATCTCAGCTCACTGCAAGCTCCGCCTCCCGGGTTTACGCCATTCTCCTGTCTCAGCCTCGCGAGTAGCTGGGACTACAGGCGCCCGCCACCTCGCCCGGCTAGTTTTTTGTATTTTTTAGTAGAGACCAGGTTTCACCGTGTTCGCCAGGATGGTCTCGATCTTCTGACCTCGTGATCCGCCCGTCTCGGATCCTCCCAATAGTTTTTTCTTAAATTTGGTTTTACTGGCCCCTGATTACACAGTGAGACACGAAATTGGCAGTTAAATATGACTTTGGGACCAGAGAGTTCTGACTGGATCTTGTCTCTGCCATTTACCACCTGGGTAAACTGAGACTAGCAATTTGTCCTCATCAGTTTTGTTTCACTTTCTCTAAAAATGGAATTACTGGCTGGGTGCGGTGGCTCACGCCCGTAATCCCAGTACTTTGGGAGGCTAAGGTGGGTGGATCACTTGAGGTCAGGAGTTTGAGACCAGCCTGGTCAACAATGGTGAAACCCCGTCTCTACTAAAAATGCAAACATTAGCTGGGTGTGGTGGCACATGCCTGTAATCCCAGCTACTTGGGAGGCTGAGGCATGAAAATTGCTTGAACCTGGGAGGAGGTGGTTGCAATGATCACACTGCTGCACTCCAGCCTGGGTGACAGAGTGAGAATCCATCTCAAAAAAAAAAAAAAAAAAAAAGGCAATAACCCTATTTTCTTCCAAGAGTTGTGAGGATTAAATGAGATAAAATATGTGAACCCTCTGGATACACCTTATAACAGAATAGTTGGTGTTTAGTAATTACTTAGTAAATGTTAGAGTTATTATAAAAATAGAGAATCAAATTTTTTGTTAGAATTCCAATTGGGTAGCATTTTGCTTTGCTTTTTTCTCAGTGTTGGAGTCAATGTGTGTGTGTATATATATATATATATATACACACATATTTATATTGCTGGTGTTTTCATATACACTTATCAATAAATGCCAAGGAGAGGCTCTTATTGACAAAGAGACTTTCATTTTTCTGAGATCTTTCTCTTGTTGAACTGTAAATTCCTGGAGAACAGGGACCATATCTTATTCGCTTTCATGTCTTTAACACATAGCAATTCTCAATACATCTTCTTTTTTTCCTCTGCCTCCCCGGTCAGGGTTCAAGTGATTTTCATGCCTCAGCCCTCCCGAGTAACTGGGATTACAGGTGACCGCCCCACACCCATCTTTCAGTAGAGACTTGGTTTCACCCTGTTGTCCAGGCTGGTCTCGAACTCCTGGCCTCAAGTGACCCTCCTGCCTTGGCCTCCCAAAGTGTTGGGATTACAGGCACGAACCACCTTAAATCCTTTGAATAGAATCTTTGTAATTTCCTCAGACTAAGAGAAGGGTTATATAAAGCTTAGTCAAAAATCCATTAATGAAGGGCCAGTTTCCACAAGTTAAGGGGTATCCTGAATGAAAATGGAGAAGGTGTAAGAGGACATTAGTAACCTCATCCCAAATGTATCTGTAATGAGAGGCTGACCTCTGGCTGTTGAAAATGTCAAACATGGGAAAATTACTCTTATGTTCTCTAAAATAGTTCTTTTGGCTAGATAGTAACACACACATAAAATTTCATTTTAATTAGCCTTTCTCTATTACTTTGGTATTTTTAAGCAAATTTTTTCATACTCTTTTTAAGAGACTTGGAAAGTTATTCAGAAAAAAATAGATAGGGCTTTGTATATACAACATCCAAATTACATTGACAAATTTTTCATGAAATTAATATTTCAATTTTTTTTAGCAATTAAGTATATCTTTTAAAAATGTTGTTATCACAGAAGGCACATTACATAAGTCAGATAGTACATTGCCTGCATTGTTAATTTTTCATATTTATAATTTTATGCAGAAGTTATAAATGATGCAGTCAAGTCCAGGGACTTCTGTTTGGATGATATCTATACCATTAGTTTCCGGTAAATATTATCATCAATACTATTCTCAAATTTTGTGAGTCTCTACTATCTTTTGGACACTGGACCAGGTGCTGGGGATAGAAAGATATTTAGATCAAGTTCTTTATGCACAAAATTCTTCTATTATTTTAGTAGGTTGGGAGACAGATCAAAAGTGAAGAAAAGTTACATAATATGAGATAATATACAAAGTCAGTCACTAAGATGGTAAGAACATAGGTAAGAATTGCATGTTATGTCTAGCTCTTGATTTTTAACCAGGATGCAAGGTTTAACAAATTCTGATCCCTGGAAGAAAAACTTGACTAAATATTCAGAATTTGATATGGTGGGAGGTGACCTCCTGTTCCTCCATTCCTCTTCGTGTTGTATTTGGCAGTGACTCCCATATCTGTTCCTTTTTTTTTTTTTCAAGTTTTACTGCTATTGCCTTAGATCAGATGCTTAGTACCTCAGGACTTAATTAATACGATAATAATTTTGATAACTTTGGTCTTTTCAGAGTTGAACTCATGTTGTTATTTATTTATTTATTTAGAGGCAGAGTTTCACTCTTGTTGCCCAGCCTGGAGTGCAATGGTACAGTCTCAGCTCACTGCAACCTCCGCCTCCTGGGTTCAAGCGATTCTCCTGCTTCAGCCTCCCAAGTAGCTGCCATTACAGGCATGTGTCACCACACCTGGCTAATTTTGTATTTTTAGTAGAGATGGGGTTTCTCCATGTTGTTCAGGCTGGTCTCGAACTCCCAGCCTCAGATCATCCACCTGCCTTGGCCTCCCAAAGTGCTGGGATTACAGACATGAGCCACCTTGCCTGGCCGATGTTATTGTTATTTTAGAAAATATCCCAAATCTTTCCTTGGTCTATAAGTAGGAATTGAAAAACTTTTTTGGTCAAGGGCCAGATAGTAAACGTCCTAGGTTTTAGGGGTCATATCATATATAGTTTCTATCTGAAGTATTCAAATCAGCCACTTGAGTGTGGAAACAGCCATAGAAAATATGTAAATGAATATATGTGACTGTGTTCCAATAAAACTCTTTATGAAACAGGGGATAGGTTAAATTTGACCTCCGGATCATAGTTTGCTGACCTCTGTCCCAAAGCAATGTTTTCCAAATAGAAAGGCCATGATATGCTCTTTGAATCCTTGTGTTCACTTAAGAAATTACAAAATTTGTGTATTCATTTGGATGACAATCTTATATATAAATATTTTTCATAATTTTGGTGGCCAGCTCATAAGTTAATATACCGTATGATTTCAGTGTGTATGGTTGTGCTTTGATGGTAAAGTAGTAATACTAAAATTGCTCAGATACTTGAGAAAGAAAAGAGAAAGCCCCAATGAATAAACGATATGTTTGCGTCCAGAAGCCTAAATGGTTTCCTAATACGCTATCTGAAAAAACCTCACAGTAACTTGATGATGTGGTTTGGGTGTCTGTCACTCACAAATCTCATCTTTAAATGTGATTCTCAAAGTTGGAGGCGGGACCTGGTGAGAGGTGATTGGGCAGATCCCTCACGAATGGTTTAGCACCATACCCTTGGTGATAAATGAGTTTTTGCGAGATCTGATTGTTTACAAGAGCCTAGGACCTTCCCCTTCTCTCTTTTGCTACTGTCCTTGTCATGTGATACACTGGCTCCCCCTTTGCCTTCCACAATGATTGTAAGATTCCGGAGGCCCTCACCAGAAGGACATGTTGGCACTTTGCTTCCTGTACAGCCTGCAAAATGGTGATTCAACTGAACCTCTTTTCTTTATAAATTACCTAGTCTCAGCTATTACTTTATAGTAACACAAAAACAGCCTATGTGCTTGAACAGAGAAAAATAGTAACAGAACTGAATAATCACACTGTAAATTCCACAATCACACTGTGTAGCAAACTAAAAATATGTGTGTATGTATATGTCTTAATACATATTTTCCTGGCTATAAGTGTTATGTTGTTAAGCAGCAATTTCCTTTGATAAAAAATAACAATTTCCCTCATTACATTAACATTAATCTGAATCTTATTGGTTTGTGGTTTTATTCATTTCTAATTATAAATTTTTCAGTTTTATCATTGTCTATGAATTAAAAGCAAGTAATTAAAGAAAAATTAATCTATAGAAAAAAAATCAAACCTGGTATTTCAGTATGCAAGGTTCTCAGGGGATCGATTCCAGCTTCATTTCTCTGATCTGACTTCTCATTACCTCCCTACTACAGCCCCACGGGGTTGCTCACCATGCCCTGAACATGCTTCATGTTTTCTCACTCTGCGTGTTTGTTTATTTTATTACCCACATTAGCAATCTTAGCTATAATATCTTGCTTAAGCCTTATTTCCTGCATGAAATCTTTCCAGACAAATCTAGCTCAGAAGGATCTCACCATTTCTTATCTCATTCATTATTTCATATTCATTCCCTTGGCAATTAATTATGTTTTATATCATGACATCTGTACTATTTATTACACTGTGAACTCCCATACATTGTCTAATTTGGGGGTGCTTACCCTATCTTCATAACTAGATACTGGACACTGTCAGAACAAAACTGCCTTCCTATTTTTCTTGGTAATAAATTTTGTGCTGCTAGCTAGGAGACTCAGACTGACACAGTAGTTACTTAGGACCCTTGATATAAGCAATATTCAAAGTTATGAAGTACTGTTTCTGAAGGCAAATTCTATTCTGTCTCTAAGGTCATTTAAAACTTCTTTGGAAGAAAATATTGCAGAAGAAAATATTGCAGATCCTTATACTGTACCTTGACAACTTTCAAAATGCCTTCATTGGTTTGTGGGTCTGTTTGAATATCGAACCAATTCCCATCATTTCCAGAGAGAATTAAATATTGCGCCAACCAATTATCGGTGCCTTCTTCATCAAGATCAATTGCTTGTAATCGTATCAGTTCCGGACTTAAACAATTCTCTTCAATACTGGCTGAGTACTAAAATGTGGGGATCAATTTTGTAGTCAATGAATGTTCAAAAGAAGAAAAGTACTTAAGAACACATAATTATTATTTAAAATACTAACAACAAACTATGTCAATGATTTTTGCACCATTATTAAATGCCCATAGTCCAATCAGGAAAATAAGAATAAAATGATTACAAGATAATAACACTGACATTCATGTGCTGTATGTAAAATCAAGATCAAATTAGCACTTCATCTCTTTTTCTTTTCTTTCTTTATTTTTTTGCTTGTTGTTAATTTTCTTTATTCTTTTAGACAGGGGATCAGATTTTTTTCTGTAAAGGGCTGAATAGTAAATATATTAGATTTTGTGGGCCAGAGAATTGGTGTTGTAACTCCTCATCTCTGCTGTTGCAGCACAAAGTCCCCACAGACAACATATAAAGACATGAGGACAGCTATGCTCTCTAATAACACGTTTTTTGTTTTGTTTTGTTTTGTTTTTAAACTGAAACAGACAGCAAGTCAGATTTGGCCCTGCTAGTTTGGATTTTATGCTTCTTCATGCTTAGAGATGAAAATGGAAGTTGAGAATGTTTGGGGCTCTAGTAGAATTCATTCAGCAAATCATGAGGCACGTACAAAAACATTAATGTTGCTATGTCATTCCCAGAATTAGATCAACAGATTTCTGTGTTTCTGTGAATAGAGTATATAGAGTAGACAGTTCATTGCTTTCACAGAGAAGGCTTGTTTGGAGTAGTGAGTCAAAGACAAATATACAGTTTGAAGGTATATTACTACACATAAGAAATTCCAAAGTTTCTACAACAAAGTTGAGTATGTCCATACGTAGGACAGAACCAGGCTCATGAGCCAGCATGAAAGCAAATTGATTATTGACACTTGTGGTAAAAGGATGATAAGAATACAAACTTACTGAGGTTTTCTCTAAGGTGGGGAAATTATCGTTGACATCTAAAACCTTGATTCTACAGTCACACTCAGAAGACAGTCCATCTGCAGCTCCATCCCGATCTGAGCCTCTCACAACTAGGTTGTACATACTGTGTTGCTTAATCAAGATGAAAAAGAATGTAAGACTTAGGTTTGTTTTGAATAGAATCCAATGCATTCAATGCCATTATTTCTCTACTCCTTTATTTATATAATTGAGCTTTTAATTTTTATTTAAAAAATTTTTATTAAAATTTTTTATTAAAAATTACTCCTTTATATTGGAGTAAGGGTACACATAGATCATTTTATCTTTGTCTTTTCAAAATTGGATTTTTTATTTCCTATTCATTCACAGAAGGCTTTACCTCCCTGTCCAAGAAACTGGACATGGTGCAGACCTCTCCAGTGTACCTATTCAGAATGAACATGGGTGCACCTGACGGCTCCTGAGAGACGATCTTGTAGGCAATTTTAGAATTCAGATGATTTTCTTCATCCGCATCTGTGGCACATAACTTTACTACCAGTGCATCTAGAAATAGAAATGGAGGTGGAGAATGGTTGGGACTCCTAGAATAAATTCAGCAAATCATAAGGCATAAGAAGACAGAGTGGTTGATCTTCTCCTGAATTCTCTGTTTGAGTTGTCCATGGGAATATAGTACCATAACTTTCAGCTCTACCAGTGATTACAAAAATAATTGTGGTTTACTTTATAAAACTCTTTACTGTTTTAAAAGTACTTGCACTCCTTAAATGATTACATGCTAAATTAGTAGCAAAACAGTTCTCTTTAAAGCACGAAGAAGAAGTTCAATAGATTCTTTATCAGAAAGCTGAATAAACAGATTTTTATCTGTTTTATTTTTTGCCATGGTCTTGTGAAATCATTTTCAAAAGCTTAATTAAGATTATAGTTTAATTAAATTCAACATTGTAATTATTTATTGAACACCTATATTCTTAATTGCCACTTATCCAGAAAGCAGATAATTACTCCTGGTTGCACTGGAAGATAGCATTTTACCAAACAGTCACAAATATATAATTATTGAAAAGAAGACTTGTCCATAGCAATATAAGAAGTTCCTAACTACTCATAGGTAGAAAGAATAGATATCCTAGGCAAATCCCCGGAGACATCAATCTACAGGACAGATTTTTCAGAATTGTCAGGTCCTTGATGTTCTTTTGCTTCCTAGGCAGGGGGACTTGGTTGTGGGTTTCACCTTCTCTTCCTTCACCAATGTTGTCTTGAGGTGTGTTCATGAGTAATCAAAGATGGACTTTGGACTTTGGCTCTTCTAGGCAAAATCTCTTTGCCTTTCTATGGGAGGACCATCCTAGTTTAAAAAAACATTTTGTGTTTATCTGCCTTTTCTCCTGAAATTTATTTTTCCTATTATTTCCCCCTAAATTTGTTTAGAGGTATATGGGCAGACATAGATTTGAAAGGGAAAGGGACATTAGAGGATTGGGGAACAAACTGATATTCATGTGCTGGACATAAAATCAAGGTCAGAAGGCAAAGGGAGAGGAGAGACAGGAAAGTAGCCATATAAGAAAAGCATAAGAATAGGAAGGAAAGAAGTTCAGGGGAACTAATATAAAGGAAAGACAGAGGGTATTAGAACTGGAAATGGAATTAAGTGGAATGGAAAAAAATGAAAGAAAATGAGAGAATAGAATATAGTTTGCTATGTAGTCTGTGAAGATCAATGATTACCCTTAGTGAATGATCTGATGGGTACAACTGCACGTGCTTGCACCATCACGCTCTACCTAGTGTGGGTCAGCCAAACACTTTGAGTAACAGACCAGAACAGAGCCTTCTTAAACATTCCTGGTTTATTCCTCAGTTTGCTCACTTGGATTTAGTTGTTCATGTGCCCAGTAACAATCTCTAGGGAAGGTGCTAAGCACCTGCTAAATTCCTGTAGGGATCTTCCGCAAGTAAGAAGATATTTTATTTTATCATTTTAGACATAGATTTCCTTTTCTAGCTCAGTTATAAGTTAAAATATGTGGGGTTTATTCAAAATACAAGTGTGACTTTTTCTGTCCTTTACATTTCCTGTATGTCAGTCTTCTAAAGCTTCTGACCAAGAGAAGTAGATACACTGTGACACAGAGAAGGAATGTCATTCTACTTACTGGCATCACTATTTTCTTCAATACTGGCTGTGTATACACTTTGTGAAAAGACTGGAGCGTTATCATTTATGTCCATAACTTTGACTCTAAGCTCAAGAGGCCTTTCTAAGTCTTCACCATGTGAATTCAGAGCCCGGCAATAGATCTGTGGAAAGTTGGAAAAAAGCTGTCTTTTTCCACCAAAGGAATTTTAGTAACATGCTTGAAAATATATCAGAAAATAGGCAAAGAAACAATTTTTTCCAGTGAATTCAGACTGTAGTACAGTCAAATAATTTAAATATGATCAAGACACTTGACTACATGTACATGCAACACACCAGAGAATCCTAAACTATAAACTTTTATTTTCACACTCTTTCCATTCCTTCAAGTCTTCTATTTGGGTTCAGTCTACCATGATTTATCAAAAGTAATCCATTATCTTAAGGCAATATTTTTTGAAAAAGGGAAGAAAACTAATATGAACAAATCAAAACATACGGCTATGACTTACCAAGAAAAGTGGAGTTATCTCTCTGTCTACCACTGAAGTGATGTTAATTTCCCCAGTGCGAGGATTAATGGCAAATACCCCATATGGTGGTCGATCAATCCCTACTCCAGAAATTCGGTATGTAATCTTCTGGTTCGATTCGCAGTCTGATCGAATCTATGAGAAAAATAACTAGGATTGTGATCCAATTTAGAGCAGATAATACTTAAGAGTGTAGTGGAATGAGAAGGGAATGGGCTTCTTAACCAAATGGGCTTTGGATTGAAACCTGGCACCATGAATTAGTCCTGTGTGACCTTGGAAAATTTACTTAACTTTGCTCAGATCAGCTTACAATGGGGATAATATTACCTATCACACAGATTTGTTGCGGGAATTATGTGAGGTAATGTGTACAACATACACACTTGATGCTAGGTTTGTTATTAATAACACATTGTTCAATTCTCCGATTTTTTAGCATATGCAGAAAGAGCTTCACAAAAGAAATTACAATCTTTACTATTTTTTTAAAAAAAACTTGTGTCATATTAATAAGTATCCTACCTAAGCTGGAGTCTGAGATTTAGTCAAAATGGTCTATAAATTGAGAATATCAGAGAACTATAATGGTTAGAGATATTGGTAATAATTTTATAAATGTAAACATACTGCACCACTTTTCTGCCAAATAGATTCTATGGCAAATATTCTGCCACATAGATTTTGCTTTAGTAGCTTTTTTATCTATTGCTGATAAATTTAAACTGAAACAGTTTTGAAATCTCACCTATATACTAAAGATAAGAGCATTCAGTAAAATAGTAAGATTTGTTACCCGCACATTCACAGTCGAATAAAGACTGCTGGAAATAGAACTTGGGTTATCTCAACTCTAATCCAAAGGCCCTTTTTGGATAGAAGAAAACTTAAGAACCTCCCAAAATGCAAAGGTAAAGAAAAGAATATGCAATATAAGTGGAATAACATAAAGCTACCACTATGAGTTGAATGGAAATAATAATTTAAAAGCATCCCTCCAATTTGAAAACATCTGAGAGAGAATAAATCTGTTTTCTTGAGCTAAGGTTGTATCTGTAACATCATTGCTGATGCTTACTACGTTTTAATGTAAAGCTGGAAGGAGGGAATTCTGCAGATCAGTTTACTGTTCAAGATCAAGATGCCCAGAAAGAGTGAATGAAGCTATTAATGTGGATCCCATTCCTCATGGATCAATTTATTACACATTCTTTAACTCTCCTTCTTTTCAGTAGGCATTACTTGTGAAAGTCTTTTGAGACTCTCTTATTTTCTGGGTGTGGAGATCTGGTGGGAACTTTTGATACTATCCTTACTTTCTCAGAGTGAATTCATCAAGTGCAGTAAACTTAGCTTGACTTTCTGGAGGGCCAGTCTTCAGACTGTCATTAAGTGAATACACTTCCTATGACATTGACAAGCAATAATGAGCAGAACACAAATGGATGAACAAAGCCCAGTTGTGCTGGAGATCCAGCTCTTTCTTCTAGAATCACTTGCATTGACTGCCTGCCCCACATCAGCCTCCCTGCACATGATATTCAAATTGTGCAGGGAGGCTCAGCAACTGGAGCAAATGACCACATTCTGTCTTCTTAAATAACTGTGGAGCAGTGAAGGCTGCAAATCTTGGAAATATTTGAAAGCTTCCCTGCTCTGCAAAAGCATCTGTCATCAGCTTGCTTCGTCACTTACTTTGGCAATGGGGTTCCTCTTCGAGTTGTCCTCTCCTTCTCGACAGGCTGCAGCAAACTTGATCCACTCCCGCTTTTGTCGTCTGACTGTTTGCCATTTTGTAGTGCCATTTTCAATGTCAAATTCCTTCACCTTAAGCAAAAATGGTTCGGGTGTCTTACAGTGTTAGAACAATTTTACTTAGAAAGGACATTTATTTAATATTGTAAGGTGCATTTGGACGAAACAGTGATATTGAATTTGAAGAACAGAGAACGTTTTCACGAATTCACAACTCTGGATACAGACAGCTTGGTTACCCCTGGCTGCCACTCCTTTTGGAATCGTCTTGGTTCCAGTTATCTGATTCTAGTGAAACAAATTTGATCAGCTACTTGAGGAGCTCATGATGTGCTGTACTGTATAAGTTGGGCAGTTTTCCTTTTTTCAATCTATCTTCACCATATAGGAGCCTTGCCTACCTCATGCTTCATTGAGCTTTCACCAGAATTTATAGTCTGCAGAGTTTAAAGATTATCATTGCTCCGTGTATGCACATCCCATATAACATAAAAGTTGTGCTGGTGAGTCGTGCTTACCTAAAAGAGAGAAGAGACTTTTTCTCTTCTGTTGATAAGGACACCACTGTGGCTAAGCACCCAAACATATTTTTGAGGAATTAGAAACATATTATTAATATTGGAGGAATTGATGATTCCTCTAATAATCCCATGGACACCTATAAGGCTTTGCAATGTTGTCATTTGTATCTGTGCTTGCTATATGGTTTCTCTTTTGTAGCCTTAAGTTGCTACTGTTGATGTATAGTTAAGAATTTCATACTCTTAATGAGATTAGAAATGTCACTACATGTGCAAGCATATGTGTATATATGCATAAACTATATACATGTGTGTGTTTATTTTTGTAAGTCCTAATGTACCCCCTGAAACACAGGTGATTATAAGTTTATTTAGGCTAAGCTTCATTTAATTACCACTTTGTGGGAAGGAGGGGTTTCACTGAATGAAGCGTGTATTACAACCAGGGTATTTACATCATTTCCCCATTTTGATACAACTTACTGAAATGTATCACCTATTCCCTATTTCACCAAAAAGATGAGAAAAGTAATTTTGTTTTTTTCCAATGACTTGAGAGGATCCTAAGGAAAATTTAACTACTGTAATAAAATAAAGCTCTGCTAGAGATAGAGGACAGCAGCTCTATGTTCTGAGTTCCACTCTAAATGGCACCAGATTGTATGTTTTTCATTCAGCTGTGATTATACAATTTGAATGTTTGTCCTTTTTCTCATTGGTGAACCATTAATTATCTTTCTGTCTAATGTGTCTAAACAGTCTCTTCCCACTTTAAAGTGTCACTTTGCTTCTTTTGCTTTGCTAGTGGTTGGAAAACATAAATAAGTTAACTACTCATATAGTTTGATAAACAGGAGTTACTAAGACAACACGCTATTGCAAACACATGGCCTAAGAGCATATAGATTTGGGAGCCTGGGCTTTACCATTGCTATTTCAGTTCACCAGAGATTCTTTCTCTTAACTTTTATCTGGATAATTACAATTTCAAATATTCTGATTTTTATATATAACACATTACAAAATTCAGTGTTTGTTTTAATTTTAAATTGAGAAAATAATTTTATTATACATTACCTCAACAATAAATTCACTGTTTACTTCCATCACCACCTGTTTTAATAGAAGATACCACATTAGCATAAATCTGCATAATTTAGAGGAAGCCACGTCATAAAAACATTGACAATTTCTTTTATTAATTCATTTTTAAATATACATTTTGTTGATAATAAGAAATAAATATGGCTAACACAAATGAATAATAGACTTTTTGCCCTCCAAAGTATTTACATTTTAGAGAAGACAAACACATAAGTCTATACAGCAGGTTAGGATACCTCAGTGGGCCTGATGGAGGATAGAGAAGGCAACTCAAGTTATCCAAGTGAATTTCAAGAAGACTTTCTAGGAGAGTAGGGATTTGAAAGGGCTCTGCAGAATGAAGCTAGTTTAATTGATGAGGAAGAGCATTTCAGCCAGGGTGAAACAAGAACACAGTTGTAAAGGCTCTAAGTCAGCAGATGTTCCAGAAATGGTCAGTAATATTTTTGCTGGAAGGTGAGGGAACGTATGAGGAGCTGTGGGAGACGCAAGAATCTACATGCTATTGCCCTCTGATGCTCAGTGCCATTCATTAGAAAAACAGATGAATAAGTTCTTTGTCAGTTGGAATTTATTTTACTCCTATTACTCCTTGAATTCTTATATCACCTTTCTATTGATGAATTATTCCTTCCATAGGTTCATCTACTGGAATATATTTTCAAGCTTCAAACATATTTTAATGTATTTTAAGGTTTTTGTTGAGCAGTCTAGCATACTTGTCTGTAATGAAAATACAGGTATGAATAGAAATTTTATTTTATTGAAATTTCTGTCATTGTGAAACTCTAAGTGTAAAGAAACATTTTTTTCTCTGAATTGGATTAGTTTTACAAATATACTTAGCTCACAGTTGAGCAAACAAAATGCAAGTATTGAAATTTCAATGCAATATAATTAAATATGAAAAGTGAAACTTTATTGGAAATGCATTGCAAACACGGGGATGAAGTTTTAGAAAAATTAGTTCATAAATAAATATTACTTATTATTAGAATTAAACAAGCTTCAGAACCAATTCTATTTTGTCTGGTTTTGTCTTTCAGTTGTAAGAACTGGGAAAACTTGTTCATATTAACAGATGACACTGGAATTTTTTTTCTGGTAGTAGAGTCATTAAATTCTTAAAACTTATTTTGAATTACATGACCTAAGTCTATCAGGCAATGTATCATCAAAATGATTTTTTAATGATGTATAAGTTGACAACTCCTTTAGGTCCTCTTTTAATTTTGTTGAACACAAATAATTGAAAACCATGACTTGCAAAAGGATTTGTTAAGTGCTTTGAAATTAACTCTCTTTCTTAATACTGACGTCAATATTTTCCATTATTCCTTAGTGTAGTGTTCCAGATAATTTCACAATCTACTGGAGTGCAACAGAATAATGTTTGCCATGGCTGAGAGGTGTGACTTTTTAAGGGGGATCTGGGAGAGAAGGACTAGCTTGATACCTTAAGTTCAGGTGCATGCTGAGGTAGATTGAATTGAAGAAAGACTAGAAGTTGAGGATCTGGAAAATGCTAGAATAAAACTAGAGTTTTAAAACTAGAGTTTTAAAGGAATATGCATTCAGCAAAATATGTGTCCCAATTTGAAGACTATTATAGTAACAATTAAGCTGATATCACATGTATATTTCGAAGTTCAATGATTTATAGTTCATAGTGGATATGTAGCCTTAAATTATAATTTGGCTTAATAAAAAACAATGTGTTTTATCAAAAATTTCTTGAGACATGCGGGCACGAGAACTCAGTAGTGTGGTTTTGGACAAATCCCCTGGCTTCTCCCTGTTTCAGACTCTGATCCAAATAGAATGACCAAGGTGGAAGTGACAGGCACAGCAAATGCTCAGTACATTTGTAAAGAGGAAGGAAGAATGAAGGAAGAGTTTTCTTCTTTGATTTCAAGGGCGCGTTCATAGTGCCCCGTGACATCTAAAAGTACTAGTCTATCATTTTTAAGAATTTGAAAGTAGCCACATCAAGCAGACTTGTCTGTAGTTTAAAGGGATGAGGAGTTTTGAGTTCATTTTACCTTGGTCTTATCCTTTCTACAGAGCCCAACTCAACTGAAGTAACTCTGAGAATTTTTTAGTATAAGTCCCTTTTCATCCTTTTGCTGTCCCTGAATTTTTTATTTTTAATTATTTTCAGGCCAGAGAAGTGGAACACTAGAACCCAGGGTTCTCATCTAGCAGAACCTGTGCTGTGCCTCCGTAGTACATTTGTGGTATTTCTGCTCCCTGCTCAGCTGGTTCTAAGGATGAGGGTAACAGAAGCCACACTCTCCAAATCCTGTCACTTTATATACAGGTCTCCCGGAAGGAACTTGCCAGGTATTACTCCCAGGCCCTATGAAATCATAAGCCCTATCAGGAGCCCTCACTTTCTAGGAAACACCTGTTAATAAGTGTTTTGGAAGAAGCATGGAATGACATCAGCCTCCTAAATTGCATAGCATAGTATAACTGTATGAACCTCAGTTAAACTGTGAAAAGTAGTCATGGACTCCTAGGTAATTGTGGAAATTCCTTGCCTACAAAAGTCTTTTAAAAAATTTTTCTTTCTTAAGACCAGTCAAGTGCAGTAGTGAGACAGGGGGGAAAGAATAGAACAAGGAGTTTGACCTGCAAGTGACTGTGAACAATCAGTTGAGACAACTCACTACCTTTGGACCAGCCCGAAAGTCATGTTTTCAGAGCAATATGTGGTTTAGGCATCATCCGCTGATGTGGCTTGACCTGAGGCCCTGAGTAAAAGACACACACACAGAATGGAAATGGCTGAGCCAGTCATCACAATGGTAAAGTACTAGAAAAGGGAGTTGGAGGCAGGTGCTGTTGAGGGAGCAAACATAACCCAGAGAGATGTGTGGTATCCTGAGTGTGTTACAGTCTCTCTGGGCCTGGTTGATGACAGTTTCCTGTTTCACTTTATTTTTGGATGTCCTTTTGATAGGTTGCATTAATGGCAAGAACTTGAACAGGACTTTTACTGGAAATATAAAAATGCTGAAGAAACTAAAATTTGGCCAGGTGCAGTCCCAGCACTTTGGGAGGCTGAGGCGGGCAAATCATGAGGTCAGGAGTTTGAGACCAGCCTGGCCAACATAGTGAAACCCTATCTCTACTAAACACACACACACACACACAATTAGCTGGGCATGGTGGTGGGTGCCTGTAATCCCAAGCTACCAGGAAGACTGAGGCAGGGTAACTGCTTGAACCCGGGAGGCGGAGGTTGCAGTGAGCCAAGACCATGCCATTGGACTCCAGCCTGGGTGACAGTGCAAGACTCCATCTCAAAAAAAAAAAAAAAAAAAAAGAAACTAAAATTTATGTCTGTGCTAATTTCTGAGAAAGAAATGAAGAGTAAGACACAGGCCTAGAAAGAGTGACATGTTAAAACAGGAGGCAAGCAGGAAAATAAAAAAAGATATTGGGATGAATTAGGCAATGTAAAGAAAGAATGTACAGTGTTGGGCATTGGCCCAAAAGGGGAAGGGAGTCAATGCTGGCAGAGTGGAAAGAGTTTTGGGTTCACATCCTGACTGTCCCAGTTGTGAGCTGTCTGACTAATTTACCCCATGAACATTTTTTTTAAAATTTGTAAGATTTGCCTTTCGAGACTTTTGTAATCTCTTCAAATGGTTTTGTTAACTGTGAAATGTTTTGTTAATGTCAGGTGTTAGAATGGAAATGTAGTGGTTGGCAGCTTCAGAGAACCAACACCTCGTCTCAACTGGAAACAGTCGAGCTCTTTTTAAAGCTCACTAACCATATTAAAGTTGCTCATCAACATGTGGGTGGGAAATATATGATGAAGTGACTTGGTAAGAAAGATAAGTTAGAAACTAAATCCATTCATTCATTGAAACATTTTCATTGGCAAAGCATGTGACAGACACTGTTCTCCGTGTGCAAGACAAGTTTTGACCTGTAATAATGTATATATTCCAGAGAGGAATAATAGGATATGCCATACTGTATTGTCATCTAACTTATAGAAAATTGCAGAAATTTTTATGGGTCTTGTTTTCTCTTTTAATACTTACTTCTAGAGAGAATACGATGATTTTACATAAGATATGTAGACTCTAAGTCATATAATATATGCTTCTTGCAATATTGGAATAGATATTATTCTCTTACATTCTGAGTGTATTTAAAGTGGTAGCTACAGAACAAGGCTACTGAAGTAAGTAGTCAGTTTTGAAGTCATCCACATATGTAGGACCAACTTATTAATAAGCAGTTCTTGCCTGAATAATGCTTATAATAATAATTGAGTAAAGCAGTTACCATCCTACTAGGTCTACGGTAGAGTTGCCAAGTTCAAGCCTAATTATACCACTTTTGTTTATAATTGAAGGTGTATCAATAATGACGTTTTAGTTTGTAAGCCATGTAATTTTCTGTGTAGAAAAGAAGGGCAAACATTTCTCATGCAACTTATGTCTAAAGATTTCCCTCCAGGCACTGTTGTCACACACCCTGTAGTCAGAGCTGCTTTCCACGAGTGAAGAATTCCAACTGTGCTCCCACTTGGGGAAGGGAAGGAAACATTACTGCAGCTTAAACAACGGTTTCATTGCTCTATAAGGAACTCCTTCCTGGATACTTAAGAACTAGAAAAGAGTCATCGGACTATGCACTCAGGATCCAGAAGCTCTCCCCCACACAAAGAAAGTATCTTTCAAAAAGGAAAAGGGTCGTAGAATCCCAAGGGCCATGAAATCTTTTTAGGGCAGAATTTTTATCCTGCAAGTCAATAAGTAGATATTCTTGAGAAAACGATACTAAGTTATAGGTCATGGTAATACCAGATATCTCTTGGGATATAAAACTTTTTATATAAGGTTCTCACCATGGACTCCTCAGAAATTTGAAGGCAAAAAATATAAACTTATCCACTGATTTAAAATACATTTAGTAATTCCTTAGCCACTTATATCAACAAAACAATAATATAGGTGAGGTTTGCTTTGATGTAACCTTTGGGGTGATGAGTACATTCTTTCTGTAATAAGCAGTACTGAAACTGATCATTTAAAGCAATGTAGGGTATTCTGTTTAGTACAAATATCAAACCAAATCAGATAAGGTGTTTTTCTCTCCATCATATTTCTGGAAATTTGCCTGACAAGTAAATAAAAACAAATTTCTGTTCCATGTTTTAGAATAACATATTTGAGTGCATGTGAGAACTAAATTGGTAAGTGGCGAAGTTAGTTTTAAATATGTTTTCAAATTTTGATGCCTGCTCTCAACTTGCAATAAGATAATAGCTATATTTAGCCACCTACCTTCTTTACTTCCCAGAATCAGACTATTTAATGGAAGTGTTTACATCTTATATGTAGCATGAATGGTCACCATACATAGAAAAAAATTCTTATCTGATAAATGGTTGTCTTTTATGACCTTATCAACTTGATATAATATAGGCCTCTTCCAGCTAATAACTGTCCTGCCTTAAGTGATTCCTTCCTTATAAAATTTATACAATCTGTAGCATTACCTAAATCCTCAGATTCCCCAGCCAAATTTATGAAAACTATTTATGAGCCAGAAGTGAACTTCTACTATGTAAGTATTCAGTGGAGATAATTTTAGAATTGCAGAGTTTCTACAGTAGAAGCAACTTAATAACATCATGTCTAACCATATATTCTCACATGAGATCAAAGGAAGCCCTGAGAAGCTGGGTCCTTTTGCCAAAGTCACACAGCCACTTTGAAGAGGAGCTGTGATTCAAACCCGGGACTTCTGAGTCTCGATTCACTGTTGATTGTTCCTCACCACCCCTATCTGTTTTATAGGAGAAGAACATGATAAGCATCCTTAGGAAGAAAATGCCAAATGACTCGTGATAAAATCAATGCCCTATTGTAATCTAGAGTTTTGAGTACCTTTTACTGGTTAGCCAGTCAGAACTTTGTTTAAAGTACTATTTGCGGTTAGGATGTAGCTGACACAAAGTACCTGGGAGTCTCTGAGAGGCTGCCACACCCTCATTAGTGTAAGCTGCAATGATGCCCCAGAAAGTCTTTGATTTAGTTAATGAAGAAGGGGCAGAGTTCAAGTTCAGGAAATTAAAGACAAGTAGGCATGCCTACTTTCTTATAATATCTATAATATCATATTGATTCTCCTTAAACAATTCTTGTATTTGTTTCAATTTTGAAACATGCTAGAAGTCTCTACCTCCCAATTCCAGACATTATTGATTGATATGGTAAGGGATCTATTATACATGCATAAAGAAAAAAATACATAAAGAACTTTTTCACAATTACCATGAAATGTCAAACACAAAGACTTCAGTATCAATGAGGAGTAGAAGGAATTAAGTATTAAAAACGCTAGTGTTACCAAGGAAAATAAATAAATACTACCAAAAAATATCCCGAGTCTGAAATACAATACTCTTTCAAGATCAAGGAGAATAATCAACTCTTCAATTAAATAATATTATCATAAAACATGCCTGTGCAGAAGGCAATGGGAGGTAAGATTTAGTGCTCAGAAGTGGCCTCTAAAATCTTGACACATACAGTTTTCCTTACAGAAAACCAAAAGTTTATCTGAGTCAAAGCATGAAAAACTCAGTAGAAGTGTAACAAGAGGTATATATTAATAACTTACTATTTCTATTGAAGACCAAGTTTGATTCTTGCCTCTTCTTTTAGTAACATTTATTTTATGCAGTAAATAAATAATGATCATTGTAACAGAATATTGCCCTTCTAGGTTGTGTTTTTAAGTTTAAAAATATTTTTCAAAAATTGTCTTGTTTAATAATCTGTCTCCTAAACTCAGAGGATGCAATATTCTACCACTGTTCTCACGTTCCCTTTTGAGCTTGGGGTTGTGTGCCCTTTGGCAGTGTTTGGCTCCTGTGCTGCTCTTGAAGTTTAGATATGTGAATTCCAGAAGAGTAGCTCTCACTGTGCCTACTGGAGAATGATGTGCTCCCATCTCTCCCAGCCCTAGCTACTCTCTGTTTCTTACAACGGATGTTCAGAGGAGTCTGGTATAATTGCCACTTGCCTAAGAATAGGATGGGAATCATTTTCTAAGCGTAGGTTGTAGCACTAATGTGGATACTGCTGGGAGATTGAAGTGTGGCCACCTATAATGCGTTCATCTTAATTTACTTTGAAAAATTTGTACAATTCCTAATAATCCTGTCCTCTTATCTTCCCACTTATTTTTCTCAGCTATTTGGACTGAATTGTTCTATCATTTAATCATCAGTAGACTTAAGTCTAGTCTAGTATAACTGATTCTTTAAACAAAACTTTTCTAATTGAATTGGCAATAGTTTGGTGATTGGCCAACTGGAACTCTGTTCTTTGGAGTTGGAATTATCTCTTTCTAGGGTAGGATACTTGCTATGTATGCTGCCTGTCTGGAAATCATGTCACACCTTGGGCACCCAAAGGTTAGAGGAAAGTAATATAATATCCAAAATGCCATGTTTACTGTAAAGAAATAAGTCATTTAAATATTTCTTTGCTGGTCTGTAGGAATGTATTAATAATTTGAGAAAAGGTTCGTCTTGATGGCTGGGCTTCATTTTTCTTTAGCAATATCTGACTGGAAAAAATTTTCGTGACTTAAATATTCATCATTATTTGCAATGTAATTTCAACATGGCTATCATTCCTCCACTTTGAAAGAAACTCATAGGGAGATAACTGTTGAAAAGAAATGGGCTCAATTAACTTCCCTTCAAATTTAGAACCCATTTGCACTGGGAGTTTTCACAGCAATCTATCTGATTTATGTATATGACCATAGAATATGAATTTTATTTCCAATTAAAAATTTTAAAATAGTCCTAGCATTTAAAGTGAAGTAGATTATGTCTCTGAGGGCATATAAATTTAATTCAGCCAGATTCTCATCCTGCTTCTCCATGGCAGTTTGTTCCTCAAGGCACAGAGAGTTGTTTGAAATTAACAGAGGCTGGACTTCTAGAACTCTGTTTGTAGGAAGGGGATTAAAAATGGAATAAATCCCATGTGGAAAGCCCATCTGCTGACAGAGACAAGACCTTGAGGCTGCATTTCCTTCCCACCTCTTTAAATTCTACTTACCACTAGAACGATCAAGAGGCAAAAGTTTCTGAAGAAGAGCCAATCCATTCCTTTGGGTTTCTCTTGCATACAAATCCTGTGAGATTCAGTTTGAGCCCTTGTCTTCTTGGTTCCGAATTCTGCTCTACAGCAAAATACGCTTCGAGACACCCTTTTAGGAGGGCATGGGTGATAACTCTGGTGCTCTCGGGGCAGAGAGATGAAGATACTCTATAATGACTCTGTTTCCCCACCCCAGACTCTCAGGCTGGTCTGGAAGACTGGCATTGTTTGGGCTCTGGGTAAGATTTTAGACACACCTTGATTCTTATTGCAATGAAACCCTTTGTTGGACACCAAAGAAAAACCTTACAGAGCTAGGACAAGATTTACAGGGAAGATAGCCAATGAATAATAAATTACTCACAACATAAAAAATAATTAAAATGCTAGGGCCTATCATCATGCTGAATAAAATTAGAAGGCTTCTTCTTACTGCCAACATTGTAAAAGCAAAATTACATATACTGACAACACATACACACACATGTCCACTACAGAACCCACTTCAAGGAATGATACTTTTAGCAGAAGCCATTGTTGAAAGTCATCAGGCCTCAAGTATGGTATAGGAAGAAAGATAGAATAATGAAGCTTGTCTCAATTCAGTTGATTCCTGCTTCTCTCTTTAAAATGTCTTGTGGTTGAACTGCACTCTCAATTTTAAAGATGTTCTTAAATAACAAAGTTAAGGTGAAGGAACTCTTATTTAACTAGTACCAGTATGTTTGTTTCCATACTTTGGCATTTTCTTTCTTGCTTATTCAGTCAAACCTCTACAATATGATATTTACAAAATCATTTTAAAGTAATTACAGTACAACATTCTCACTTCTCATGGTATTACCACTGATAAAAAGTACATAGTGTGGGTGAAGAACACTGTTTACACCATCACAAACGTTTATTAAGGAGAAACTGAAGTTGGAAATGTGAGAATTTAACGAAAAAAAGCTCTGAGTGGGATCTAGATGTTTTTGAATATTGTTTCCATTTTTTCATGTCTCCCTTTTCCTTTGTTAGTGTGGGTTTGAAACAGGTTATAGAGTATCCTGATACAAAAATTGCAGGCTGGCAGCAACGTCAATAAACGTAAAAGAAAATGCAGTTAACTGTTCTCTGATTTATAGATAATACATGTTGGTTGGAGAATTTCAAAGGCAGACTGCTTCCTGTCTTCACTATCCCGTCACTGTAATTCAGAAACAAGGTTGACCCTGGTAATAGAATGTATTCTGGGTATTGCTTACTTTTTTGAGAAAAGTAGTTTTAGCATTTTTGGAAGACAGATAAAGTAATTTATTTTTGCATGATTTCATGTCATGTTGAATTAGATAATTTAATTTGCCTAAGAGAATTAATTAAACAACACTAGGTCCTTATGTGAGATTGCTTTTCACAAGGGAAAAACAACATTCTTCTCTATTGTTCTGTTTGAAGGAGATATTTCACAAAGGTTTCTACCTTTTGTTTACACTATAGATGATTTTTTCAGAAATATAAGATTTTCTGTCTACCTGAATGCTATTTAGAGGATGGGTTTTAAAGAAAAGAAACAGGAAGCAATAGAAATAGGTACTAGATTATTTATGTGGGTACCTCTAGCTTTCTCCATTTGAAACTCCTGATTTAAGTGGTATCCAGAATTTGAATACAGATTATAATCATGAGCGTATTTAAAAGATTCTTCAATAACTAAGGAGTGACTACCTGAAGCCCCATCATTTCATTTCTATTTACTCCTTGGAGATTTGTGGGAATGATCTTTTGTTTAAAATTTTTTTTTGGAGACAGAGTCTTGCTCTGTTTCCCAGGCTGGAGTGCAGTAGTGTTCTGATCACAGCTCACGGCAACCTTTGCCTCCTGAGTTCAAGCGATCCTCCCACCTCAGCCTCTCAAGCACTTGGGTTTACACGTGCATATCACCACACTTGGCTAATTTTTAAAATATTTTGTAGAGACAAGGTCTTGCTATAATGTCCAGGCTGGTCTCAAACTCTTGGGCTTAAGTGATCCTCCTGCCTTGGCCTCCCAAAGTGCTGAGATTACAGGTGTGAGCTACTGTTTCCCACAGGGGATGATTTTACAGTGGAATTCTCAAAGACAAAACTTGGTTATGGTTCTCAGCTTGTGTAGATAAAGAGTAGCTACTTCTGTTTCTCTCGAAGAGTATCAGTCATTATAGAAACAGAGCACAAAACATTAATGCTTAAAGATAATCACAGAGATCATATAATCCAGTCTCTCCTATCCTCCCTCTCTCCTACCCATGTGATAGTCCAGAGAGGCTGTACGGTTTATTAGGGCCAAAGACAGGCAAGAATTCCATCTCCTCTTTCAAAGTCAGTTTATATAAATACTAAGTCACTTTTCATTATTAACTATGTATGTAAAGGCAAAATAGTTGATGGTTTAACACTATTAGCTTTAAAAGACTTTCCTATACTTTAGAGTTTACTGAACTGTTGGTTCTATGAGCAGAATATTTTTTAGTAAGTTTTTTTATAGTATTTATTTTTGATGTCAAACCAGTGACATTTCATTTGCTCAGATGAAACCATACATTGACTTTCAGGGATGCTATTGATATTTAATTATTGTTCTTATGCTTCTGTAATGTTGTATAAAGTAGCAAGACACCTTTATTCTCCACATCACATCTGTGTAGAATATAGTGAGAGCTTTAACACATGTACTTTTCAAATCAATGCCATAGAAGGCAAGAAATTCAATGTGTACCAATACAAGTTCTCTGTGAAAAACAGAAGCATAATTTATACAGGCAACAGTATTGTGGGAATGACCTTAGGGCAAACTTTTCCATCAAATTATTCTAGTCTAGGGTTACTACTGGACATTATTCAAGTATCCAAGGACAATTCTATTTCTTGAAAGCAGGAGTTAGGGGAAAGGAAATTTAAAAAGTATGTATGGTCCTAAAGTATGCTGGTCAAATGCAGCACAAGTTGTTTCTAGAGCTGACACAAGCAAAGGGTTTTCAATTAGTCTGGGCCTGGGGAGCAGGGGACAAAAGGTAAGCAAGGCTTGTCAAGGTTTTGACCTAGAGTCATTGCTGTGAATACATGTCTGTTCACCTACCACACTGAAGATAAACATCCTGTCCCCTCATTAAAGGCAACTTATGTATGGCAACAAGGGGCCGGCCAACCAGGTTATTTAGTGGGTGTTAGAAATCATAGCGATTAAACATCAGTTTCCTAGTTATGTTATTTTCATAAAGATTATGTTAGTTTATACCCTAAAATCATACTTCCATCCTGACAGAGGTGCCTTGTTGATTATCTCTGTGACTTCACAGATATAGGATATATTCCAAATAAGTGGAGACAGAATAGCAAGGCTTCTAACTTTATATTAAATAAAGTGCATTACTTACATACTTATTGCATACTTGCTACATACTTATCTCGGAAATATCATCTTAGTTTACCTCCTGCCTCCCGATGACTACAGTGGCAGCCATTCTACAGTGTGATAATTACTTAGATGTCACTCTGACTTCTTCAGTGACTCTGGCAGTGCCCCTCTTATGACAAAGTTGTATCATGTACATGGTTAACCTTTGATGCTGTTCGTCATATATCTGGCTGCCTTGACTATAGAGTCTGGTCAGCTCAGGATGTCTGAAGAAGAAATCCAGCAATAGGAAGGTCAAAAGGTAGGCAGTATTTTTTTGAAATATATTTCTTAGGCCATTATGTAGAAAATGCAGATTTCCTGGCCCCAAATTTAGTGAATCAGAATCTTTGGGGATGAGATCTAGAATTATTCATTCTTAATATGCTCTTTAGGTAATTCTGGGGCGGCAGGCTGAAGTTGAAGGGTAATCACCTGGCCCCGTGGGTGGCCCAGGGAGAAATGGCACCAGGTAAACAAGAACATTTTTATTTTTTCTTTTTTTGAGACAGAGTCTCCCTCTGTCACACAGGCTGGAGTGCAGTGGCGCAATCTCGGCTCACTGCAACCTCCACCTCCTGGGTTCCAGCGATTCTCCTGCCTCAGCCTCTTGAGTAGCTGGGATTACAGGCACCTGCCACCATATCGGCTAATTTTTTGTAATTTTAGTAAAGATCGGGTTTCACCTTGTTGGTCAGGCTGGTCTTGAACTCCTGACTTCAAGTGATCTGCCTGCCTCTGCCTCCCAAAGTGCTGGGATTACAGGTGTGAGCCACGGCACCCAGTCAAGAACATTTTTCTAATGTGAATAAGATTAGCATCTCTTCATGGGGTGGGCCAGGGGCCGGGGAGAGATATTGGTTATTTATATTTCTTTTTATTTGAAATATTTATTTCCTTTTTCCTGGTTTTCCACTGGGCTGCTGATGTCTTTAATGCTGGTTCTTTCATATACCTTTGTATATGAGAGAAATGAGCCTCTGTCATATGTGTCACAATTCACTTGTTTTTTTCTTTTGAATTTGTTTAGATTTTTTGCAATTGATAATGATTATGTTTTTGCATAGGTTAGGTTTTCATCAACAATTCTGCTTTCTGTATTAGTTTATTTGTCATAACTTATTACAATACAGAAGTTTGTAATAAGTTATGACAAACTTAGTGACTTAAAACAACACAACTTCATTATCTTACTGTTCTAGAGGTCTGAAGTCCACAATGACTCTTGGGCAAGGTTTGTTCCTGCTAGAGGTTCTAAGGAATAGATGTATCTCCCTGCTATTTCCTGCTTGTAGAGGGTATTTTCATTCTTTGGCTTATGTCCTGCTTCCAACAATCACATCATCTCTGCTTCCTTCCTCATGTCTCCTTTATGTCAGTACATTTACATGAATTCCCTAGGTTGTATCAAGGTGTGGAATTTCTGGGTCACAAGTTAACATTTTTTTAACCTGCTAGAGAATACCAACTGAGCTCCCATCAGCAGTTTAAGGAGAGTTTTCTTTGCTCACCGACACCAATATCAAAAGCATTCTTAGACTTTTAAATTTTAGCCAATTTGTAGGATGAGTATTATATGTCATTTGCATTTCTCTGATTATTGCTGTTAGGCATCTTTGCATATGTCTATTGGTCATTTGGATTTTTTCCTTTGTTATTAGTATTGTTACTATTAATATTAAATTATTTAATTAATGTTATTAATATTAAATATCTATATAAACATTTAATATTTTCATATTAAAGTGTTTCCCCCCTTTTTAAACTGTACTGTTCTCTTTGCTGAAAATAATTTTTAGTGCTCTACGTTATACATATCCATGTATTATTTGTTGGTTACATGCATTACAAATATTTTGAACTCATTCTGTGGTTCATCTTTTAAATTTTTTTAATGAGTTCTTATCATGACTAGAAACTCTTATTTTCAGTCCCCATTTATCAATTCTTTCTTTTATAGTTAATGCTCTTATGTCTTGTTTAAGAAAGCTTTTAATGTACCTATAATATATTGCCTTACAAGTTTACATCTCTATATTACCTGGAGATGATTTTTGTAAATGGTATAGGATCAATTTCATCTTTGTTTTTATATAGATACCTTAATGTCCTAGCACATTCATTGAAAACAGTGTGTTTCTTGCACTGCTTATAATACCAGCTATCATAAGTCAAAATCTGTGCATAAAATACATAATATACAAATAAAGATATTAAAAATTTAAATAAAAATAAGTGTTCATAAAAATGTGTATCTTTGAAAGTTGCATATTATCCCTTTTTTCCTTTTACTTATTTGCCTATTCTTACGTCATTGCTAATTTCACTTTAATTGCATAGTTTTGTAGTAAATCTTAATAGCTGATAGAGAAAGTTCCCCCACTTTGCTCCATTCAAGTGTTTTGGCTATTCTTGGCCAATTGTATTTCCTGTACTTTTTAAAATCAGCTATCTGTTTCACAAGTGAACTAGGATTTTGATTAGGATTGCAAAATATGTTGAAGTAAATTGGAAAGAATTATCAAATTTCATTTTTGGCTCAAGTATTAGAATACATAAACAGAAAATATCTCTTTTTTAAGGTTTATTTAATACAGTTTAATTATTTTTCAGTGTCAAGGTCTTACAGAGACATTTTAAATACTTACTGTTTGGTACTTGAGATTTCTTTGATGCTAGTAGAAATGTTATATTTTGTTAATTACATTTTCTTGCAGATAGAAATGCAATTGATTTCAACCATTTGATTTTTGTGTCCAGTAATCTTGTTAAACCCATATTTTAAATTTGAATGATATTTCCGAAGATTCTTTTGGAGTTTTGACTACGCAATCATTTAATCTGACAATAATGATAGTTTTCTTTTTCTTCCAGTTTCTATAACATTTCCCTCCTCCTTTTTGAACCATCAATGCCATGTTAAATGAAGCTGTGATAGTGAACATCATTGTTATTTCTGTATTTCAAAGAGAAAACCTTTAATATTCCACTATCAGGCATAATATTTGTTTTATTGATTTTATAGAAATTGTGTATAAGGTTAAGAAAATCTCCTGCTCATAGTTTGCTAAGAATGTTTATCATAAGAACATGCTGGATTTTAGCAAACATGTCATATATATTGGGAAGATTGTATGTTTTTTCTCAATCTATTACTGTATATATTACACGGATAGATTTTCTAATGTTAACCCGAGTTGCATTGTTGGTAATAAATACAAATCTGGTCACTAGTATTTTTGATATATTCCTGGATTCAGTTTGTGACTATTTTGTTTAGGAGTTTTCCATCCAGGTTCATTACAACCAAGATAATGGACATATCCATTATCCCTAAAAGTCTCCCCATGCAACTTTATAATCCTTCCTTCCCACCCTACCCAGCTACCCTATTCCCAGGCAACACTAATATGTTTTCTATCACTAGAGATTAATTTACATTTTATGGAATTATATATTATGTTATATATTTATTAAAGTATAATTTATTTTTTACGTATGGGGTTACACAGTGTGTTCATTTTTGTTTGACATTTGTGAGCACAATTATTTTGCTATTCATGCTAAGTTTTGTGCATCAATAGTTCATTCTTTTTTATTGCTAAGTAATATTTATTTGTATAAGTATAGTACAATTTTTTAAATTTGTTCATCTGTTGATGAACATTTGCGTTGTTATCAACTTGAGGCTACCCGAAGTAGAGTTGCTATAAAAATTTGTGTACACATCTTTGGTACGGATTTATATACGTTCATTTCTCTTGGGTAAATACCTCGGAGTAGAATGTCTGGCTCATGGTGTAGATGCATGTTCAGCATTTTAAGAAACTGTCAAACTGTTTTCCAAACTTGAGATATCATTTTACTTTCCCACCAGCACTTGGTATAGCAGACTTTTTAATTTTAGCCATTCTATTAAGCACGTAGTGGTATCTCATTGTAATTTAAATTTGCATTTTCCTTTTTAAAAATAATTTCAACTTTAATTTTAGATTTAGGGTATACATGTTGTTACATGGGTACATCGTGTGATGCTAAGGTTTGGAGTATGGTTGATTCCATCATCCAGGTCTGAGCATAGTACTCAGTAGCTAGTTTTTCAGTCCTTGCACCTTTGCCTCCCTCCCCACTCTAGTAGTGTCCAGTATCTACTGTTGCCATCTTTATGTTTATGAGTGTCAATGTTTAGATCCCACTTATAAGTGAGAACATGTGGTATTTGGTTTTCTATTCCTGAATTAATTCACTTAGCATAATCGCCTCCAGCTGCATCCATGTTGCTGCAAAGAACATAATTTCATTCTTTTTTAGGGCTGTGTAGTATTTCATGGTATATATGTACCCCGCTTTGTCCACCATTAATGGGCACCTAGGTTGATTCTGTGTTTTACTACGGTGAGTAGTGCTGTGACGAACATACAAGTGCGTGTGTCTTTTTGGTAGAATGAGTTATTTTCTTTTGGATATATATCCAGTAATGAGATTGCAGGGTTGAATGGAGGTTCTGTTTTAAATTCTTTGAGAAATCTCCAAAGTGCTTTTCACAATGGCTGAACTAATTTACATTCCCACCAACTGTGTATAAGCTTTCCCTTTTCCCTGCAGCCTCACCAGCAACTGTTTTTGTTTTTTGTTTTTCTAAACTTTTTAATAAAAGCCATTCTGACTGGTTTGGGATGGTATCTCATTGTGATTTCGATTTGCATTTCTCTGATGATTAGTGATGTGGAGCATTTATTCATGTGTTTGTTGGTCGCTTGTATGTCTTCTTTTGAGAAGGGTCCATTCGTGTCTTTTGCCCATTTTTTTAACGCAGTTATTTGGTTTTTGCTTGTTCAATTGTTTAAGTTCCTTAGAGATTCTGAAAATTAGACATCGTTGGATGCATAGTTTGCCAATATTTTCTCCCATTCTGTAGGTTGTCTGTTTACTCTGTTGATAGTTTCTTTCACTATGCAGAAGCTCTTTAGTTTAATTAGGTTCCACTTGTCAATTTTTGTTTTTGCTGCAATTGCTTTTGAAGACTTAGCCATAAATTTTTTGCCAAGCCCAATGTCCAGAATGGTATTTCCTAGGTTTTCTTCTAGTGTTCTTATAGTTTGAAGTCTTACATTTAAATCTTTAATCCATCTTGAGTTGATTTTTGTATATGATGAAAGATAGGGGTCCAGTTTCATTCATCTGCGTATGGCTAGCCAGCTACCTCAGCATCATTTATTGAATAGAAAATCCTTTCCCCATTGCTTATTTTTGTCAACTTTGTCAAAGAGCAGATGGCTGTAGGTGTGTGGCTTTATTTCTGAGTTCTCTGTTCTTTTCCATTGATCTATGTATCTATTTCTGTACCAGACCCATGCTGTTTTGGTTGCTGTAGCCTTATAGTATAATTTGAAGTCAGGTAATGTGAGGAAGCAAGCTTACTTTACATAGACATTAATAACATTAATGAGGGCTCCACCTTCATGAGCTAATCACTTCTCAAAGGTCCCAACTCCTAATACCATCACCTTGGGGATTAGAAATCCAACATATTAATTTTGAGAGGACATGAACATTCAGACAATAGCAACTCTGAAAGAGAGCTGAAGGAAAATTAACTAGTTCTAAATGTTAGTAATTTGGATACACATTTTACTGTATTTAGTAGACATTATTTGTGTTATGTGTGTTTTTGGGGCAGAGGGTTAATAACCATTTTTAGGCTCTTTGTGAAGATGGGTTATTCTCCATTTTTATTTTATTTATTATTTGTTGGTTTCACAGAGCTGAGTAAAGTAAGAAAGTCTTGACTCTGATATCATTTACTGCATATTCTCAATGTCTTCCTTTTTGTCATCTTTGGCAGTTTCCTCTTTGTAGAAGCTAAAATATATATATTTTTAGCTTATTTATTCCTAATTATGGTTTCTAGTTTGTCAACAGTTATCTAATTATATCCCTATTTATAATTAAAGTAAATGTACTATGTCACTGAGGCATATTAAAACATATACAAATTTAAATCTGCTCCAAATTCCAAAACTATTAACTTGGCTTTTTTTTTTCTATAACTTAGTTCTCTAAATTACAATTTCCTTGTTTCGCTCCCTAGTGAATTTTGGGAGATTAAATTAGATACTTTTATGTAAAGAAAATAGCACATAATTTATTCTCTTTTAGTGTGTTCTACTTTTCAGAATTTCTAGTGAGTGTTTACATATTTTACCTGTTTATTAAAACCTATAATATGGGGTATAGACCTGACTTGATTTTTTCCACATATTAATATCTAATATTTAGTGATAGTCATTAAATACAATTTTTCTTTTTTTGTTTGCTACTCTGGTTCATAATGCATAATTTGTGATAATTGTCTCCCTGTATTTGAAATTTTTTTTTTTTTTTTTTTTTTTTTTTTTGAGACGGAGTCTCGCTCTGTCGCCCAGGCTGGAGTGCAGTGGCCGGATCTCAGCTCACTGCAAGCTCCGCCTCCCGGGTTTACGCCATTCTCTCGCCTCAGCCTCCCGAGTAGCTGGGACTACAGGCGCCCGCCATCTCGCCCGGCTAATTTTTTGTATTTTTCTAGTGTGTTAGCCAGGATGGTCTCGATCTCCAGACCTCGTGATCCGCCCGTCTCGGCCTCCCAAAGTGCTGGGATTACAGGCTTGAGCCACCGCGCCCGGCCTTGAAATTTTATATCATATTGATTTTTAAGTTTTATTTTGGCTTTCATGACTATTAAATATGTTATTCATCTTAAAAAAGAATTCATTATCCTTACTTCACAAACCATAATGTTGTAAAAGGAAGGCTTTTAGGCTTTTGATAAAAGTGTTGGTAAAAGAAGACCAACCAGAAGGCTTCCAGGATTTTTCTAAGGAGGATTGAGCTCCATTAATAATAAAACCTATTAATTATGTCACTTGTCTTGAGTTTCCGCACTGCAAGGCTTATATTCCAGTTTTCCAGATTCATGTTTATTTTTGTCTTTATACTGAAAGCAGATTAGTTTTCTTGGTGATGAATTCTCAACAGTCAAGTTTATAGAAGATGATGTATAAAGCAAAATATTAATTTATTAATTTGCAGTGAGTAATAGCTCTTTTCATGGGAAATAACTTTGAAGTTCATATCCTCTTCGCAAAGGATGCCCTCTGCTTGCTCTGCTTGCCCTAGCAATCAAGGTAGCAGTTCAAAAATTATTCACTGGTCATGAACAGAGAGCAAAGATGAATAGACATTTTGACATGCCTTTCGCCTAAGCTGCAGGAATATTTGATAAAACATTTTTGCTCTAGGAGAGGGAAAAATTACATTTATCCTGCCAGAGAACAACACTTGTTCTTGAGTTTAGCAGGTTCAGAATCTTTCCATACGTTTGATTTCATCTATCAGGTGATCTTTTATACTTTTTTTTATTTATCAATCTCACAGAGTTCTGGGATTACATTTCTACTGCTACTATGATTTTTTTTTTTTTTATGTGAAGAAAGATACATTCTTGTCCCAACCTCAGAATCTCTTTTTTGGACTCTATTTTTCAAATATTTGAAAAATGTTTATGTAAAAATAAACCATTTTTTCTTTATCCTACAGCTCTAACTAAAAATTAGTTAAGTCTAAATTTTTACATAGCTCATCTTTTCCTAAAATGCATGTAAGATAATTGGCTGAGACACATTTTACAATCGCACAAAATGTAGTCATATTGTCATTCAAAGAGGTGCCATCACACCAATGAGCAATTTGGAAAAAGTAGTTCTGTTTGGAGTGGTGAGAATTTGATAAGCAATTTGCTGTAATCGAGGGTGTCAGTTCTCTTATAGATTGTCAATGCAAGGATGGGTTTTAGAACCATGTGAGTATAAACGAACTGCATTTATTCATGTGCTGAACAAGTTTCTGTTTGTTGCTGTGCTGATTTCTGTGCATCACACATTAATTCAACATTTGTTATTTAATTATTTTCATAACCAACTAATGGCAATATAATGTAATTTTTTTGTTGTGCCTTAAAAGAAAAACAAAACAAAAAACAACAACAACATCAAAAAAAATGGAGTTTCGCTCTTGTCGCCCAGGCCAGAGTGCAATGGCACGATCACGACTCCCTGCAACCTCCGCCTCCCGGGTTCAAGGATTCTCCTGCCTCAGCCTCCCAAGTAGCTGGACTACAGGTTCCCGCCACCATGCCCGGCTAATTATTGTATTTTCAGTAGGGATGCGGTTTCACTATGTAGGCCAGGCTGGTCTTGCACTCCTCACCTCAAATGATCTGCTTGCCTTGGCCTCCTAAAGTGCTGGGATTACAGTCGTGAGCCACAGTGCCTGGTCTGTTGTGCCTTTTAAAATAAGCTAGGCGCAAGAACATGTCTCAGAGAGTGGGTAAATTGGTATGATGTTACTAGTAACAACTTATTAAAATGTTGGGGTTATGTTTACAAAAAATGATGACTTTGATGAATTCATAGCCTTTCCTTCTGGCAGTAGATATCAAAACCAATTATTCAGGCCGTTCCTAAGTTTGTAATGGTAAAGCCAAGTCATGTATTGTAGAAAAATGGTTATATGTGTAAGCACGCTATGGGGGGCAAGCATCTAATTAACATAAATGATATGAAAGTTAATGACACAGGGGACCTGAAGATTTTTCTATTTCACACTGTTGTTCATTGTTACCCAATCTATTAATATGGTAGCATCTGACCCATTCTTATTTACAGGGAAATGTTCAAGAAAGGCCTGTCATGTCAGCAAATTCTGAGGTTTCTCGTGGCATCTATTACCAGAGTGCCGCAATATCCCAATAGCTGTTAACAGACCTTGACAAGGCTTTCTCCGTATTTTTCTCCTATCATTTCAGTGCCCACTCACCCAAAGGGCCAGCTCCTGCATTTTTTCACTTCACTGATGCCAAAGCCTCTTTGCCCACCTGTGCAGCAGATGCAGCGAATTAACTATTTCCAGAAGTGGCCCTTAGTTATTCACTGATGGCAGCTGGTATGTATAAATACACTATCTCCCTTATTTATCCGATGGCTTAACCACACGGCATGTACTACAGTGGCTCCCAGTGTTTTCCCCAGGAGGACTAAGCTTCGATTGCCCATGGTTGTAACTGGCTTGATAGGTACAATTTATTGGTAGCTTTCCCTTGCATGTTTCATCTCCCTGTTACCTACCAATGGTTCCTTTACCTCCTTCCAAAATTGCTCTGTAATCCTGTCTCAGAGTTTGCATTTGGGTGATCCCAATATAAGGCAGTGATCAAAACAAGCTAAGAATCACGTCTATAATTTATTAAGCTGAAACTGTCATATACTTTGAGACACACAGTTAATAAATTGAATGGATCAAAATATTTTTCTTTGAAAAAATGTGACAAATTATATTCTGGGTCCAATCAGATGCAAACTTTGGTAAGAATCAGAGCCTGATATTCTGAGTAGTTTAGAGAAAGTTCTGGAGGCAGAAATTCTTCCTTCTAGGTTTTATATAAGAGCTAAAGAAAGAAGAGGTATGACTGAGAAACAGGCGTAGACTGGGATATACCAAGTTGCTCGGCTTCCTTTGTAAAACTAGAAAAAGCAATTCTCTCAGGGTCAGCCGGAATTTGTCTTATTTGAACTCAATAGCCAAGCAGATGACTAGAAACTGGCATCGTTTCTAAACTGTTCGACCAACCTAACATTCTCCATTTGTACTTACTATGTTTGAGTTTTTTTCAAGGCAATTCATAGTGAGATTTAAATTTAATCTGTTGCTCAGTGACCTTTTTCCCTACTTTTTTTTCTGTAATTGATCTGTCCAGGGTTTTTGTTTTGTTTTTGTCACTTGTTTTGCTACCTGCTGTGGTTGGATCACTCACTCACTTGGATTATCGCAGTAGCTCTTTAACATACCTTGTTGATTTTTGTGACTTCCTTCCCAAAGTGTCAACCCTGTAGGTAAAATGTTCCTTTAAAAATACAAATCCAGGCTGGGCACAGTGACTGATGCCTATAATCTCAGCACTTTGGGAGGGCAAAGCGGGAGGATTGCTTCATCCCAGGAGTTCAAAACCAGCCTGGACAACATTACAAAACTCTGTCTCTACCAAAAATACAAAAATTGGGAGGGCATGGTGGCTCATGCCTGTAGTCCCGGGTATTCTAGAGGCTGAGGTGGAAGGATCTCTTGAGCTCAGAATGTTGAAGCTGTAGTGAGTCATGATCATGCTACTGTACTCCAGCCTGGATGACAGATCAAGAGCCTATCTCAAAACAAACAAACAAATAAACAAACAACCCCAAACCTGAACAAAGCACTCCTCAGCCCCAACTCCCCAGTAGCTCTCCATTATATTCAGAATAAATTTGTTAGGATGGCCTGCAAGGCCAAGCTCAATCTCAATCTTTTCCTCTGGGATCTCCTACCTCCTGCTGCTTTCCTTCTTTTAATCTCTCTACACACAGAGATCTTGCTCTTCCATGAATATCTCTCTGTCTGAAATGTCCTGTACCCAAATAGCCACATGGCTTGCTCCTTAATGTTCTTTAAATCTCTGTTCAAATATTACTTTTCTAATAGAACCCTGCCTCAATTACCCTATATAAAAGTGTGTCCCTCCTGCCCTGCAATCCCTCTCCTGAATTATCCCACTTTATTTTTCCCTTGATCATTTACTGTCATCTAACATGCCACATATGTACTTGTTTATTTCTTTATTGTCAGACTTCCCTCATCTCCATTCTATCTTGATCATAAACTCTACAAGGAGAAGGACTTTATCTTTCACTGTCATGTCACCACTGCTTGGTATAACTATTTGGAATTCAATAAATATCCGTAGAGTAAATGAATGAATACGTGAAAACATTGACAAAGGAAAGAATATATGAGGAAATAATATTTAAATTGCTACCTGAAGGATGAAAGGATGCTGCTATATAAAAGTGAGGAGGAGAATGTTTCATGCAGAGTGAGTATCATTTGCAAAAGCCAGAACGTTTCCTTAATTAATTTCTTTTCAACTTTTCCATTACAACAATCACAGTGCAAATTAACGTCATCCACTGTGGACCAATGCTACATCAGACAGCTCCCTGCAGGCTTTTCTGGGACATTCACTGGAAATCCATTGAAACTTTAAAAATAGGGGGGTTGACCAGACACTTGAAAAAATGCTCATTATCACTGGCCATCACAGAAATGCAAATCAAAACCACAATGAGATACCATCTCACACCAGTTAGAATGGCAATCATTTAAAAAGTCAGGAAACAACAGCTGCTGGAGAGGATGTGGAGAAATAGGAACACTTTTACACTGTTGGTGGGACTGTAAACTAGTTCAACCATTGTGGAAGACAGTGTGGTGATTCCTCAAGGATCTAGAACTAGAAATACCATTTGACCCAGTCATCTCATTACTGTGTATATACCCAAAGGACTATAAATCATGCTGCTATAAAGACGCATGTACGCATATGTTTATTGCGGCACTATTCACAATAGCAAAGACCTGGAACCAACACAAATGTCCATTAATGATAGACTGGATTAAGAAAATGTGGCACATATACACCATGGAATACTATGCAGCCATAAAAAAGAATGAGTTCATGTCCTTTGAAGGGACATGGATGAAGCTGGAAACCATCATTCTGAGCAAACTTTCACAAGGACAGAAAACCAAACACTGCATGTTCTCACTCATAGGTGGGAATTGAACAATGAGAACACTTGGACACGGGAAGGGAAACATCACATGCTGGGGCCTGTTGTGGGGTGGGAGAGGAGGGAGGGATAGCATTAGGAGATATACCTAATGTAAATGATGAGTTGGTGGGTGCAGCACACCAACATGGCACATGTATACATATGTAATAATCCTTCACGTTGTGCACATGTACCCTAGAACTTAAAGTATAATTTAAAAAAATAGGGGGGTTGACTCAACCTGATTAATATTTTAAAAGGTCACATAGGTTCATCTATACAAAATTGTTTGAAGAAGGCTGATGTGGAAGCAGAGAGACTACCTAGGAGGCAGTTGCCAGTAGGATGGTGACAGATAAGGATTAAAACTATTAAATGGTATGGCTCTGTGTCCCCACCCAAATCTCATCTTGGATTATAATCCCCATGTGTCAAGGGAGGGAAGTGATTGGCTCATGGGGGCAGTTTCCCCCATGCTGTTCTCATGATAGTGAGTGAGTTTTAATGACATCTGATGGTGTTATTAGCATCGGCATTTCCCCTGCTTGTAATTCTCTCTCCTGCTGGCATGTGAAGAAGGTCCTGCTTCCCCTTTGCCTTCTGCCATGATTATAAGTTTCCTGAGGCCTCCCAAGCCATGCAGAACTGTGAGTCAATTAAACCTCTTTCCTTTCAAAATTACCCGTATCAGGTAGTATCTTTATAGCAGTGTGGTAATTGACTAATACAAACTATTAAATGGCTTAATATATATATTGGCTATAAAATAAACAGAACTTCCTAATGGATAAAATTTGGGTAGTGAGAGAAAGAATGAGATCAAGGAGTCCTTAGTTTCTGGCTTGAGTAAGGGGTAGATGGGATAATATTTATTGGAATGGGGAAATTCTGGAGGTAAAATCATAAGTTTAATTTTGAACATTCAAAAAGGGGTCTTGATGAGGTCTCACAGAGTCAGTGTAAAATGTTAAGAGAAGAGGGCTTGGGACCAAACATTGGATTGGATAAATGAGAAACAAGGGAAATAGAATGAGCAAGACTGGCTGATGAAATACAGGGCATATCAGGAGAGAACGGTGTTACACAAGCCAAGACACAAGAGTGTTTCAAGGAAGAAAGAAGGATTGCTTTTTAAAGATTTTACCCAGAGGTAAAGAAAGAGGGAGAACAGAAAAGTGGGCCTTGTGCTTGCAATGCATAGACCTTAGACAAGCTTGATAAGGACCATTATGACAATCTGATGGGAGGACTTTGAAGTCTGATGGGACATGGAAAAGAAAAGACAGCATGTGTACATAAACTTCAAGAAGCTTGATGAAACAAGCAAACAAATGAGGCATTAGCTGCAAGGAGGGGTGCAGATGAAAATGTTCTACCGAGAGGAAGGAAAGGAAGGAAGAGAGGAGAGAGAGAGAGTAGACAGAGGAGACAGGAAGAGAATGAGAGAGAGGAGATAAAAAGAGAGAGTGGAGAGAGAAAAAAGATGGGAGAAAGAGAGAGGAAAGAGAGAGAAGATAAAAAGAGAGAAGAGAGAGAAGGAGAGGAAACAGAAAGAGAGAGAGAGGAAAAAGAATAGGAAAGATACTATTAGGAAGGAGCAAAGTCCTTGATTTGAGCAAAACTGGAGGACTGTGTTTTCATATGAATAGGCCACAAATCCATGGAATAAGCCCATGGGAGGGAGGAGATGGGTGCAAGTACTGGTGGATATGGAGGTTTTGCAGAGGAAGATGAATGCATTTGAAATGGATGACTTTTGATTTCTCAATGGACAATAGGATTAGGTCATCAACAAAGAATGAGAAGGGAAGAGGGGGTGTGGGAGGTTTGAGGACAAAGAAGATGCAGAGTAGCAATCCAGTATGATGAGATGGGACATCTATAAGAGAAGCAGATAGGATTTCAGGGAAGTATCTGATGTTATGCTGAGATTTGAGATTGAGTGTTTAATATTTAAAAAGTCAGCTCACTTGGATAATTTGTTTGGCTGTTTGTGTGGAGACAGAGATTGAGGGCGAAAGGTCTGGGACGAGAGACAGAGAGCAGGGAAAGTAGGTTGAAGGCATTCACAAAGAAGTGACTCTAGTTGTACTCATGAAGCTAGATTAGACAGAGAGGTGAAGCTGACAGTGAGAAAGTGGTGAGAGTCAAGACACTGAAGCTTTGATAAAGCACAGAAATGACAACAACATGAGCCCGTGAGCTGCAAGGATGAGAGGGAAATGGTCAGAGGCTGTAGAGGCAGAAACTGAGGCATTCCAGGTACCAATATGCCAGGTTATGACAAGGAAATGGCAGCTGAGTGGAGGGGGGAAATGGAGGTTTAGAATGAGAATCCGGGTCTTGGGTGGTTCATCCATGTGGATGTTTAAGTTACTATGAACACTTTCAGAAGTTGATAAAGTCACAAAAGACTTTAGGCCAGGACATTGGCGGCTTCATTAAAAGTGGAGACATTATGAAGAGGAGAGAGGGAAAGGATCATACGAGTCTGAAAGAGGTAAGATTTTGTGCAAGATGAAGTTGATAATAGTCTGGAAGTGGCACTGGAGAACAAAAGGAGATGCATCTCAGTAAAGATGAAAGGGTACGATTTAAAAGTCAAAAAAGAAAAGTCACTTTAAAAGAAATAAAATGCTGGTGTACGCAAAAATTAAAATGCAGAGTATGAAAGAAAGAAAGGTAAAAGTATAAAGATGCTACAAGTATCAAATAAAAACTAAAAATGCAGCTTTTTATCATCTGCTCATTTGTGGGGCTAACCACCTGGTCAAGACTGGGCTCTAGCATCTGTAATTAGTGGTCCAGAGAGTAGGTTTCTCAGTACACATTTAAAAAAAAGACAGCTAGGAAATGGATGATGAAAACGTATTTTAACGTTGTGAAAATAAAAGAATTATCTCTCTTCCAATACAGGATGATAATAATAACTAGATTTGATAACTTTGGTTTTACCATCTAAAACCTTCCCCTTGCTTACAATTCAGAAAAGATAAGGGAGGCATATTAATCATTTTATTGCTGTATGCATAACTCTTTGGAAATTACAAATCAACTTTAAAAAACAACAACAACAGATAACCAAGCAAGAAACTAGCACCCAAATAATTCAAAAATGTTTATATTGAAACTTGAATAAGAGAACCTTGTTTTAAACACCACTAGAGATGAATATTAGAATTTTAAAATGCTTGTAAAACTGATAGCAAAGGAAAAATAAGTTAGACTAGGTACGGTTTGATGATAAAGTGTTCAGTAATTCAAATACAGCTAAACTGGGGAGAGAATGTAGACAATTAAACAAGGTTACACATTGTTTTAAAATTATTTGATGGATAATAGGTTGATCTTGTCAAGATTTGTCCTAACATAAATTGAATAATCTGGAAGTGGAAGACAGATTTGATTTCAAGGAGAGTAGCACTCTACTGTGGACTGCTGTATCCTAGTACAATGGGAAATGGGTCTTAAAAAATACCAGAAATTGTAAAAAAAAAAAAAAAAAGTTTGAATTTATGAAATAGGCATGGGACAATGGGGCAAATGCTTTTAAAAGTTTGTTTTGGGTTTTAAATATCTTTCCAAAATAGCCATGGGCATTTATGGTAAAGATTAGAATGCCTTTCAACTTCAGCAAAAGCCAAAGGGTGTCATGTGTTTTGTACCATGACAATCAAACATTGGTATAAATTCAGAAATAAATTGCCTAGATTACTAAAAACATCTACTTACTAGAGTAAAAAATGTAATTTTTGGAGACATATAATTAAAATTTTGTCAGAACATTTTCTTGAATAAAAATTATGATGCTAAAAAGTTTATGCACAAATGTAGAGCAGATGTCTAGATGAAGATATATAAATATGCCTAAATATGCACTTTTTCTTTTCATTTTTCAGTGCAAATAGAATTACATCAGGCAACACGCTTAGAAGTAAATAATATGTAGCGGGGGTGTCTGGAATTCAGTATCAAAATTAGCTCGAGATGTTATTTTGGTTGATATTAAATGGTAAAGTATTTATAATGCACTGATTTTTGCCACTAAAGACTCCCTCTTTAGAAAGCCAGATAGATATTTTATAAACATTGTGGTTTGTTTTCAAACCATACATACATAGCATTAAATTACTATCTCTTCTTCATTTTGTTAAGAGCAAGTTGATCTGAAACTCAACTTGAATCCTAATTATAGTATTCACTTATAAAATGATTTCCATATCTCTTCTTGGTCTATGACATGATATATATGATCTAGAGTAAATATCTAAAAAGAAGAATGAAGTTCTGTCCAAAGCTTGTTCATTGAAAAATGACATGCCTTTAAATAACTACTAAAATCATTGATGTCTTAAAAAGGTAATTTTAAAATTTAGGACTAATCAATGTGCAACCCTGGAAGAAAAAATTGGTTGGAAAGTATCTTCCCAGAAAGACAGATGACTAATACTTCAATTGTTCTTGTTTTTCCCATCAATGTGCAATCCTGGAAGAAAAGTTTGGTTAGAAAGTATCTTCCAAGAAAGATAGATGACTCATATGGCTATGTTTTTTCTTGTTTTTCCATCGTTTAACAGTGTTTAGGAGTTCAAATGTAACTAAATTGGGGGGATCTTAACAACTATCGGATTTTAACGGCAACAGTTATTAAAGACAGCGATTTTGTTGTTTGCAAGACAACCTAAAAAATATCTCTGGAAGATATCAGACGTCTTAAGAAAAGGCTTGTGATGATATTTCATATCAAAACAGCTAGCAAGTTTCCTGTGGTCAGCTACCATTCCCTTTAATAAATTACTTAATTAATTCATTAATAATTATTTCTATTCCTTAAAACTCCTGGACCCAGGCATACTCAAGTATATTTTAATAAATACCTTTTGACTTTATTTCTGGAAAGATTACTCATCCTTAATGTAGCCCCCTAAGTGGCAGAAAAAGAAAAGACTCCCTTTGAATGACTTTATTTATACCTCTGCATTTGGCATACTACAGACTATCAAAATTTTACATATTCTTTTTTTTTTTTTTTTTTTGAGACGGAGTCTCGCTCTGTCGCCCAGGCTAGAGTGCAGTCGCCGGATCTCAGCTCACTGCAAGCTCCACCTCCCGGGTTTACGCCATTCTCCTGCCTCAGCCTCCCGAGTAGCTGGGACTACAGGCTCCCACCACCTCGCCCGGCTAGTTTTTTGTATTTTTTAGTAGAGACGGGGTTTCACCGTGTTAGCCAGCAAAATTTTACATATTCTATGAGTTAAAAGAAGATGTATACTGTGGCCTTTAAAATATTAGCCTTATCTGCTGTTATACAGAGCAAAACAGCTCTAGGTTAAATAATTCACTCCTATCCCCTTTTGACCAGTGTAGGAAGTCGAATATTCTTTGGCCTTGTAATTTCCTGGGAAATTTGAGTAATCGGGGTAAATTCTTTAAAAGTTGTATATAATTCACAACTCCAGGGCAAATTTTTTATTCTAATTTTATTTTGTCATATAGAGTTTCAGTTTAGTGAGCTTATAGTAACATTGTATTTAAGAAAGGAAAAAGTTTCTCAACCATGCAATAGTAAATTTACCTTTTCCTTAGAATGCTTTCTTTTTAGAGATTTTTAATTCGGTAATACTATATAGCAAACACACAGAAATGGTATATCATAAATAGGACATTATTAAATTTTGAAACTAGAAAAATATGTTATACTGTATAATTTGGACACTACCTACAAATCAGAGCATAAATAAGCCAAGATCTTATTGAGAAATCAAATCAGGAATTTAAAATTTATACTAGTGAGAAAAATTAGGGGGTGAGATAAACTAGCGGAACAGGCTATCTATTATTATTTCACTCTTACCAATACAATATTGCCAACTCTGTTAAAGGTTCCTGATTGATCCCTGCAAAAGGGCAGCACAGGTTTGCTAAAGCAACCACTGCTTTACGTGCTAAAAGTGAATAATTAGCATGGTATGACTTTACAAAATAATTCTTTTCCAACTTTCTCCATTAAACATTTTACATGTTCTAAAAACAGTTTTTTAAATCCCCGTACAAAAAAAATTCCCCAAAGCTTAAGCGTACTGCAAGCTGCTGCTTTTTTTTTTTTTGGTCCACAGCTCAGCCTATGTAAATCATTTTAACTTCAGAGCTATGTAATAAAGAGCTGGATATGAATGAATATCACGTACTAAAAACAAAACCTGAAAACACAGTTCAGTTCCCATTTGCTTACTTGGAAGGTCATTTACCACCAGTAATGGCAACCATGTCTGGCCTCACTTGCTTCAATTCGAGAAGTAAACTTAGAAGTTTTGCTTTCTTAAGTCAAAACCACAGTGGTAAAGGGAAAGATGAGTGTGATATTCCTCAACCTCACCAGTAAGCAATATTCGTCAAGATTATATCTATCACTAAACACAAACTAGAATCAGAAGAATCCTCGACTCTACAGGAGATTTAACTGAGACCCCAAATTAAGATTCAGGCTCAGGCGTTGCTAGTTTACCCTGAAGAAACCTCATCCTATTGTCACTCTCTAATGGAAGTTTCCTCCCAGGAAACACTTCCTAATTTGAAATTTATTTTATCTAGTGCAATAATTAAGGAGGAGTGCTTGATGGTTTGTGGACTTGACTATGTAGTCAAACTTAAAAAAATTTTTTTTTAAAATTTTTATTTATGTTATCTGTGAAACTGAGGGCATCTGGCACACATTTTAGATTTTTCCCACAGACATGAACACATATTGCATATTTAGTTCTTTTTAAATTTTGCTCGAGCTATATGGAAAAGCAAAACAGAGCAAGGAGAATTATGCCAATTGCCGTGGTAAGGCCAGTTACATGCTGGAGATAGACTACACGCCACTCAGGCACAAAGAAGGCTCTGCCTCAAGTTTTAGTTCCTTAGTCCTAATATAAGAAAAACGTTTACGAACGCTAAGGAGAGCTCTCCCCTAGCAGCTGTGTTTCCATTTATTTTTCTCATTGTGATTTCTCACCTTGCTTCTAGATGACCTGAGCACGAAGTTGTGCGTTATAAATCACGTTGTTAGTTTTATAGTGGTGGGAATTGGATCTAAACCACAATGACTAAGAAAAAGTGAGCTGGGGTCCTGACTACTTGCTATATTGCACGGTACTGTACTTTGTGATTCGACTTCGAGCTGTGCTAGGGGAGGCGGACCCAATGGTTTGGTTAAAGTGATGGTCAGAGGAACTCCTCATGTGGCCAATGGTGGCTGTCCCTCCCAAGCTGCTCAGGCCAATGCCACCACCACTTATGCCAGCTCCACTCAGGGCCCCACCCCCAGCATCCATGCTGGTGCCAACCAGGCCACTGCTGCCTATGCCACCGCTGATCCCAGTGGTGCCACTAATTCCAGTTACGCCAGCACCAGAAACAACCCTCTCTGTCACAATCACATTGTGGGCATTGGTTAACTCGGGGTGCATACTAAGACTACCTAAGCCGGAAGTTGGTTGGATTACTCTTTCTGTCACTACCACATTTGAAGACTCTCTAGGATGATGAATAGTCAGAGAGGCAGGTAGACTAGAGCTTGGTGCTATTACCCTTTCTGTCACTATAACATTTGACCCATCTCGTAAGTCAGGCATCTCTAACATTCCATGCAAATCAGTGCCAGAAATTGGGCCGACCACTCTCTCTGTCACCACCACGTTTGATGCTTGTCGGTTATCGTGAAAGTGCACAGAGGGCTTCAGAGTGTCAGAGGTGGTGTAAGACTCGGTCACAGTGACATTACCATAGCCCAGAGGATCGAGAATAGGCTTAGGATGCTGCACACCAGGTCCCGAGGGATAGGTGCTCTCAGAAATTACTGTGGTAGTGCCAAAATGTGGGGAGATTGGTGGGTGTCCACTAAAAATGGGCTCTGTTTCCTGAGGAAGGCAAACTGGTTCAGTGCTTTGGGGTGGCCAAAAAGGATCAGGGTCTGGATATGATTCAATTTCTTTTCCTAGGCTGATGTCTGCCAACTTCTTAAATTTAGGTCCCAGAGTATCCAAGAAGCTGTCATCCGGATCTTCTCCAATGAAGCTACAGCAACCCACAGAGCCAGCAGGGGAACCTACCCCTTCAATGTCATATATGAGCAAACAGTCATTGGATGGGCGTCCTTCATCTTCATCTGCATAAGCATATGCTTTCTGAATTTATAGGAGAAAGAGAAAATGAAATTATAAATGCATATTTAGCAATAATAGAACAGCCTTTATCATTAGTTTTTCTTCCAGAGCATTTCCAAAGAGGAATGAAATAAAACAAGATTCTAACATCTACTAGAGATGCTTTAAAAATCATTTTATAATTATTTGAAATAATTCAGTTAAAAATTATTTTAAGTATAATTCCAATAATGTGATTTAAAAAATTTACTTAGATGGACTTATTTATAATTGTGTACTTTGGACATAAAACCATACACACACAAAAACACATGAATTATTTATAACAAAGTTAGAGGGAGGTATATAAAAATGCTGAACTTGAAGGACATAAAAATGTGCTGTTTTGTTTTTTGAATGGAAAAGGTAGTTCATAGTTGAGTTGAGTTCACTCAGGATTTTGTTTCTTTCCTTCAGATGGAGTGAATATGATGATTCTGTGAAGTTTTATTGCAACATGGCTTTTTCAGCACAGCAACAGGAAAATTTGATTCTGGGTCTGTTCTACAAAATTAAAGGTGACCAAAGACATTTTAAAAAAATATAATCTCTCTAAATTCAAAGTAAAAGTTCAAAGACATATATGATTTTGTTTCATCTTTGCTGTTCATAATAGTGGATTGTAAACTTTCAGGTTAACAGAAATACCTTATAGGAAACCAACTCATTGTGCCATTCATATAAAAAAAAGTTATTGAGCCTTTGCTATTTGCCAGACACTCTGTGTTTGGAACTTAGCTATGCATAATGAACAATACCAGGTACAGTTCTTCTCTCACAGAGTTTACATTTTGTTTGAGTGAGACAGACAATACAGAAGCCTATGGTCAGGAGGTGGCAGATGCAGGGTAAAGAAAAAGAAAGTGATGAGTGTTGTTCTTTTAGATAGGGTAATCAAGGAAGGGGTCTCTGATAAAGTGATATTTGATCAGAGAGTGGAAGGAAGATATTTCTATGTTATTAAAATATAATATAAAATATTTTGTTATATATATGAATAAGTATTCCTATGGTTATCAACAAGTCTCATTACTGTCTATTGCTATTTGAAGGCTTTTACCAATATTTTATTTAAAAATATCAGCCACTCTTTAAACCAACCACTAGGTTAGTTAATGAACCATTTTAGGCCAGTATGTAGAAGGACAGAAATGTTTTTCTAGTTGGTATCAGGGACAGGAACTTCCTGAAGGTTGAGTATCACATGGTGTGTAACCATGGACAATTACATCTCTTCCTGTGAATGGCAAAGTTAATTCTCCTGCAGCTGCTTCTCCAGGTTTCATGCTCTTCCCACCACCTGCAGCTCATTCTTACAATGTTTTGGAAGTAGACTATGGCTCTTGATCCCACTCTTATTAACTATTGACTCTGTGTCTAGAGCTGAACTATGTACTGGCAATATAATGTAGAGAACATATGGATGAGACACTAAAAGTGGTAGTAAACATATAAACTGACAGATTTCAGCAATGATAGGTTCTATAAATGTGTAAACAAAGTACTGCAGAAATAGAGATGAGAAAACATTACTCCTATTTTGGATGAGAGGGTTAACTGTAAAAACTTTGGAGGGAGAGTGATATTTGGACTGGGTCTTGAAGGATGGGTAGGAGTTTGTGAGAGACATAGTGGGATGCAAGCATTCCAGGATGCAAGCACAGGATGCGCAAACGCATGGAGATGAAAAGTCTGTGACAAAGGTGCTCAGCAAGTGGAGTTGATGGCAAGGAGTAATTGGAGATGAGAGGAAGGGTTCATTCTGTGAGCAATCTTAATTAACATGTTAAGGACTTTGGATTGCATGCCATGAACAAAAGAGAGCTGAGAGCCATTGGCTGTTCTTAAGTTGGGGAGTAAAGTGCTCAGGTCAGAGCTTTCGATCTATAATTAATTAACAGCATGGATTGTTGGACACAAAGGCTGAGAATCTAGTTAGGAGACTCTTGCCCAAGCCCCTTTAGGAATTAGTGAAAGCTTGGGGTGAAGAGCAGCGGGCACATGGATGGTGAGAAAGACATGTGGCTAGGGACCTTACCTGACAGAAGTAGCTTTCCATGAAATTCATATTCAGACCTCCTTCTCTACATTCCCTCATAGAATTTCTTCTTAATGTTCCAGAGTATTCTTGACATATCTCAGGCATTCCTGAAGTTTTAACTCCCTCTGTTAGTTCAAATCCTGTCATTCTCTCTCCTCCTCCCAGATCTTGCATTTCTCTGCCACCATACTCATTTGTATAAACTCCTAAAAGTGTTGATCAATTAAGTTTATTTTCTTTATCTATCATAAACTAAAAAATTAACAACTTGCCTTATAATACATGATTTTTTCATTTAGGTATGCATTTGTGAACAAAGAAATAAAAAGATACATAAAGAAATGAGATATAAATACAATCTTGAGCTCAAAATGATATTATTAATTTGTTAATTTGATAATTATCTGTTGAGAGATTACTATATTCTCTGCTGGAAGTGAAGGCTGCAGAGGACTTATAAAAATCTATGCCCTACAGAGTTTGATTTCAACCTGAAGGAAATTGGAAGAAAAATACTCAAATTCTGAAAGTTAAAACAATAGTGTAAGAATGCCCCAATGTGTAACCAGAAGCACAGGACATCCTGAAAAAGACATGAGAACCACTGGCTTTCAGAAAGGAGGCCATGGCTATGTGAGGAGAAAGGTTTTCATGAAGAATCTTGGGTTTGCACTTGGATGTGAGGAGTAAGTGAAAGCCTGTTACTGTATTTGAGGTAGGTACTTGCTTCAGTAGCACATATACTAAAATTAGAACTATACAGAGAAGATTAGCATTGCCTCTGCACAGGATGATACACAAATTGGTCAAGTGTTTCATCTTTTTTAAATTAAAAAAAATAAAAAGAAATATTTGAGGTAGATGAGATAAAATGATGGCTGGGACCGTGGAACTGCTATGGAATGATGAATGTGGTCAGTGGGATATGTATCCACTGGTTTTAGTACGTGAAGGATCTTGAGTTTGGGAACAGTGTGTTTTTCATGCTTCAATTGTCCTTGGTGCCTCTTAATGTGCTTTGTTCAAAATCTGTGCAAAAGTTTGTGGACTTAATGGGAACAAATGCGTAGATAAATACTGATGGATTTGATGACTTGATAAGTCTTGAGAACTGTTTTGATGTTAGTGAATGTGAGTTAACAATGAGATTCTGCTTTTGAGGTGAGAAGACATTGGGGTTGTTAATGAAAATGGACAAATCAGGTGGAGAAATAGATTTAAAGATTACTGTGTCCAATTCTTTGAATAAGTTCCAGTTCTACAAGTTATACACATTTCTATGCCTGTTAGAGTTTAAAGTAGAAAACAATGGTTACTGTTTAAAAAGTCTAAGAGAAAAATAAGCTAACCAATAGTATTATTTACCTTGAGAAAAGTAATGTGATACAACTATTTTCACAGATATGAGATGTTATTTTAATTGTTCTTTTATTATAGTGGTAGTTATCCACTTACTGTGAAATTCTGATTGTTCCCTGGTTTCTGCCTGTGAACTGGTCTAGATTCCTGTTTTAAGGCAAGTTGTATTTGTACAGTCTTACCCATGTGCTACAAGAAACTCCACCATGTGCACACAATCTCAGCTGAGAGCTTTGAAAGATTTTGATAGTGTTTCATCTACTTGCTTTGAATTAAAGAAAATTGGACAAATATTTTTTAGATAATATTTGTGATGATACTGAAAATGGGTGTAATTTTTTTTGTTGTTATAATAAGCAACTAAAGTCAAAGCAATTTTGAATTCTTAAATTAATTGTGTATAAAGATTTTAGCCTCAATAAATGAGCACAGGTCTATTTTAGTTGGGTTGTGCTTTAATTTGAATTAGTGTATATATGTGTATGAAATATGTGTGTGTATGTATGTTAATGAAATTTGCTCTATTAAATTAAAAATCTTGACTAAAACTTACTCATGGTTACAATTCAGTACTTCTGCATATATAGAGATCCTAATTTGGTCATCTTCTAAGTACTCTTTGATGGTTGAGGAAAATTTTTAAAATGCAGCATATAAGAATAATAATTACTGTAGGGTTTTCCTTGCCATTTAGTTTACAAATTATTCATTTAAAAAAGAATTATGTAAACACTTTTGAAGAAAAATAAGATCATCAAAAAACAATATGCAAAGAGAGAAAACAGACTTCCTAATCATTTGAGTTGTTAAACAATTTTTTTTTTCTTACCTGAGTTGTCA